>NW_004444191.1:1037075-1089974 GCF_000243295.1 Trichechus manatus latirostris
AGGATGGTCTGGTCATTGGTCAAGGAGGGTGGCCTGGTCATTGGTCATCAATGGTGGCCTGGTCATAGGTCAAGGAGTATGGTCTGGTCATTGGTCAAGGAGGGTGGCCTGGTCATTGGTCATTGACGGTGGCCTGGTCATTTGTCACTGAGAGTGGCCTGATTTAGAGGAAAGCTCAGCTGAAGTTTCAATAAAGTTAAGTCTTAGGTGGTTGGCCACTCGACCACCGATGCCATTTTGTCAACCACTAAACTCCATTTTTATTTAATTTAACAAAACATTTATAGTAAGGCCATATGATGGGATGGAATGGAACCAGTTTAAACATTTACAGTTGGTTGGTGATATGGATAAATGAGATTTTTCTATTTACATAAGTTCATATATTTAATATGAGTTAAACTATGTAGCATTAAAATACATGTATGTGCATCTATCTATATAAATAACTGGCTAGATGTGCATATAGATAGATACAGATAGAACTAGAAGAGAATATACCAAAATGATTATAGAGATTATTTCTGAGTAGCAGAAATACAGGTGATTTTTATTGGCTCTAAGTTGTGTGTGTGTGTGTGTGTGTGTGTGTCTATTCCAACTTTTCAACTATAAGCATGCAGTATTTTCAAAATAGAGGGAAAAAACTTTAAAAATTCTATATGATGCTTATGAGGAGTTTTAATGATATTAAGAAATCCATATATAATATAGCATTGCTAATTAAAACAGAGGAAACTCAATTATAAGTACAATCAGATATCAACAATGAAATAATATATGCACAGTACAAAAAGATCAGAAAGAAATAAGTAAAAATTTTTGTTTTTTGTCTCTGGGAGGTGAGATTTAATGGGTGAAATTTTTGGTTTTTCTACTTTCCTTGTTTTCTCACTTCCTATAATAAATATATATTACTTTTAAATTTAGTAGAAGAATAAGAGTTATTTAAGAGGGAGGGAAAAAAAGAAAAAGAAACCATGGTGGGCACCTGGGCTTTCAAGCATCAAACAAACCTTAACAAGCACAAAGAAAGCAAAATTTGTTCCCTTGTTCCATTGCTCTCACTGCCTCTTCTTGAAAATAATACCTGAGTTCTTTTGTCCCTTTCAAGACCCATGGGATATACGGTATCCCACCCACTTTTTATGCCTCTGGAGTTCTTTGGAAAGGAAGTACCCCAATTTTAACATGTTTAGCCTCAAGGTGGAAGCCTTCTGAAATGTGTGAAACTCAAGAACCCTGAGTTGGAGCCTCATTTTTGTGTAGATTGAGCATTGTCTTAGGTGATGCCTCTGGATGTGTGAGTTTTCTAAATTTTTGACAGGTTTGCCTTTATTTCTGTGTGATAAGCCTCCTCACTATGTCTCGCAGTTACTATGTTCTTGTGAGAATGAACTTATCTTGAGAATAAGCTATTTCCAGTCTTCATTCAGTCGTACCAGACCAAACCAACCTGTTGCCATCGAGTTGATTCAGACTCATAGTGACCCTATGGGGTAGAGTAGAACTGCTCCATAGAGTTTCCAAGGAGCAGCTGGTGGATTCGAACTGCCGGCCTTTTGGTTAGCAGCCTAGCTCTTAACCGCTGTGCTACCAGGGCTCCTCATTTGGTAGTAGTGGCCATTTTCTCCTTGATGCCATTCATTGTTTCTAGGTGTTACTGGATCCCCGCTTTTCTAGCTTCTGAACAGTAAATAATGCCTTTGTAATAAGGAATAATGCATTGCAGTGGTACTTTTCAAGAGATTGGAACTCTTGTAAATTATTCTTACCCTGTATTCAATGTTAGGGACCAATTATTGCTTCCATGTGTAGCAGGTTGTCTTAGGATGGGTTCTCTAGAGAAGCAAAGCCAGTAAAGTGTATAAATATATATAGAGAGAGATTTATATCAAAGAAATGGCTCATGTGATTGTAGAGGCTGGAAAGTCCCAAGTCCGTGGATTGGATTAAGATAGAGGCTTCTCCTGATTCATGTAGCCACAGAGGCTGAAGAACCCAAGATCAGCAGGTCAGGAAGCAGGGCTCTTGCTCACAAGCTGTGAATATCAATGAATCCCAAGACTGGTAGGCAAGACTGCAAGGCTTCTCCTGATTCACATAGCTACAGAGGCTGGAGAACCCAAGATCAGCAGTCAGGAAGCAGGGCTCCCACTCACAGGCTGTGAAGATCAACGAATCCCAAGATGGGCAGGTAAGCTGATAGCTCAAGTCCCAAGACCCGAGGTCAGACGAACAGGAGGCAGCTGCAGGATCCAGAGTGGGCAAAAAGCCAGAACATCTGCTTATATTCAGATGCAGGCCACATGCCCAAAGGAAACTCCCTTTCAACTGATTGCTACTCACAGCAGATCCCATCATGGGAGTGATCGCATATAAACACTGAGAATCATGGCCCAGCCAAGCTGACACACAATCTTAACCATCACACAGGAGGAATGCATCACTGTGAGCACTGCTGCAGTATTCCAGGGAAGCTGTTTCTGCTTCTTAGCTGTTAGTACTGCTTTTATTAAAATGAAGTATACATTAGTAGAGGTAATTTTCCTGAGATTCAAATTCCTTTAGTTTTATTTATTTTGCTTCTAAGTACTGCTTTTGCAGTAACGAAGCCTGTATTGTAGTGATAATTTTCCTGAGATAAAAATTCCTTTGGCTTAATTTTTTGGGCTGTACCATGTTTTGAAAATTTTCATGAAAAAAAATTAAAGGCTTAGAAGAAGAAGATAAGAATAAAATGTACGTGCAGTCATTGCCAGGTGCTGTCATGTTTTACCCTATGTTTTGCAAATTTTCAAGAGATAAAGTAAAATAAAAATTAAAAAAAAAAATTTTATCACTGACTCTTATTGGCAGGATTTACATCATCCAGAGTACCCTGGGGCACATGGGATCCCAGATAATGGGTATCAAAATCCATAAATCATAACAAAATTCTGAATTGGTCCTTTAATCAGCATGCTTTCATTAGTGAAAATACATAGTATCATCCAAAAAATTCAAAGGAGAAAATAACTGGGTCTTGAAAGGATTTCCCATGCAAAAGAGGAGGGGCTTCTAAATATCCTAAACATTCTAAAGGCTGGGATCTTCGAGCAAATTTCCTGCTCATGAGCCTAGCAGGATAGAACCTAGCAGGTTTTCACTAGAAACAAAAGCTTACAGGTCTATTTCTGAAGATAATTGTGGCTGAAAGCTGCTACTGCCTTTATATAAAAGAATTTCCAGATGAAAAACTCTTTCTGTAAGCTCTCGCTAACCTCTTCTCAGTAAGGTAATTTCCAAAAATGAAGAGCAGGGATGAGTGAGTCATCTTTAGAAAACCTACTCCAGGACCTTGTGTGGTGCAAATTATAAAAGGCTCAGCTACTAACAGGTAGGTTGGAAGTTCAAGTCCGCCCAGAGGCCCCGCTGAAGAAAGGACTGTGCGACCAACAGCAGCTCATGACCACAAGGCTGATTTTGGACACATAATCAGGAAAGACCAATCGCTAGAAAAGGAGATCATGTTTGGTAAAGTAGAGGTGACAGTGGATAAGCCCTCAGTGAGAAGGACGGACACAACAACAGCCAATGCACCTTCCGCACAGCCACCACTCATCTGTCAGTGGAGACTTGTGTGTTGCTATGATGCTGAACAGGTTTCAATGGACCTTCCAGATTAAGACAGACTACGAAGAAAGGCTTGGTGATCTACTTGTGAAAAATCAGCCACTGAAAACCCTATGGATCCCACTGTGCATGGGGTCACCATGAGTTGGGGGCCAACTTGATGGCAGTTAACAATAATGAGAATATGCAACATACTGAGTTAGACACCGGGGATATGAAGATGAAAATTATTGGAAAATAATATAGAATTTTAAAGTTCACAAAAGTAATTTCACATTATTCTCAGAACAATCCTATGAGGCAGGTAGAAACAACCTTATTTAATTATTGATTCATTGATTGATTGATTCACCTGCAATATGCCAGGCACTGTGCTAGATGCTTGCGAGTTGATAATAAACAAAACAAAGACAACACTGGCATTGAACTTACATTCTATGGAGGAAACAGAGAATAGATAAGTACACTAATAAATATATAGTATAATGCCAGGCCCCTGGGTGGCACACATGCTTGCACTTGACTACGAACCTTAAGGTTGGTGGTTCAGACTCACCCAGTGGCACTGTGGAAGAAAGGTCTGGCAATCTGCTGCTATAAAGAGTATAGCCAAGAAAACCCTATGAAGCAGTTCTACGTTGTCAGACATGAGGTCGCCATGAGTTGGAATTGACTCAATGGCAATTTTTTTTTTTTGACATCAGGTAGTGATAAGTGCCTTGAAGAACAACGAAGCCAGGCTGGGCATGGGAAGCAGAGAAGTGTTGCTAGGTAGAAGGTGGCTTTTGAGCAGAGAGACTTGAAGGAAGAGAACCAGCTGGGCACATGTGTAGGAGGAATGGTGATTCTGGGATTATCCCTGGAGACTGAACCGCAGAAAAATGAAATGACTTTCCCAGAGTCTCACAACCAGCTGGTTGCTGAGCTGGAGCACAGCTCTGGCCTCAAGATCGTAACTTGCACCATCCAGCTTTTAAAATACTGTCCCTGACTTCCAGGAACCCTATGGCCCAGCAGTCAAGTATGGTCTTGTTAGTTGCTGTTGAGTCAGCTCTGATTCATGAGTCCCGGTGACCCCACGTACAACATAACGCAGTGTTGCTGGGTCTTGCGCCATCTTCCTGATCTTTACTATAGTTGTCACCTGGCATATTGCAGGTGAATCAATCAATCAATGAATCAATAATTAAATAAGGTTGTTTCTACCTGCCTCATAGGATTGTTCTGAGAATAATGTGAAATTACTTTTGTGAACTTTAAAATTCTATATTATTTTCCAATAATTTTCATCTTCATATCCCCGGTGTCTAACTCAGTATGTTGCATATTCTCATTATTGTTAACTGCCATCAAGTTGGCCCCCAACTCATGGTGACCCCATGCACAGTGGGATCCATAGGGTTTTCAGTGGCTGATTTTTCACAAGTAAATCACCAAGCCTTTCTTCGTAGTCTGTCTTAATCTGGAAGGTCCATTGAAACCTGTTCAGCATCATAGCAACACACAAGTCTCCACTGACAGATGAGTGGTGGCTGCGCGGAAGGTGCATTGGCTGGGAACTGAACCCAGGTTTCTTGCATGGAAGGTGAGAGTTCTACCACTGAACCACCACCGCCTTCATGTTGCATATGGAGCTGCTGGGTGGCACAAACTGTTAAGTGTAAGACTACTGTCCAAAAGGTTGGCAGTTCAAGCTGACCCAGAGGTGCCTGGGAAGAAAGGTGTGGTGATTTATTTCCAAAAGATCACAGCCTTAAAAATCCCACAGAATGAAGTTCTGCCCTATACATGGGGTCACAGTTGGTGATTAAGAAACCTGGTGAATGGATGAACAAAATAACACAATGTATTTATAGTCAGTCAACTTCCAATCATCGGCATTAATAAACAGGAAATGGGAAATGGATAATTTGAAACAGAGGCTAATCTAAAAATAATTTCTGTTGGCTGGAATGTATACCACATTATTCATAACTGGGTCTCCCAATGGTCTCTATCACAGCCTCTGAGCCAGGAACTACTTACACACACAATGCACTCCTCAGACATCTCAAATCCCCTTTGCCATGTGTTTCAACAAATCTATTTATTTCCTGCTGTCTTTGGAATTGTGGCCTGGCCTGAGCTGCTCCATCCCTCTCTTCAGCTCTGATTTACAGGTTCTTTTCTGAAAGCCAGAGGCATCTATGGGCATCCAGAGCCAGCAGCAGCCTCTGAGCACCAAGAGCTCCTGGTGGGAAAGGCTGGAGAAGTGGCTGGGGAGAGAAGGGGATGAATGCCAGCACAGTGTGTTCTCATCAGCAAGACTGGGGCTTTTCTCCCAGGACCTTTGAGGTCTCCTGCAGAGAAGAAAACTTTTTGGAATCCTTTGCTTTCTTCTTCTATGAATAATGACCAGGGCTGTGAACAGCTATCACTTATTTCTTGAGTCTAACTTTGCACTGCTCATGAATTATCTCATTTAAGGCTCGAGACAACCCTTTGAGAGCAGTATAGTTGTTCTCTTACAGACGAGGGAGTGACGTTCAGAGAGGGGAAGCTCCTGCCCAGGCTTACACAGCTAGATGGTGACCCTGAGTCGGCCCACTTTGCCACACCTGCCCCTCATCTATTGTCTCAAAAGACAAACATTATTTTTGAATAGGTATTTTTCTCCAGGTCACTGGATTCTTCTTGTTAGTTGCCATGAGTCAGCTCCGTGTAACAGAACCAAGCATTGCCAGGTCCCGTGCCATTGTCATGATCATTGGTGTGTTCGAGCCCGTTGTTGTGGCTACTGTGTCAACCCATCTCATTGAGGATTTCCCTCATTTCCGTTGGCCCTCTACTTTACCCACCATGATGTCCTTTTCTAGAGATTGGTCTTTCCTGATGACATCTCCAAGGTAAGCAAGTTGAAGTCTCACCCTCCTCGCTTCTAGGGAACATTCTGGTTGTATCTGTCCTGAGATTGATCTGTCCATTCTTCTGACGATCTGCAGTATATTCAATATTCTTTGCCAATACCACAGTTGAAGCCCGTCAATTCTTCTTCTATCTACTGAATTCTTAAAGGAGGTTTTGTTAGCTCTTAGGGGGCACATTTCCAATGTAGCAGTGAAGGCCAATGAAAAAATGGGATTCAGTGTACCTAATCTGGTAGGAAGTTAAACAACCGACTTACCACCCTGATTATGTTTTGCTCGAACCAATATTAATGTGAATTTGTGCATTCAATCCATAACCATTTATAAGTGCTTACTCTGTGCCAGCACTGTTTCACACACTGGGGACACAGCAGTGAACAAGACCCACAAACCTCTACCTGCTTGCTCTAGTCAGGGAAACAGAATAGAGACAATAGTTAAGGAAATGTAAAGAATGTTAGTTGGCAATCTGAAGAAAATAAAGCAGGGGTGGGGGAGCACAGCATGGGTGGGGATGTTCAGAGAATACCTCACTGAGAA
This sequence comes from Trichechus manatus latirostris, assembly GCF_000243295.1. Taxonomy (NCBI): domain Eukaryota; kingdom Metazoa; phylum Chordata; class Mammalia; order Sirenia; family Trichechidae; genus Trichechus; species Trichechus manatus. The sequence goes on from NW_004444191.1 coordinate 1,044,137, forward strand.
GCTGACATTTGAGCCAAGATCTGAAAGAAGTGAGGGAGGGAGCCATCCAGATATTGGCAGGAAGAGCAGTCCAGGTGGAGGAAACGGCAGGTGCAAAGGCTCTGGGGCAGAACTGTGGGAGAAAGGGCAACAAGATCATGAGGTGGAGGAGGGTGAGTGAGGGGTGAGTAAGTGACAGTGTCAGTGGGTAAGGGGAGAGGACTGATCATACTGGGCAGTATCCAAGCAGAGCTCTCAGGAAGTCTGTAATCTAGGCTGGAAAAGGTCGCAGCTGTATTTTCATATCCACCATGGCATGCACCTTAACTTGTCGAAGACCACCCTGCAGCTCAACATTCTTATTCGAGCTAAGCACCAATAGCCTTGACCCTAATATGCCTTTTAAAAACAAACTTTATCAACTTACCTATATTTTAAAATGTATTTTCTTCTTATATAATGCATTAATAAAGAAATGTGTCTATTACTATATCCCGATTTTGTTTTTTAATAATTTGGTAACTATGTTCTGGTGTAATTGGTTTCCTTTGAAATCCTGTGATTTTTATTTTATGCATTTAAAACATCTTGAGAAGAGATCCATGGGCTTCACCTTACTTCCCAGAAGGCTCCAGGTCCCAAAAATAGGTGAAGAATCCCTCACATGGTGTCTTTTGAATCATTACGAGAACATGGACTTTTATTCCAACAGGGAAAGGAAGCCATTGGAGAGGTGAGCAGGACCTTACCTGAGCCGGCGACCTTACCACAGCGACTCCTGAGTTGGCAGCATGTTTTGGAAGATAAAGGCAAAAAAGCAAAAAGACCAGTTATCAAGCTACCGCCATAATCCAAGCAAGCGATGACGGTGACGTAGACCAGGCTTCTTTTTAATTTTCCCCGACTGCATATTAACTACTAAGTGAGGGAGCAAGGAGGCCACCGGTTAGAGATTGGCCGAGGGATTCTGCCTGCAGAGACCTCTGAGAGGTGATCACAGAGCGTTTCCAGGGGGCCGGAACCAGGGAAGGAGGCAGCGATTACAGTGTAGTAGCTCGGTATTTATATCTGTAAATGGTAATCCTTTCATCAGTAAAACACTATAAAAAGCCATTTTATAGGGCAGCCCAATGCAGACAGATGAGACAGTGGAATTAGCAGTAATTAATCCCAATTAAATCCAGTCTGATTACCCGGACACACCCCGCTCTCAACTCCCCACCCCTGTCCTCTTCCTCCCTAAACCCCACCCATCCCGAGAGGTCTACCCTTCCTAAGAAGATCTGCCTCTTTCAAAAACCAATTTAACCAGTACATTGGAGCAGAGCATTCAGCTAGGCACTGCTGGGGGATCAGAGACAGGGTTCCTGCTCGGAAGGGGCCAGCCTCCGGGTGGGAAGTGAGGCCCACACTCACGACTGGCAAACAGTTCACACAAGGAAGTATTATGGGAATAAATGTGTACCCAACACCTGTCAGTGTGTCTACTGTGGTGGCTGGTGTGCTGCCATGTTGTTGGAAGCTGTGTCCCCAGTATTTCGAATAACAGCAGGGTCACCCATGGTGGACAGGTTTCAGCAGAGCTTCCAGACTTAAAACAGACTAGGAAGAAAGGCCTGACGATCTACTTCCAAAAATTAGCCAGTGAACACCTCATGACTCACAACAGAACATCGTCTAACTCATTGGCTTTGGACACATCATCAGGAGGGATCAGTCGCTGGAGGGGGACATCGTGTTTGTGGCCCACTAGGATGCGGGAGACCCTTGGTGAGATGGAGTGGTACTATAACCGCACGCATGGACTTGAACATGCCAGTGATGGTGACGGTGACACAGGACTGGGCAGCCTTTTGTGCTGTTGGATGTGGGGTCACCGTGAATTGGAGTGGACTCAACAGCAGCTAACGAAAACAAATGAGAAACAGGAAGGACTCCAAGAACCTAGGGGGTGGGGAAAGCACTGCCGCACAGAGGGACCTGGGATACTTCGCTGTGAAGAGGGGCTTGGGCTTGCCCTGGAGTGTTGGATCATTTGGGAGCTTGCCTTTCACAAGGAGGGCACCTTACTCATCTTTACAGCTCCGGTGTCCAGCTCGCACTGGCTGCCCAGAGAATGAGGGCGTGGAGGAGGGTGGACACTCGAAGTGGGCATCCCAGTGTGAGCAGAGGCAGTGAAGAAAGGACACGAGGACACCCACGTGACCAGGCCTCTACAAGGTGTATGTCAAGAGTTGGTAAACTACGGCCCATGGGCCAAATCTGACCTGCTGCCTAGTGTACAGCCCACAAGCTAAGGATGGTTTTTAGATTTTTGAATGTTTAGGGAAAAATAAAAAGAAGAATAATATTTTATGACCCAAGAAAATTATATGAAATTCAAATTCAATGTCCATAAACACTATTTTATTGGAGCACGTCCATGCCCGTTCGTTTACATATCATCTGTAGTTACTTTCATGCTCTAACAGCAGAGCTGAATAGTTGTGACAGAGGCCACATGACCTACAAAGCCCGTTACAGAAAAAGTTTGTCAACCTCTGGTCTTTAAGAATGGCTCTACATAGAATTGTGCGGTGCACAACTTATACCACCAAACATGGTGGCCTTGACCCAGGACCTCTGACCTCCATCCTGGTTGGTCCAGGGGACTGCTATGATGAAATGCTCAGAATCCGTTCTCCACAGCGTACATGTTTTACCTGGGCCCACGACTTAGCACTCTGCTCCAGCCATACGTCTTCTTTCTCACCGGGGACTTTGCACCCAGCTCCATCTTCCAGGGACCATTATGGCCAGAAATCCCTCTCATCGTTCAGATCTCTGCTCAGATGTTTTCCCTCATCATTCGTTCAGTGCCCTGACTTATTTTCTTCACACCATTTATTGTTATTTGAAATTATCCTGTCCGTGCACTAGTAGACTTGCTTTTATGTCTTGCCCTTTAGGACACAGGCTTCGGCAGAGAAACCAAGATCTTGTGACTTTCCCATCTCCAGCACCTAGAACAGTGCTTACCACAGGACAAGAGCTCAACAAATATTTCTAGAATGAATTTTAAAATGTTATGCTAATTCAAAAACCAAACCAGTTGCTGTCAAGTCAGTTTCGACCCATGGCGACCCCATTGTATGTCAAAACAGGATTTTCAATGGCTTATGTTTCAGAAGTAGATATCCAGGCCTTTCTTCTTTGGCACCACTGGGTGAGGTCAAACTGCCAACCTTTCAGTTAGCAGCAGCTCGAAAACCTTTTGCCCCACCCAAGGACTTCTCTACCCTAACAGAAATCTCTAAAATGCCCACAGGCAAGAGAGCTTATTATATTATTCTCTCTTTTTTTGTACATGTTTAAATATTTTTCTTAAGAAAATGTTGTTTTGTTTTGTTTTTTCATTTTGCACACAGCCAAACTACCATTCAGGTGTACAAGGAAAGTTTTAAAATTTGAAACAAAAGGCAAGCAAACAAAAGCCATGTCGAGACACCAGAAAACATTAGACTTGTGCCTACACCTGTTCCCCTGTGTCTTCTGCCAAAACTTGGGCCTCGATATGAGAAATAACAAGTGCCACACAGAAAATCATTGTAATAGGCGGAACTATTCTGGTGGCGAGTTCCAAAAATTAAACTCAGGATCATTTAAATGAAACAAAACAAAATCAGTTCGCTCACAGAACTGAAAAGTTCAGGGGGCATCCTTCCTTCAGGTATGGTTGGATCTAGGCTTCAAAATACTGTCACCAAGACACAGCCTCTCTCCAAGCTGCTTGGCTCTGCCTGGCCTCACTTTCAGAAAGGCTCTCTGTGCTGCGCCAGGCTCTCATGGTCCTCGAGAGGAGAACCACGTCATTTCTGTGAAGACATCAGAAACCCTAGGACTCGGATTGGCCTAGCTTGGTGTCTTAGTCAGAGTTCTCCAGAGAAGCAGAACCAGTGAGACATCTAGATGTACAGAGAGAGAGATTGACTTGCTTCGAGGGACCGGCTCACACCATTTTGGAGGCTAAGAAGTCCAAAATCTGTAGGTCAGGTGAGGCTGGAGACTTCTGCAGGCTTACTCCCGAGATCCATAGATCAGGTGACGGGAAGAGAGCAGAGTCGAGAGAGACAGAGAAAGAGACAGTTCTGCCAAAATATCTGTTTATAGTCTGGGAAAAGACCACACCCTAAAGAAACTTCTCTTTCAACTGACTGATTGGTTATATTATGGAAGGTGATTATATTATATTAATTACAATATGGAACAGCAACTAGTCTAGTATTTGGCCAAATCGCGGGGAATCATAGCCTAGCCAAGTTGACACATAAAATTAACCATCACCCTTGGGTTACATGCCCTTCCCCAAACCACTTCCTGGGGCCAAGAAGGTGGAGTAGTAGCCAGCCTGGGCCACCTGCCCACTTCTGGGGCAAAGCGGTGGCCAGAGCTTATCCCATCCAAAACCCATACACTGAACAGGAATACTGTGGGACAGTGGGAAAAAGGTCACCCAAAGAAAGGGATGCTGGACCACACACAGGCTTCTGACCCTAGACCAGAGAAGGGCAGAGGTCAGGACACTGGCTCTGGGAGAGAGCAATCCCAGCCAAAGCAAACTCAGCTCAGAACCCATGCTTGAGCCAATTCTGGGCATTAGGTGACTCGGGACAGGGAAGAGAGCCACAGTACCAGTCAGAACCAAGGTTCAGAGAACCATGCAAAAATTCAGTCCTGGGGACAAAGCTAGCACCAGGGCACTGCAGGGAGAGGGAAAAACTCAGACTCAGGGTGACCCCAGCACCGGGATACTGTCTCTGTGTCTCCAGGTCCTGGGTTTCACTCACCTGAAGGAAGGAACAGAAGGGGCGACCGATGTGAAGGCCATCCTGCCGGCCTTGGTTCCGGACTTGGAAGTGGGAAGGACTTGTCCAAGGAATGGTACTTTCTGCAATGCGTCCCTGGGGACAACCGAGGCAGGAGAATAGGGAACTTAAGACAGATGCGCACAAACAGAAAGACCTGAGAACGTGAAGAGAGAGAGAAAAACAGTAAAAAGGATAGAAACCAGGATTCAAAATTAATCCCTTGCCTCCCCTCTCATGATTAACTTCCCATATAAATCGGCCCTCAGTTTTCTCGTCTGTAGCATAGGGAGAACAACCTTATGGCGTGTTTGTAGGGAGCAAAAGTGGTAATTCATGTAATTGAAGGTAATTGCTTGTTAATTTGTGCAATTAACACAATGCCTAGCACATAGTAAGCTTTCAGTAAGTGTTTATTTTTCAGTCGTTATGGTAGTGAGGAGCCCTCGTGGTGCAGTGATTAAGCACTCAGCTGCTAACCAAAAGGTCAGTGTCCAACCCAGTAGCAGCTCTTGGAGAAAGATGTGGCAGTCTGCTTCCGTAAAGATGACAGCCTTGGAAACCTTATGTGACAGTTCTGCCCTGTCCTATGGTGTTGCTATGAGTCAGACTCAACTAGATGGCAACGGGTTTGTTTCTTTTGGTTTATGGCAACAGCGATACTAAATATGTACTGGGAGTAAATGACCAGATGAGTTAATTCACACGTAGTCCACAGGGAACCCTTCAAAACGACAGACCCCTCTCATTTATACAAAGAGGAGTTCCTCTTATTATTTTTCTAGTTAACCAAAAAAAAAAAAAATCCAATTTGAGCAAACTCCATCAGCCTCTTGTTGCATCCTGTGTAAACGGCTTCCTTAATTAAAAGATCTTAATCACAGCACAGCTTTTCCCACAGAGGCTTCTAGGAGGAGGCAGATCTGTCAGGGCAGATCCTGTGAAGGACTGAAGGAGGCAGGGGAGTCACCAACCTCTGCAACTCGGAAAACCCACAGCATGCACCACCCTCTTAGCCAATATCACTTCCTTCCTTTCTTATCTAGCATCCCTCTTTTCCCCTCTCCTCTCTTCCCAACAATCATCATTCTCTTTAAGACTTATGCTCTCTTTCTTCATCTCCCTCTCCACCCCTTTATCCGCCCTTCAACCTCTTCATTTTCCAGTAGGGTCCTGATGTTGAGGCTTGTGGCAGATGGCTACTTCTGCAGCCTGTGGAGTTGGTTACTATGAAGGTGCATTTACAAGCCAACAGGTTCTTCGTTGATGACTGCTTCCTTGAAGAACCCAAGGGCTTCAACCTAGGGGCTTCTCCTCCAGTGCCTCCTCATACCTCACTGACACCCAAGCCTTGTCTGTTGCTGCCTTCACAATGCAGACATACAGCCCCAAATCTCCCTCCTCCAAGAAGCTGTGTGTGACAATGATGATCATGAATGAGAAGATTCACTGGTGTCACTAGGGGGATTCAGGGGGTTTGGACCACACCAGGTGACACTGTCAGAGGAGGTGACACCAAAATAACTATAAAATTTTTGTGCAGAGGTGGAGACAATATGGTGCTATAGACAGAAGCCCCATGCCGTCCTTCCACAGCAAAGACCAAAAAAACTAAGTAAAACAGAGACAAACATCAGTCCTGGAACCCTAAGCCTCAGAAGAAGAGATAAAGAACTCAACGAAGCACCAAATGGAATAAGAAACTGACAGAGAACAGAGAGAGAGGGGAGTTACCAGTGGAGGTCCCTTATCAGCTAATGCAGCGTGCGTCCAACATCTTGGACTTCTGTCAGAGATCAGTGGACAGGGAGTGGAGGAAAGAAGACTCACAGAGCTCCCAGCATGAGACAGAGCATCCAGTAATCAGCAATACATGTTTTCCCACCCCCACCTGGCACTGTGTATCATTTCCACCCCTTCTAGCCGGGCTGTACTGCGCAGTTTGGGAGCCACTTACCTGCTCTGTGCAGCTGCTTCAGTAGGATCCCTGGGAGCATTTTTTAAAAATTTTTATTTATTTTACTAAATTTAATTATCTTTTTTTTTCCTTTCTGTTTTTCATTTCTTGGTTTCTTGTCTTTCCACTCCAAAGGCAGGCTCCCTCAGCACTTTTTTTTTTTTTTTTGGCTCCTGTTTCACTATCCTCTCTCTCTTCTTTCCCTTACCCAATCTAGCTCCACACATCACAACCTCCCTCTCCACCTCCCTCCTGCCTATCTGTACAATGTGCTGAACATTGCACTCCTGAGCAGCACAGGCATGACCTACTGGAACCTGCCCTGCACTGACCCCCGGCTCACCTTGTCAGCCCCAGTACTTGCCAAAAACAACCCATCCCAGTCCCTCCCCTTCAGCAGGACCTACCCTGCTGCACCATAGCTGAGTGACTGGCCCTGTCCATTGGACAAGAAGGTGAAATATATCATGTCCACAGACAAACAACAAAGAAAGCACAGCCCCCCTGCTCAGACATAACCAAATAAAACAAAAAAGTAGGATGAAACAAGCAAATCTATAATCAATAAATGAAGAAAATAACTACTGACTGTCCTGAAGACAGCAGACAACATCAGAACATTAAAAAAAAAAAAACAGGATAGGATGGTACCAGTAGGCATCCAAAATAAAACACCCGATGACTTTCCAGTAGAAGAAAAGGCACTAGAACAACTTGATAAGGAATTCAAATCTCTAGCATTCAGAGCTATCCAAGAGTTGAAGCAAAAGGCAGATAAAAATGAAAAAAAAAATAGACAAATTCATGGAAAACACAGACAAAAAAAGGAATAATCAAGGAAAATAATACAGGAACAAAATGCCAAAATAAATTCACAACTAGAAATCATACAAAAACAGCAACTAGAAATCCAAAAGATAAACAAGATTTCAGAAATGGACAGTGTCATAGAAGGGTTGAGGAGCAGGTTTGAAACAAAGACAGGATCAGCAAAATTGAAGACAAACACTTGGCTATAACTTTGTTTAAGGAAAAATTAGAAAAAAAGAACAAAGAAAAATAAAGAAAGCCTGAGAATAATGTGGGATACAATCAAAAGCAAAAATCTGTGAGTGATTGGAGTCCCAGAACAGGCGAAGAAAATGGAAAACATAGAGAGGATCACTGAAGAGTTGCTGACAGAAAACTTCCCTAATATCATGAAAGATGAAAAGCTGACCATCCAAAATCTCAATGAACACCATATAGGACAGATCCCAAAAGAAATCACCAAGGCATATCATAATCACACTTGCTAAAGCCAAACACAAAGAAAGAATCCTGAGGGCAGCTTGAAAAAAATGAAAAGTCACATACAGAGGGGAAACAATAAGACAAAGCTCTGATTACTCAGCGGAAACCAAGCAGGCAAGAAGGCAATGGAATGACATATATTCAACCTTGAAAGAAAAAGATTGCCAACCAAGAAAAATATATCCTGCAAAACTCTCATTCAAATATGATGGTGAAATTAGGACATTTCCAGATAAAAAGAAATTAATGGAATATGTAAAAACCAAACCAAACTTATAAGAATTGTGAAAGGGAATCCTTTGGTTTGAGAATAAACAACATCAGACCACAGCCTGAATCTAGGATGAAAGATCACACCAGCCAGATACTAACCCAGGAAATGAACTCTCAAGGACTATTCAAAATCTCAAGATTTACAACACGGAACCAGAGAGGTTAATCTGTAAATGACAACAACATCAGAACAATAAAAGAGGGAATAAATGGTGTAGGTATAGAACTTTCAAATGGAAAGGAAGTCAAGGAGATAATAAGTAATAATAGACTAGTTCAAGCTTAGAAAGATAAGGGAAAATTTCAATTAAACCACAAAGAAAGTTAAGATACCTATGCCTCAAAATAAAGAAGAAAAACACAAAGCCTCAGCAAAAACAAAATCTATAAAAACAAAAGAAATGAAAAAAATCCACAAACAAAAGGAATTCAGCACAGGAGAGTAAGAGGAACAAACAAATCATCAGCACCACAAAAAAAAAGCACTACAAAATGACAGCAATAAACTCACACTTAACAATAATTACACTGAACGTAAATGGCTTAAATGTACCCATATAAAGACAGAGAGTGACAGAATGGATGAAAAAAAAAAACAGGATCCATCAATATGCTGTCTACAAGAGACACACTTTAGAAACAAAGACATAAATTTATTAAAAATCAGAAGATAGAAAAAAAGGTATCAATCAAACAGCAACCAAAAAAGAGCAGGAGTGGCAATACTAATCTCAGATAAAATGTACTTTAAAACAAAATCCACCATAAAAGACAAAGAAGGGAACTATATCATGATTAAAAGAATGATCCATGATGAAGACATAACTATAATAAATATCTATGCACCCAACGGCAGGGCTCCAAAATACACAAAACAAACTTTAACAGCACTGAAAAGAGAAAATTGACAGTTCCACTGTAATAGTAGGAGACTTCAAGACAACACTCTCGGTAAAGGACAGAACATCTAGAAAGAAACTCAGCAAAGATACAGAAGAACTAAAGGTCACAATCAGCCAACTTGACCTCACAGACATATATAGAACACTCCACGCAACAGTGGCAAAGTACACATTCTTTTCCAATGCACATGGAACAACAGAGCAACCCTCAACAAAATCCAAAACGTTAAGATAATACGAAGTATCTTCTCTGATCACAACACCATCAAAATAGAAATTAACAACAGGAAGAGCAAGGAAAAAAATCAATTACATGGAAACTAAATAACATCCTGCTTAAAAACCACTGGGTATTGGAGGAAATCAAAGATGGAATCAAAAAATTCCTAGAATCAAATGAGAATGAAAACATACCATACCAAAACCTTTAAGACACAGCAAAGGCAGTACTCAGAGGTCAATTTATAGCAATAGATGCACGCATCAAAAAAGAAGAAAGAGACAACATCAAAACATTAGCTACACAACTTGAACAAATAGAAAGAGAACAGCAAAAGAAGCCCACAGCCACCAAAAGAAAGGGAATAACAAAAAAGATCAGAGCAGAAATAAATGAAACAGAGAATAGAAAAATAATAGAAAGAATCAACAAAACCAAAAGTTGTTTCTTTGAAAGGACCAACAAAATTGACAAACCACTAGCCAAACTGAAAAAAGAAAAACAGGAGAGGACACAAATAACCCTGTGATGGTTAACATTGTGAGTCAGTTTGGCTGGGCCATGATTCTCAGTGTTTATATGTGCTCACTCCCATGATTGAATATGCTGTGAGTAGCCAATCAGTTGGAAGGGAGTTTCCTTGGGGGTGCAGCCTGCATCTGAATATAAGCAAATGTTCTGGCTTTTTGCTCGCTCTGGATCCTGTGGCTGCCTCCTGTTTGTCTGACCTCTGGTTCTTGGGACTTGAGCTAGCAGCTTATCTGCTGTTCCTGGGATTCGTCTATCTCCACACCTTGTGAGTGGAGTCCTACTTTCCAACCTGCCGATCTTGGGTTTGCCAGCCCCTGTGGCTCCATGAATCGAGAGAAGCCTCTATCCTAATCCACTGACTTAGGACATTCTAGCCTGTACAATCGCATGAGCTGTTTCCTTGATACAAATTTCTCTATATGTATATTTACACGCTTTACTGGTTTTGCTTCTCTAGAGAACCCAGCCTAAGACAAACCCAAATAAGAAATTATATTACATTACAACAGACCCAAATGAAAGAAAAAGGATCATAACAGATTATTATGAAAAACCATACTCCAACAAATTTGAAAATCTAGAGGAAATGGACAAATTTCTAGAAACACACTACCTATCCAAACTATCACAAATTGATATTGAAAATCTGAACAGATCCATAACAAGAGAAGAGATTGAAAAGGTAATAAATAAAAACACACAACAAAAAAAAGCCCTGGCCCAGATGGCTTCACTGGAGAATTCTACCAAACATTCAGACAAGAGCTTACACCAGTATTACTCAAACTATTTCAGAACATAGAAAAGGAAGGGATACTTCCGCATTCATTCTATGAAGCCAGCATAACCCTGATACCAAAACCAGGCAAAGACACCACAAAAAAAGAAAATTACAGACCAATATCTGTCATGAATATAGATGCAGAAATTCTCAATGAAATTCTAGCCAATAGAATTCAGCATTGTATTAAAAAAATAATACATCACGACCAAGTAGGATTCATACCAGGTATGCAAGGATGGTTCAACATTAGAAAATCAATTGATGTAATCCCCTACATAAATAAAAGAATCACATGATCATCTCAATCGACACAGAAAAGGCATTCCACAAAGTCCAACATCAATCCCTAATAAAAACTCTAAATAAAATAGGTGTAAAAGGGAAATTCCTCAACACAATAAAGGGCATCTATACAAAACCAACGACCAACATCATTCTTAATGGAGGGAAGCTGAAAACATTCCCCTTCAGAACAGGAACAAAGCAAGGATGTCCTTTATCATCACTCCTATTTAACATTGTGCTGGAAGTCCTAGCTAGAGCAATAAGGCAAGAAAAAGAAATAAAGGGCATCCAAGTTGGTAAAAAAAAGAAGTAAAACTGTCCCTATTTGCAGATGATATGATACTATACATAGAAAACCCAAGAGACTCCACCAGAAAACTACTGGAACTAATAGAAAAATTCAGCAGAGTAGCAAGATACAAGGTAAACCTACAAAAATCCATTGGATTCCTATACACTAATAAAGAGAACTACGAAAATGAAACCAAGAAAACAATACCATTTATAATAGCCTCTAAAAAAAATAAAATACTTAGGAATACATCTAACTAGGGATGTAAAAGACCTATACAAAGAAAACTACAAATCACTGCTGCAAGAAACCAAAAGAGATCTACATAAATGGGAAAACATACTATGCTCATGGATAGGTTGACTCAACATTGTGAAAATGACAATTCTATCCAAAGCAGTATACAAATACAATGCAATCCCAGTCCAAATACCAAAAACATTCTTTAAAGAGATGGAAAAAACAATCATTAACTTTATATGGAAAGGGAAGAGGCCCGGATAAGTAAAGCACTATTGAAGAAGAATAAGGTAGGACTCACACTACCTGACCTCAGAACCTACTCTACAGCTACGGTAGTCAAAACAGCCTGGTACTGGTACTATGAGAGATACATTGACCAGTGGAACAGAATCGAGAACTCAGATATAAATCCATCCTCCTACGGTCACCTGATCTTCGACAAGGGCCAAAGTCCATTAAATGGGGAAAAGACAGTCTTTTTAACAAATGGTGCTGGCAAAACTGGCTGTTCATCTGCAACAAAATGAAACAGGACCCATACCTCACACCATATACAAAAACTAATTCAAAATAGATGAAAGACCTAAATATAAAACCAGAAACTATAAAGATCATAGAAGAAAAAATAGGATCAATATTAGAGACCCTAATACACCGCATTAACGTGATACAAACCATAACTAACAACATACAAACTCCAGAAGATAAGCTAGATAACTGGGAACTTCTAAAAATGAAATAATTATGCTCATCAAAAGATTTCACCAAAAGAGTAAAAAGAGAACCTACAGAGTGGGAAAAATATTTTTGGCTATTAGAAATCTGACAAAGGTCTAATCTCTAAAATCTACAGAAAAATCCAACATCTCCACAACAAAAAGACAAATAATCCAATTAAAAATGGGTAAAGGAAATGAACAGACACTTCACCAAAGAAGACATTCAAGGGCCAACAGACACATGAGGAAATGCTCGCGATCACTAGCCATTAGAGAAGTGCAAATCAAAACTACAATGAGATACCATCTCTCCTCGGCATTACTGGCACAAATCAAAAAAACAGAAAATAACAAATGTTGGAGAGGCTGCAGGGTGATTGGAACTCTTATGCACTGCTGGTGGGAATGCAAAATGGTACAACCATTTTGGAAAATGATATAGCACTTCCTCAGAAAGCTAGAAATAGAAATACCATATGATCCAGCAATTCCACTCCGAGGAATATATCCTAGAGAAATAAGAGCCATCACACGAATAGACATATGCACACCCATGTTCACTGCAACATTGTTTGCAATAGCAAAAAGATGGAAATAACATCGATGCCCATCAACAGATGAATGGATAAACAAACTATGGTACATACACACAACGGAGTACTACACAATGGTAAAGAACAATGATGAATCTGTGAAGCATCTCAACATGGATGAAACTGGAGGACATTATGCTAAGTGAAACAAGTCAATCACAAAAGGACCAATATTGTATGAGACCACTACTATAAAAACTCATGAAAAGGCTTACACACAAATAGAAACAATCTTTGACGGTTACAAGGGAGAGGAGGGGTGGGAGTGGAAAAACACTAAATAAACAATAGATAAGTGGTATTTTTGGTGAAGGGTAAGACAGTACACAATACTGGGGAAGCCAGCACAACTTGTTCAGGGTAAGTTCATGGAAGCTCCATGGACATATCCGAACTTCCTGAGGGACTGAATTACTGGGCTGAGGGCTGTGGGGACCATGGTCTCAGGGAACATCTAGCTCAATTAGCATAACACACTTTATAAAGAAAATGTTCTACATTCTCCTTTGGTGAGTAGCATCTGGGACCTTAAAAGCCTGTGAGCAGCCATCTAAGATACTCCACTGGTCTCACTCCTTCAGGAGCAAGGGAGAATGAAAACTAAAGACACAAGAGAAAGATTGCTCCAAAGGGCTAATAGACCACAACTACCACAGCCTCCACCAGACTGAGTCCAGCACATCTAGATGGTGCCCGGCTACCACCACTGACTGCTCTGACAGGGATCACAACAGAGGGTCCAGGACAGAGCTGGAGAAAACTGTAGAACAAAATTCTAACTCACAAAAAGACCAGACTTACTGGCTTGACAGAGACTGGAGAAACCCTGAGAATATGGCCCCCAGACACCCTTTGAGCTCAGTAATGAAGTCACTCCAGAGGTTCACCTTTTAGCCAAAGATTAGACAGGCCCATAGAACAAAATGAGACTAAAGGGGCACACCAGCCCAGGGGCAAGGACTAGAAGGCAGGAGGGGACAGGAAAGCTGGTAATAGGGAACCCAAGGTCGAGAAGGGAGAGTATTGACACGTCATGGGGTTGTTAACCAATGTCATAAAGCAATATGTGTACTAACTGTTTAATGAGGAACTGGTTTGTTCTGTAAACCTTCATCTAAAGTACAATTAAACAAAAAATCCAAATACAAAAAAAAAAAATTTGTGCAGTGTTTCAGCAGAAATTTATTATTTTTTATAAAAAATATCCCTGGAGTTAGTTATAACAACAAAAAATTTTTCGTAAGCCCAGCTTACACTTATCAATATACCTACAAAGTTAAAGTTCTATGCTAATTTACTTTTTGAAACCTCTAATGTGCTCCGGTCAGAGCTGTCATTATTACCTAATTACAATGACACCTCAAATCACATGGTTTCATTGACACGTGTTGCAAGCACGTTGTTTTCGATGCTGCTGGTGTTTTTATAGTCACTGATTTTGTCAAATTTTCTTATGTTTTGGCTACAATATTGTGGTAATTATTATTTGTGAACTTATATCAACAATTATTTTGAGAATGAAGTAGTAATTAATGGAAAAAAAGGAGCAATGTACGGGAATTGCGATTTACGAGTAACATTAGTAGAAAAAACATTACTAAGGATTCTGTGTGGTCTGGTACAGGAAGAGGTCTGTGGCGGGGGTGGGGGTGGGGTGACACCATGAGTTATCACACTGTGTGACAGTAACCCTAGTGAGGCCACTGGAAGATGATAATGTTGAAGATGATGATGACTGCTAAGTTCACCCACCTTGTCTAGAACACCCCCTAAAGCCCAGCCGATGAAAACCTCATTGAACAGTTACATTCAGCTCTAGCTGGTCCGTAGTTGGTCCGTACCTGTGCAGAGCCCCAGAACCACAAATCTGTCTGGATCAGCCTCTGCATCCCTGCAGGCAGTCAGGAGTCAGCCACGTGACTGAAGTGGGATTGGTAGTCCATGGGGCCATACACTTTGGGCCAGAGGAGCACCCTAAACCACAGATTATAAATATGGAGGGTTTGGTCCAAATACCTGAGAGACCATCCATGATCCACCGATTTGGGGAGTCTGAGGCAAGGATCAAAGCTGAGATCAGAGAGCGAGGAGCTGAGCACCAGAGACAGGCAGGTGGGGAGGACCGTCAGCCATTTCCAGGAAGTCTTCCTCAGGGCTTGAGGACCTCCTTCTGGACTGACGTGAATGGTGCTGAGTGGGCCTGTGAAGGAGAGAACAAAGTTTTAAACTTAGATGTCATCTATTTCAGTAGCTTTCATATATTTTTGAGCCTTAGAACCTTCTTTAAACAAAATATTGTGCAAAATTTTGCCCCAAACAGATGTTCTCTGATTCACTGCACCATTTAGTTCAGAAAGGCTTTACCTGGCTTATATAAATTGCCGTTTCAGAACTGGTAAAATATTGGCAAGTTCACATAGTTTGCCCTAAGAGAAATGCTTTGGAATGCATTTCTATCAATTTTATATCAGCACTGGCAGCTTCACTCATTTTTACTTTAAATCTAAAGAACCACAAAGTTTGCATTGGATTCGTTGTCTGTTTCTGTCCATGGACCTCAAACAAACATCCAGCCTTTGTTGGATCATAACAGAAAAGTTGAACGGAGACTGCCTCGAGGGAACATGGGCAGAGTCCACGTTGTTCAAGAACAACAGGAAGAAAGTGTGCCTTCATGTAGATGTTGTCTCTTCCCCTTATGGAGATATTTTCATAGGCAGAATTTGTGCCGACAGATGAGAGTAGAGCTGACATGGGCCAGGGCGGTGTGAAGCCCTGCCCGTTGCTCCAAACACAGGGTTCCTCAGAGGCTGCCAAGTCATTATGGGCCTCATTGGACCATCAATGGAAAAACCCCGATTCTGGTCCAAACCCCAACCCAATACTGGAGCATCTCCTACAGCACCCCAGGCGGATAGAATGACTGTAAGTTTTACTTTTTCTTTATGATTAAACTTATATTACTTATTATCCAGGTAATAAAAACCCACTGTATGATAGAATAGAAAATACAGATATGAAAAAAAAAAAAGACAATACATTTTGATCATGGATAATCCTATTCCTCGGAGGTAGTCATTTTAAAAATTTGACACATTTCCTCCCAATCTTTTTTCAAAGAAATAGACAGGACACTGTAAATATATGGAAACACTTAGAGACATACACATTTTTTTTCTTACAAAAATAGGGTGAAGCCCCATTGCTGTCGAGTCGATTCTGACTCATAACCACCCTATAGGACAGGGTAGAACTGCCCCATAGGGTTTCCAAGGCTATAATCAGATTGCCATATCTTTCTCCTGCAGAGCAGCTGGTAGGTTTCAAACTGCTGATCTTGCAGTTAGCAACTGAGTGCTTAACCACTGCACCACCAGGGTCCCTTAAAAAATAGCATCACACTGTATTTATTGGTTATAATCCTTACTTTTCACTTAACATATTCTCATCATGTTTTTATATTAATGAATACACCTCTGCATCAACACTCTCAATTTCTGTGTGGAATAACTAATAAATTATTTAGCCATATGCTCATTGTTGAATATTTAGGTATTTCCTGTTTTTATTACAAACATCATGCTGATAAATATCCTTGTATATACAACCAATTATTTCCTTATAGAAGTAGAACCGTTGGGTCAAAATTGTATATACTGTGGTAAACACTGCTGGTTGGCTGACCAAACCTTCATCCTTTGTGGTTATTAGTTGCTGTCAAGTTGACTCCAAGTCATGGTGACCCCATGTACAAGAGAACAAAACGTTGCCCAGTCCTGTGCCATCTTTAGTATCATTGGTATACTGAAGTCCACTGTAGCAGACACAGTGTATTTTGAGTGCATTCCAGCCTAAGGAGCTCATCTTCTGTCACTATATCAGACAGTATTCTCTTGTGATCCATAAGGTTTTCATTGGCTATTTTCAGAAGTAAATCAACAGGCCTTTCTTCCTAGCCTGTCTTAGCCTGGAAGGTCCTCTGAAACCTGTCCACCATGAGTGACCCTGCTAGAATTTAAAATACTGGTGCCATAGTTTCCAGCATCATAGCAACATGAAAGCCCCCACAATACAACCAACCCCCATCTACATCCTCCTTATTCCCAGTCACATGGCAGGAAGAGCCCAGGTCTGTTTACCCCTATGTCTGTTGTGACTGGTACAGAGCCTGCAGACAGCAAGTGGGTGCCAAGGAACTGGGTGCTGCGGGTCTCAGGGCAACTCTCCTATGGCAACAGAAGCAGGGCGTGGGCCCAGAATTGACAGCTAAGAGAACGAGCTCCTCAATAGTCCCATGCTCAGCAGTCTCGTCAGTTGCATCTCCATCTGCCCAAGCACAAGGGAAAGCTGTGTAACTTCCCCTCCTGCCCACATCCTGACAGCTGGCCTCCCATAAAGGGGTGTGAATTCCTTCCCCTAACCCTGCCCCCCAGTTGTCCGGGCTGCTTGAACCTGCACTTCAATACAGTTTTAAACATACGGCTTGGGAGTATGGCCACAAACAGAAGTCAGAACAGGAAGAGAGCAAAAAGAATGCATTCGGGCAACCAAGTTGGAGGTGTTGGAGGCAGTACAGAAAAATTTTTAAGACGTTGGAACAAGACAATGTGAATTCAAATCCAGTTCTGTTATTTAATGGTTTTATGAGCTTTGGAAAAATTCTTAGACTTGTTGAGCATTAGTTCTCTCATCTCCAAAATGGAAGAAAAAAATTACTATTGCATAAGGTTGGTTATCAGAATTAAATGAAATCATACATGTAAAGCACTCCAATCATCAGGATTCTTTCCATTGCAAATGACAGAAATTCAGCCCTAAAGGAAATTTATTAGGTCACATAACCTGGAACAGAGCAGATTAACTTCAGGCAGTAGTGGATCGGGGGCCTCTAAGGATATCACTGGGACTCTGCCTGTGCTCCACCACTCAGTTCTGCTAGTTCTGCTGGTTGTCCTTTCCAGATAGACTTTCTGCATGTAATCCCCAGTTGGCCCCTGGTGGCCCCCAGCCCACGTTGTCCCTACAGCTTGTGGTCCCTGCAGAGCAAGAGTGGTTCATTTGTGACGGTTCCAGCAGATATCTTAGGAAGGTCTCTGATTGGTCCATCTTACTTGAATACCCAGCTCTAAACCAGTTATCTTGGTAGTCAGGACTGGCCATGTGCCCATCTCTAGCAGGAAGGAGGGTTATCAGCAAGGAATGGACTCGGGTGGTTTCCTAAAGATAAGGAGTCCCTGGGTGGTGCAAATGGTTAACATGCTCGGCTGCTAACCTAAAGACTGGAGGTTCAAGTCCACTCAGAGGCACCTCAGGAGAAAGGCCTGATGATCTACTTCTGAAAAATCAGTCACTGAAAACTGGGGAGCACGGTTCTGCTCTGACACACATAGGGTCACCGTGAATTGGAGTCGACTCGATGGCAACTGGTTTAGGGATGTTGGACACGCCAAAACCATTTGTCCACTGCAAGTTTCAGCAGAAACCAGAACAGAGTTTACAAATTGGCCCCCGTTAAAGACAATCTGGCTCGCAAACACATTCTCTGTGGCTCACACAGTGTGTTCGAAAATGGGTATTAACAGATCACATTAAACATTGCTGGCGGGAGTGTAAGTTTTCACAGTTCTCATGAGGGGCAATGTAGTGATGTATATCTAAATTAAAAATGTATGTACTTTTAACTCAATTCCACTTCTAGGAATTTATCCTACAAATATACTCACACACATGTAGTTCTGGGAAATGACAACATAGAAGGTTATTTATTGCAACATGGTTTGTAAGAGCAAAAGACTGGAAACCACCTAAATGACCATCAACACAGGACGGCTTAAAGAAGGTTTGACACACATATTCAAAGGAATCCTAGAAACAATAGGAGAAAATGAAAATGATAATAATAACAACCTCTTTATGGACTGAGGTCATCAACCAATTTGTAAAACATTTTTGGAGTGAAAAAAGCAAAGTGCAATGAAGGGCATACAACATGGCCCCATTTGTTTATGAGCAGGGGCAATCTATACGTAGGGTGTGTGCAAAGACAGATTCGCAAGACACTAGTAACGATGGTTATCTGTGGGTAAGAGAGCTAGGAGGGATAGCTCTGGAGGGTGAAGTGGAAGGTCAACTTTCCACTGAATCTTATATTTGATTAGTTTATATTTACATTATATTTTTGAACCATGTGAATATATTACCTATTTAAAAATCAAATGAAAACATTACTACCCCAAAATGTTAAATAACAATTAGTAGGGCTGAGTTTATATTTGAGGTTTGTACATAGCCTGGAAACTCAAAGGAGAAATATTTCAATCCATTTATTTCTTCACTGCTTCCTTATTGTGGCTAATTACCTGGTTGCGTATGAAACACACAGGAATGACTTCGATGGGATAAAATTAGTCAAGGGAAGAGTCTTAATGGAAAATTTCCAGTGGTTCTTGAAAGATGAGTAAGAGCTCAGCTTGCGAAGAAAGAGAGGCTTCCAGGCAAAGAGAACGGCATGTACCTAAAGCCTCATCATTATCAGAAAACATTCCAGAGAAGAAGGCTAAATTCCAGGCAGCTGAGTGCAAGGATGGGGTCTCTAGGTGGCACAAACGGTTAACATGCTTACTGCTAACCAAAAGGTTGGAGATTCAAGTCCACCCAAACACTCCTTAACCCTATAGAGCACAGTTTTACTCTGACACACACGGGGTTGCCATGAGTTGGAATCGACTTGATGGAAGCTGGTTTGGGGTTTTTTGGTTTTTTAGTGCAGAGGTGGGTAGGGGAGGGATAGGAAAGGCTAAAGGGGTCAGCTAGGGTCAGGTTACCCCAGAAAGTATTCAGACTTCAGAGCTGAGACTCTGTCCAGTAGGCGATGAGGACCTACAGATGGTTCTTGGGCAGTGTCCTGTGCTGTGTTCAGCAGGACTTACGGAAGCCAGGTCTGGCCAAACCACAGCCCAGTGGGCTAATGACAAGGCCCAACACCCAGAGACCAAAAATGCCCTCTGTTTGGTGCCTTTCTCTTCACAGGCTAGTGTTTGTGGCCTTCCAGTTATATCATTCTGCCCTAAAAAGGGAACGATGCAGAGGAAGAAGCCAATTACCCCTGTCCCCTGGGAGACCTCAGCTGTATTTATCCCTCCTCCTTCCAAGCACTGTCTGCAGCGGGAGGGGAGACAGTGTGGCCCAGGCGCTTAGGGTGGGAGCCAACCCCTGATATGCAACACAGGCCCGTCCCTTACCCTGTTTGGACCGAGGTGTCTTGGGTTTCTGGAAGGCAAAGCTGGAAAGAAGCCAGGATGTCCTGGAACCCCACCCTCAGGCTCAGAGGCTGCCTTTGTCCTCCCCCTTCTTCTCCCAGGCCTCTCTTCTCACACTGTCTGTTCTTCCCATCTTATCTTGTCCCAGACACGAATTACCTCTGACCACAAGGTGATTCGGGGCAGCCAGATCAGCCCTAGGCCCTCCAGTCCCACTAATGGGTCAGGGACAGAAAACATCAGTGAGAGGTGGTTCTCCCCACACAGGGTAACTGTATGTCAGCTGGAAAAGTGTGCTCAGATGGGACATCGGGGGGAGGGAGCAGGTGATCGGTGCTGGCTCCGACTCAGAGTGACCCCACATACGACAGAATGGAATGAGGGCCGGTCCTGCACCGTCTTCACCATCAGAAAGGGTCTCAGCTTCCCCGAAGTCCTACCACACATGTTCCTGCTTGGCCAGGAGGCAAGGGTGGACTGCAGTTGGGGGCTTTGATGTTCTAAAGTGTTGATTTAAAAGAAGGACTTTACAAAATAACATTTTGTCACTTTTTAAAAATTACACATGTAGTACATATTGGTTATGTGATGGTTAAGATTGTGTGTCAACTTGGCTGGGCCATGATTCTCAGTGTTTATATGTGATCACTCCCAGGATTGAATATGCTGTGAGTAGCCAGTCAGATGAAAGGGAGTTTCCTTGGGGATGTGGCCTGCATCTGAATACAAGTAGACGTTCTGGCTGTTTGCTCACTGTGGATCCTGCAGCTGCCTGCTGTTCGCCTGACCTCCGGTTCTTGGGACTTGAGCTGTCAGCTTATCTGCCGAGCTTGGGATTCCTTGATCTTCACAGCCTGTGAGCGGAGCCCTGCTCTCTGACCTGCCGATCTTGGGTTTGCCAGCCCCTGCAGCTACATGAATCAGGAGAAACCCTGTGGTCTTGCCTACTGATCTTGGAATTCGTCAACCTTCACAGCCTGTGAGCAGGAGCCCTGCTCTCCGACCTGCCAATCTTGGGTTCGCCAGCTTCTGTGGCTTCATGAATTGGGAGAGGCCTCTACCCTGATCCACAGACTTGGGACATTCTAGCCTCTATAATCTCGAGATGTTTCCTTGATATAAATCTCTATATATATACATTTATATTCTTTATTGGTTTTGCTTCCCTAGAGAACCCAGCCTAAGACAGGTTATTTTTAAAAAATTAGAATATAGTAACAAGTAAAGAGAGAGAATATAAAATAATCGGTACCTTTCTACCCTATGATAACCGATGCTGATTATTTGGGCAGAGTCCCTCAGTGCGGTAAACAGTTAAAGCACTCAGCTACTAACTGAAAGGTTGGAGGTTTGCGGGCACCCAGGGGAACCTCGGAAGAAAGTCCTGTTGATCTACTTCCAAAACATCAGCCATTGAAAACCCTATGGAGCACAGTTCTACTCTGACACACATGGGGTTTTCATGAGTCAGAATTGACTCCACAGCAACTGGTTCTCATTTGGGCATATAACCTTGTCTTTTTTCCAGAAACAGAATCATATGGTATATATTGTTTTGTAACCCTCTTTTCCACTTACCTTATCATAACTGTCTTCCTATGACAGCAGATACCCCTCTGCATCAATGGCTCACAGTCCACCCCAGTACAGATACACCACAGTGGGCTTAACCAGCAGCTCCTTCCCCAACTATGATTAGACAAGGGATTTCATTCCAATTTTTTGTTTTTATAAACCGTGCTTCAGTGAATATCCCTATACAGATACCTTTCACATTTGCTCAATTACTTCCTCTTATGATAAACTTCTAGAAGGAAAATCTGTGGCCAAAGGGTATTTGCTGTTTTAGATATTGGAGTCACTCTGCCAAATTGCAAAAAAAATTAATTTTAAAGGGTCATCTCCGCAGAATTAACTCTGACCCAGTCAATGGTGTGGGTTCTCTACACTGAGCACACCTATCCTGGGGATGGATGAACGTGACCTGGGTCCCCTGTGCTGGCCACACCTACCCTGAGGATGGGTGAATGTGATCAGGGTCCCCTGTGTAGACCACACCTACCCTGGGGTTGGGTGAATGTGATCAGGGTCCCCTGTGTAGACCACACCTACCCTGGGGATGGGTGAATGTAATCAGGGTCTCCTGCACCATTCATTATGTTTATGCTTATGTGTTCAAAACATTGTCTGTTTCAGTCCTTTCAGTAAGCAGCTAAGGAGGTAGTGTCCTTGTTTTCTGCAGGGGAAACAGAGGTTCAGGTAGGTTAGGATCCTTGCTCAGTGTCATGCAGCTGATAAGAGCAGAGCCAGAGCCAGATGGGACCATTTGGGCCCTGAGGATTGGGCCCTGCAGATCAGACCCCAGGTCTGTTGCTGTACAACTGGGACAGCCCTGTCCTTGTCCCTACCTAGTGCTTCCCCAGGTCACTGGCATAAACACAGGCCACTCACAGCCAAGGGGCATGTTCCCTGAGTAACCTTCCTGAGAACAGCTCTCCAGGAAAAGCTGGAGTGAAAGACTGGAATTCAATTCAAACCATGCCCACGTGTGGTTGATGGTGAGACAGCATGTTGCCATTTGGGTCATTCGATTTACAGATACCTGTTATAAGTCCAGTGGGTGCCTGGACTCCTGCAAGACACTGCAGGAGACAAAGAGAAGGCTTTCAACGCTAAGGCTTCCAATGGAGGCTGGAAGGAATGACAAAGACTTTGAGCTCTGGGCCATGCATCTCACCTCTTACACACGAACCAGTGTCATGATTAATAT
This sequence comes from Trichechus manatus latirostris, assembly GCF_000243295.1. Classification (NCBI taxonomy): domain Eukaryota; kingdom Metazoa; phylum Chordata; class Mammalia; order Sirenia; family Trichechidae; genus Trichechus; species Trichechus manatus. Next base: position 1,067,081 of record NW_004444191.1, read on the forward strand.
TATGATTGGGACTAAACAGAACTGGTGTCTGCAATGTCCACATCAGCTTTTCCCTACCCCTTCTCTGGAGTACCTTAAGAATCCGACCTCCATGTAGAAACACATGTTCTTTTGTTGAATGGTCGTTCCACCTGAGATGTAGCTTCCAGTTTTAAGATGGCTTAGGCGGAAATCCAAGTGCATTCTTTGCCTAGGAAAAATATTCTTGTCACATAAGAACCCCCCTATTAATCAAAAATCATATTATGGCTTCTGGAATGAAGTTTCCTTTACTACTCTTTAATAATAAGCCTGAGATAAGATAAAATTGGTAATTGCAAGTTCTCTTCTGATGGGAGATAATACAAAAGTGGTATAGAAATTTGACTTAAAAGAGCATATTCACTCGGCTAATAGGCTTCCATTATGCAGTCTTTACTTATTCATTCATTACAATTTTTGCCACATTTGGAAAACTCTAATTGGAAGTTACTTATTACATTGTTCCCGAGTGTTCACAGCAGAGGGAAGTTTCCGAGAACCAAAGAAGGGTTCAGGCACTAGAAGGCCAGGGTTTTGAAAGCCAGTGAAACCTGCTGAAGCTGGCCACCTCCACCATCCAGAGAGACGGTTGTCCTCAGCTGATGACCTTCAGAACAGAGATTAAAGACCGCCTTCATATTGACAAAGCTCAGCCTTTTCCGTGGATGAAAGGGCAATAAAAATGGATTCTAAGTAATATAACAATATGCGTTTTAATTTACACTTAACCCACACCGCAAAAAGGAATTAAGGCAACCTCCCCTACAATGAGGTCGCTGTGCATAGGCACGGGAGAATGATCAGCAGAAGCAAGGCCATCTTCCCATTTACAAGCTAAATGCAACCTGCTTGTTGGTGAGAGTTTCCCAGCTAACAGGTTATGCCTTAACTATCAGTCATTAATGCCTATTAATCAATTAAATCATATTTACATTGCCTACATCAGCAAGCAAATTGAAGCAACACCTACACAAGGGAACACTCCTGATCCAGATGCAATGCCCAACAAACACCTAACGTTTAGCTCTTGCAATTGAAATAGAAACTGTAGGATTAATGAGGCCATTTGCCAGTGGTTCATGCCAGGCCTGGATGGGGCTTGGTGCTTCCCGGGGACACAACTCAAAGGTATGGATTCAGCACCAGAGGGTATCTGCAATCCAGAAAGAACAATGGCCAGCTTCGTGAGTTGTGTTTCCGCTGGGTCTCAGGTTGCAAAATAGAAGTGTCTGAAGCAGAATTGTTTGTCCAGCTTGGTTCTCCAGCCTCAGATTTAACCACCAAAGTGAGAATGTGTTCATTTGCATTTGAAAAGTGTGCCTGAGCCTTGTTCAATCCAAGTACCTGCTCTACAAGGCGGGCAGAGAAGGAGGGACTTATCATCATCATCATCATCATCATCATGGCCATTTTAGAGATTATGTCCTTGCCAGAGCCTCTCAGCTGGTTATCTCAGCCGGACATGCCAGGACAAGAGGTCAGCCTTCCGATTCCTCCCACCCTGAGCCAGAGGTGCCAACTCACATCAGCAAAGGAAATGCCAAACAGAAATGATTTACAAATGCACCACTCCTTTTAGATGAGGCTCCTCCTTAGTAACAACACAGATTTACAGAGCTTGACTCTTTCCTTATGGAAGAGTCTTGTGAAAAATACTTTCTCTAGCTGAGTTTGAACCTAAGCTATCCTTGGCCTTGCTATTGTTGTGGTTAGCTACCATCTAGTCAACCCCAACTCATGGCAACTCCAACTCATGCCAACCCCAACTCATGCCAACCCCAACTCATGGCAACCCTAACTCATGGCAACTCCAACTCATGGCAACTCCAACTCATGGCAACTCCAACTCATGGCAACCCCAACTCATGCCAACCCCAACTCATGGCAACTCCAACTCATGCCAACCCCATGCACAGCAGGATCAGACCATTGTAATCTGTAGGGTTTTCACTGGCTGATTCTTGGAAGTAAATCATCAGGACTTTCTTCCTAATCTGTCTTAGCTTGGAAGCTCCACTGAAATCTGTTCAGCATCATAGTAATGCGCACGCCTTGACTGACAGATGGGTGGTAGCTGCACATAAGGTGCATTGGCCAGGAATCAAACCAGGTCTCCCATACGGAAGGCAAGAATTCTATCACTGAACCACCACTTCCCTCTCCTTGGCCTTAGAGGCCCCTTAATGAGACCCTAGGAGCTGATAAAACTAGACGGCAGTCACCTCTGTACAGCTATGGTGGCTCCTCTGTCTCTCTCTTCTCCAACAATCAGCACCATTAATTCAGAGCACACCAAGAACAACACACAGTCTTGGCACTATCTGGTGAAAACACCGCACCAAAACACAGCCTCCCTCAGAAGGCCCACAAGGCATGATTTATAGAGTGCAAGAAATCCACTCCAGAGCAAACCCGAAGATGCTGAGGAGGACCCACTGGACTCCATCAGTGGGGCTAGAGATTCCTGCAACCAGCCAGAGCTCCTGCAACACCCTGGCCTCCATCACTTATTCATTCAACAAATCATGTTAAGCATCCACCAGGTGCTGGTCACAGTCTGGAGTTGGGTATAGGAGGGAGGTGGCAGACAAGTCAGCAGAAGACTATAGAATAATCAGTGCTGGGGGTCACAGCCCATGTGGGGCAGGAGGAGAGCCCAGAAGAGAGGACCTAGCCCAGGTTGGAGGTGGGGATGGGAAAGCCTTCTCCATGTAGGTGGTGAGTCTCAAATGTTGGGTCCACTATCCAGATGGTCAAAGGAAGGAAGGTCTTCATAGCAGGGCAGAGCATGTGCAAATGCAGAGAAGTGAGAACATGCGGCCGTTATCATGGGACTGGTGGGGAATGTAAAAAACTCACCCTAGATCTTCAAGGACAACTTCAGTGACCTACCTCCTCCAGGGGTGTAACGTGCCAGGACCCCATGAACGCCGACGGAGCACAGTTAGCCCATCACCAGAGCTGTGACCCTTGGATGCCTGTACTTCTGTAGTCTGCTCCAGGCTTTGACACTAGAGAATCTTTGTTTTGAAGCCCAGACTTGTGAGTTTCACACTCGAGGCCCATGGAGAACTTCCTTGACTGCTCTCTGCCTCGGTTTCCTCATTTTGAAATGAGATTATCAACACCTATTTTGAAAGGTTGTTCTAAGCGTTCAAACTAATGGCTCTAAAACGTTTGGAGCAAAGGAAGCAGGCATTCCACAAATGCTAGTAGCTTCTTTGCTGTTGTTATTATCCTGGGATGATCCTGGATCCTCATAGACAACACCATCACGCACATCCGCTGCTGATTTTGAGTTAACTGCAGGGTCTATGGGGTGGCAGAGTTTCTGGGTAGTGTAAAGGGTTAACATGCTTGACTGCTAATCAAAAGTTTGGAGGTTCAAGTGGACCTGGAAGAAAGAGCTGGCAATCTGCTTTTGAAGAGCACAGTTCTACTCTGACACACACGGAGTCACCATGAGTCAGAAGCAACTCCACGTCAACCGTTTGCTTACTGGGTGGCAGTGGAGAGTTAGTCAAATTGGGAGTTAAGAGCTGTCACTATAGTAGATAAAGAAGGCTCATTTTCTTACCACAAAGGACTCCTTTACTGCCCGCAGAGTCCAGACACCACCTTTTTCCCCTCCAGCTCCCTCTGCCCACAATATGCCTGTGCCTAAAGAATGTACTCACCATTTATTATTAGTCGAAGCCAGAAAAGATTTGCAAAGGTAAGTCTGTCAGAGGGGGAAGCAATGACACATTCCAAAGGCAAACAGGAGGTAGTTGGAGTCTTTGTTGCTTGGATTGTCTGCAGCACCATCCTGCCGTCGTGACAGATGGAACAATTACGTCCTTCTTGTCCTCATGCTCCTTGTTCCTCACGTACTTCCCACCTGTCATTCTATTCTAGTGCGTCTTTTGAGATAAGAAGATGAACCTTCTTTATCCATCACAGAGAAGACTATGAACTTCCAATTCCACTAACTCTCCACTCCCACCCAACAGACCCTGCCATTAACTCAAATCAGCACAGAAAGTCCCCCATCCCAGGAGACCTCTCAGTCACCCTAGATTTGGCACCAAACAGGACATATGACTCTCAACTTGGGGAAGTTACTTACTGTTCTAGATTGAATCCCAGGCCCTTGTACCTGTGGATTTTCTTTTATGTTAATGAGGTCATACCAATGTAGGGTAGATCCTAAACCTAATCACTTCTGAGTTATGAAAAGACCAGAACAGATACAGAGACACACACCAAGGAACACTTAGGAATGCCAAGGATTCCCAGAGAACATCAGAAGCTACGAGAGAGGGCTCACAGAAGGAGTCAGCAAAGCTGAGACCCTGGTTTGGACTTTCAGCATCCAGAACTGTGAGAAAATTTCTGTTCTTTAAAGCCACCCACTTGTGACATTTCTGTGATAGCAGCACTGGGTAACTCAGACACTTACCCTGTCTCAGCTTCCATTTCTCATCTGTAAAATAGTGATAATAATGCCTAGTATGCTATAGTGAATGCTTGTCACGTTGTTGGTAGTCATTGCTGTGTGCTGTTGAGTGGATTCCAACTCACAGAAACCCTACAGAACAGAGTAGAACTGCCCCATAGGGTTTCCTAGGCTGTAAACCTTTATGGGAGGAGATTGCCAGGTCGTTTCTCCTGTGGAGCTGCTGATGGGTTCAAATCACCGACTTTTCAGTTAGCAGACGAGCACTTAACCATTGCACCACCATGGCTCCTTTGTCACACAATAGGCACTCAATAAATGACAGCTGTTTTCTATTTTTAGTATCATTGTTGATAAGCACATTGGCTGTCCCCATGCAGAGTCCATGATGGTTCTAACTCACAAGCATTTGACTCCATTCTTCCCACTCCGCCGGGAACACCGGTCTTCTCTTCTATGTCTCCAACAAGCTACTGCAGTCATCCTCCAAAAATCTGGAGAAAAGACACCCTCCTTCAAGAGGTCTTCCTAGATTGACTCTATCTACTTCCATCATATTCTATTTAGCCTCCTAACAAGAAGGAGAAAGCACACTTAGATGGAATTCTGAAGCAATTTAATAAAGAGACTATTTATGGAAGTTTTATTGTTGTTCTTGTTGTGTGCCGTCGAGTTGATTCCAACCCATAGCAACCCTATAGGACAGGGAAGAACTGCCCCTATAGGGTTTTCTAGGCTGTGATCTTCATGGAAGCAGATTGACAGGTCTTTTCTTCCATGGGCCCCTAGTGGGTTCAAACCACTGACCTTCCCATTAGCAGCCAAGCGCTTGACCACTGCGTCACTAGGGCTCCTTTTTATAGAAGTATGGGTAGGGCTAACTGAGCCTCCATGAGAAATCAAGGCCCCAGGGATGAGCACCAGCAGGAAAAGGGAGAATGAGGGAATGGTGTTTTTGGAGACTGGTGAGAGCCAGAGCCAGGCTGCATCAGCCAAACCCAAGCCGATACCAGAGGGCAAGGGGGTTGGGAGATGGAGCCCATGCAGGTCACCCATCCCTGTTCCCCAGGACGCAGGACCGGACAGAGGTGGGGGCCACAAATGGGGAACAGCAAGCACACGCTGTTATCTCAGCTTCTTTATTAGGCTTTGCATATGGGATAACTGGTGAGGAATCTGCTATTGAAGACACATACACTTTTCATCTGAAGATCGTGGTGGTTGCTATGGTCTAGCACTCCAGTATAGTTACCTGTCCCCAAAAGGCTTAATCCACGTCTTCTCCTCCCCCTGACTTTCCCTCTAGATGGCAAGAAGCTGACAATTTATTGAGCACCTACTATGTGTCCAACACTGTGCTGGTGCAATCTCTCTCTATTTCTGACCCTCACAGCAATCCTGTTAAGTTCTCATTGTCCCTGTCTTGAAGATGAGGAAACGGAAGCTCAGAGAAGATACGAGTCTTGCCCAAGATCACTCAGCTAAGATCTGAATCTAGCTCAGTCTGAAGCCAGCAATTCTGTGTTGCAAGACTCCACAGCCTCCTTGTAGAGTTTGCTCAGGCCTTCATTATCTAGTCTGTCTGCCCAGAGTGTGTCAATGGGATAACAGCCCAGGATGCGCCTGCCTTCCAACCTGAACCCAACATTGGATGGTTATTTGCCTGTCTGTCACCACCTCGCCTGAATCGAGCTGGTCCTTCATCTGCAACATACTTCCGTGGCCCCGGCCCCAGAATAAAGCCAAGGAGATGAGCATCAGCTGCAGCCCGAGGACTTGACGGTGCAGGTTGTATAGGGATGAGGGGAGGGAAGACCTGACCTTCAGCCTGGTGATGGGAGGAAGGTTCTCTCTCCCACCTGACTCACAAGATGGGAAATTCCCACACGAAGGAAAGGGATTATGGGGGTGGAGGAGTTCAAAAGAACGACAATGGCCACCGCCAGGTCATTTGAAGTCTTTAAACAGAAGCTCGAAGTCAGGTAGGGAGATGAGATGGGCTCCGAGGGTCTCTCCAGCTCCAATTTTGTGAGGCATCTGTGTTAACAGGCTCACCAGCACACCCAGTGGCAGGGTGTCATGAAGAGACCAGAGCTTGCTATTTCCAGCATGAGAAAGGAGGGATCCCAGAAAGCCATCTCATCCATCCACCACCCGCCTCTGAGCATAACCACTTCCTCTTTGAAAGCCATCCCCTTGTCCTCCTGGTCCCCCATCCCAGGTCCTCGCACGTCTTACCCCGCTTCCTCCTGTCTAGCTTGCATCTCTCATGCTGCACACAGGCAGCCTGTTTCCTCTCTTTGGGACCTCACAGGGATGGAGAACAGCTGCTCCCCTATCCCACTGAGAGTCACTGCTCAGAGGGTCTCATGGAAACACCCAGGTCCTGAGGAATGTTCCCTTTTATTTGAAAAGGAAGTCATTCAATGACTTCCTCTCAGGGCTGCTCTGAGGGGCTCCCACCTAAGCTGTGGAAACTTCAAAGACTCCCCACATTTCTGCTCCAGAGGCTAGAGGACTGTGGGGGCCTCCTCCTGCTGCTCCTGCCTGCAAACCCATGCCTCGGGAGCCCGAGGAAGGCCGGTGCACGCGTGCTGGGGGGACTTCAGGTCTGCATCCTGACAGACCTGTACATTGGCTGTGTTTCTGAGTGGGTGCTACATCCAAACACATCGCACTCTGCCTCAGAAAGTGAACAGCTGGGATGGGGAACAGCACTGAGCTGGGGCCTTATATCACCAGTTTCAGTCTGTAATAAATATTTATGACCAAGGTACAACAATCCCCGAAAAAAAGAAGCTTTTAATAGAAACACAGATACTCACCGTTGCATTAACTATAGGCCTCTGCTGGATCTCCCGATATCTGCTTAACTGTGCATTTTTAAACCCTTCCCATTGATTCCTGTCTTCATTGTTAAAAACAGGCCTAGCACGCAGCTGTATTCTATACGCATCTGGGTCCAGCAACAGACAACTGTTTCTCTTTTCGCAACTTTGTCAAGCTTGATTTCAGATGAATCTGGCTGCAGGTGTCAGGTAAGAATAGGGCATTAGCAAGAACCAAGCACCACGGGTGGGGGGGTGGGGGCGGGAGCAAGAGGACACGCTGGCTGGAAGCAGGAAAACTGATGGGCCTGAGGGAGGGGCCTAGGAGGGCTGTGTCATACTCACCTGTGCGAAGGTGGCACCATGGCATGCACCATGAGCCCCGCACCTGAGCTCCCAGAGAATGACGGAGCATTTTAATTGCCATGCGCCCCTAACCTAAAATCTCATAAACAACCTCCATCCATCACACCCTGACAGCTGCCCGGCTTGACCAACACTAAACATAAGTGGACTCTACTTTTAAGTCGAGTCTTACGTCGTAAGCGGTACCCTCTGAGAACATCTGTAGCTCATCTTACCGTTTGAAGAAATATATGAGTTTCACTGTCTTTTTTTTTTTTAAGCCTTTTGCAGCTTCTGCTCCTTGATTTGTCTGAAAGCCATCTGCTACGTATAAAATCTGGGGTGGGGGGCATGCTGGGGAAGAGGAACATTTGGGAAACTTGCAGGCTGCGAGGAAAGGCAGGCGCTGTGGACCCTTTCTTCAGCTCCAGTGGGCAACTCGCTCTCCTTCCCAAGCCCCCAGCCCCTCAATAAGGCTGGATCCGGGACTTCACCTTGGGCTGGGGCTGAAGGTTGTGAGGGCTTTGTCTTGTACCCATTACTGTCCCACTCAACATTCTCATCCCAGCCTCTCATCAAAACACAAATCCTGTCATTGGTAGTTCTGAGGTCTTTCAAGACCTGAAAATACATGTTAGAGTTCACATCTGGAGTTTTCCCCAAAGATGTCTCTTGAACTGAGGACTAAAATGTGGCCTCCAGGAGCCTTGGGTGATATTTCTCAAGTGAACAGCAAAGAAGGCCCCAGTCACGGAGTGTATGTTATGGCATAAAGTTACCACAGGGTGGTAGAAGTCATGCAGCTCCATGTTCTCATTCTTCCCGGGAAGCTGAGGGGAGACAAAAAAAAAAAAACACGAGCCCTCAGATGCAGATCACAACCATTGATCATGGCAACGAGAAGCTTCCAGCTGCTTCTGCCCAAACAGAGGGGTCTAGGAGAAACTGGCTTCACAGAGGCACCACGTGTTTATGCATTTGACCTCTGAAGTCTTCACACACACACACACACGTGCATGCACACACACACACACACACACACACACACACAGAAGCATGTTTCCACAGCCATAACGTGGCCAGGCAGCCCGCACTGCTCAAGTTCCAGAAGCCCCCCTCAGCTTGCCGAGAAATTAATTTATAGGATGTGTTGGGAGACCGAGCGGGGTGGGGGCTGGCTTGCCATGAAGGCAGAGCTAAAACAGTGATGATGAGGGAGATTTTATTCTAACACCAGCTTTCCCCTCACCCTGGAAGATGTTGTCCTCCTTTTGATGCCCCAAAGAGATCCTTATAAATCCCAAAGCTTCCAACAGCCAGTTTCATTTTGTATCTCCTCCTCAAGGTCTCAAATGCTTTAGTAAAACCAATTTAAAGCATTTAGTGTTATCATGATTACTATCAGCAATATTCGCTTTATCCCCGTAATTTCTAGGAAAGTTACGTGAAGTTCGAGCTCTGTCTGTTGCGTGTGGGGTTCCTTCTGTTTGGATTTCTTGTACAGCTGTCCAGCACACTGCCCCATAAAAACGTCAAGTGATCCATCGAGCTGCAGGTTTTGAAGGCACACTTGAACCTTTGCCTCTGAAAAGAGAAATTAAAATATCATCAGGTTAGTTTTGGTTTTTAATGGAACATCCCTCTCCAGCTGAGCGTTCAGTGTTGACTGTGCAGGGCACCCCACCAGGGCTGACTTTGCCACACAGCTTTGCCCATCCCAGAAGAGCAATGGCCCCTTTGTGGAGCAAGTGGCTCTCACTGACCACCCCTCTTCTGACCCCACTTTCCCTCCCAGCAAGGCCAGTAGGAAACCCAAAGCAGTGAGCCTGGAGATTACTTTGAGGGACATCGCCAATTACCCAACTGTGTCAAGCCTATGGATTTATGGGACAAAGGGATTTTTTACTCCTAAGGGGAAAAAAAAAAAAAGACTTGCTTGTCAATCACATCCTACAAGCTGCAAAAATAAACTTGCCATTGTTAGATGTTTAGCGGAGAAGTGCAGGAAAGTTGCTTAAAGGAGCTGATGCAGCAGCAAAAGTGGAGGGGTTCCAGGACGTTTTCCTCCCCGCCAGAGTCACACTTTCTCCGTTGCTGCCTGCGAACCCCTTGCTTTGTTCTACGACTACAGTCATGATTTGTGGGTGCTCCTTTATGGAGAGGTGCCTGCGTCTGCTGAGGTCTGCAGCCTTATCTCTCTCACAGTCCCAGATGTTGTGAAGACGAAGTACCTCCTGCTTGAGGAATTGTGCAACAAGAAGCCTGAAAGGTGTTCTGAATACAGTTTAAAAAGGCATCTGTCTTAAAATAATTCCAGTGTCTCACTGCTCTCTTTATAAGACTTATCAGATGCATTTGGCCAACTCAGTCTATTTTAAATAGCTCGTTTTTACATCAAGAGATTTTAACCTTTGAGGTTTCAAACCTTTGCCCTGTGCCGTTCTCCGCCTAGGCCCACCCATCCCACCAGACTTCTAGAATATTGATATCTTTTTACATCAGGCGTGAGGCACCAAAAAAGAAAAAAGAAACCCCATCGCGTTGCTGTTGAGTCAATTTCAACTCATGGAGATCCCATGTACTGCAGAGTAGAACTGCTCCATAGGGTTTTCTTGGCTGTAATCTTAAACAGGTTGCCAGCCCTTTCTTCTACGACACTTCCGGGTGGGTTCGAACCACCGAACTTTGGAATAGTAGCTGCGCGCGAACCACTTATGTCATCCAAGAACCTTGCATGAGACACAAGGGCCTTTAAAATGGACCCACCACCACCAACAGGGCTTGGAGATGGGAGGCCCTGTGGATCACGGGCCTGAATAGACAAGATTCATTGGAGACCAGGGGAGCCAAAGCCCCCGGGGCCAGACTTCCTCCTTCCTCTGAGCTCATAATTCACCACAGCATCGACCTCTTAAAATCAGAGCTGTACTTAACCCTTACCAAGACGTTGGAGTGCTGTCTGTCTGTGCTTGAGTTAACGTGGGTGAAAAGCTATACGCGAGACCACCCTTTAGAAGACCGTTCTCATGAGTCCTGGTGCAGAGTAATGTTATTTTTGGGTCATTGAACTTCACTCTCAGAGAAGAGTTGAGAATGGTACAAAGTTGTAAATCACTCTCCTCCGGAATGGATTTGTGCCAGAACCGATCGGCTGGAGCATTCCTGCCTGGCTGGACCATGGTAAAGAGATTAGGGTACGTAAAATTCGGCTAAACATAGCTTCTTTCGATTTCCTACTTTCCCGGCTGTCTGTCTCGCTATGAAAGGTTAAGACCTGGGAGGGGAAACGGCCCTCCACGCTGTGGGATCTCTCTAATGAGGGCAACCCATCCTTCTCAGATGCCGTCCATATACAACGACCGTGTGGGGGTCACACTAAAGGAACTCGGGCCTATCAGATGGAGATTTGTACATGTGGCCTTTGGGAGGTTTTAACTGGTCCTTCACACAAAGCAGCACAAACAGAACACCTAAGCCTTCCTGTGGCCATCTGTAAATCCCTGTTCACACGTTCACCATTTCACGAGGCTGAGATTGGCCTTCCCTTTTCCCTTGATGTCGTTAGCCAAGTCCTGAAACGGCAATGACCTTATCTTAGCAAATCTGCTTACCCTACGGGGACCCTTTCTGAAATCCTTCAACTCATGCAGATAATGGTTCCTCAGACTTGGTTCCCTGAGATTTGCAACCTGTGATCCAAATATAAAATAAAATATATTCCCACTGCTTCCTGCCCTTTTGCCCACATATGTCCACCAGCCTGCTGGAAGGGGGTTGGGGGGCTCTGCAGGAGAAACGGTAGCCCACACCGTCAGCATCGCTATCCTCAGATCACTGGGAGCCCTTTTGCTTTCTGGAATGTAAATTTACAGCCTGTGAAAGACCCAGCCTGGCTTCCCTGAATGGGCATGGTGTGGGTGCATGGGCTGCAGAATCAGGTCTGCAGGTGAGAAGTCAGGGTGCCAGGACAGAGCGGCCCAGCCCCGCCATGTGCACACAGGGCGGGAAGCTGCCAGTGAGCAAAGACATCTGCAGATTAACAAATCCCAGCCTCCAGGGCCGTGTCATGCATTCGTCTTGCTGAATAAGGTAGAACCAGAAAGTAATTTTGATTAGCGTTCGCCCAAGCTATTTATCATAGGGAATTACACAACTACATCTGAGACTGGGATTTGCTTACCCAGCGATTCCTGATCGCATTGTTATGATCTCACAGAGGGAGGCAGATGGGTCAGGCAGTAAAGTCCCCTTTGCTCAACTTCTACGGTGAGATAGTCAACATAGAAGGGCAGTAAAAGAAGACATTTTAAAATTAGGAGCTCAAGTAAACAAACCAGAGGGAAGAGAGTTCCTCTTTCCTTTTTTCCCCACAGCAAAGAAGTGAGCAGCAAATCTTGCCCTCTAGTTGGGAATCAATACAACAGGTCTTAACCGAGAGAAATTTCCTCTCATGCAAGCTATGGAAGAAATATTTCGATCAAAAGGTTTATTAAGAGTGATAGAATTTTTATTAAGCATTATTTTCCATACAAGGAAATGACTCTGGATTAAGACAAATCTTTTAAATACGGCATTTCTAAGATCTTTTTTTTTTTTTTTAAGATAATTCAAGAACAGTTGAAGCAGTTCATCAACAGGGAACCGCTAGAAATTCAAGCTGGATTCAGAAGAGAATATGGAATGAGAGGTATCATTGCTGATGTCAGATGGATCTTGGGTGAAATCAGAGAATACCAGAAAGATGTTTACCTGTGTTTTATTGACTATGCAAAGGCATTCACCTGCATGGATCATAACAAATTATGGATAACATTTCAAAGAATGAGAATTCCAGAACCCTTAATTGTGGGTACATAGACCAAGAGGCAGTCATTCAAACAGAATGGTTTGAAATGGTTTAAAATCAGGAAAGGTGTGCATCAGGGTTGTATCCTTTCACAATACCTATTCAATGGTATGCTGAGCAAATACGCCGAGAAGCCAGACTATATGAGGAAGAATTTGGCATCAGGATTGGAGGAAGACTCATTAACAACCTTTGATATGTAGATGGCACAACCTTGTTTGCTGAAATCAAAGAGAACTTGAAGCACTTACTGATGAAGATCAAAGACCACAGCCTTCAGTATGGATTACACCTCAACATAAAGAAAACAAAAATCCCCACAACTGGACCAATAAGCAGCATCATGATAAACGGACAAATAATTGAAGTTGTCAAGGATTTCATTTTACTTGGATTCACAACCAATGCCCACAAAAGCAGCAGTCAAGAAATCAAACAACATATTGCACTGGGCAAATCTGCTGCAAAAGACCTCTTTAAAGTGTTAAAAGGCAAAGACACCACTTTGAGAACTAAGGTATGCTTGACTTTGGTATTTTCAATCACCTCATAAGCATGTGAGGGCTGGACAATGAATAAGGAAGACTGAAGAAGAATTGATGCCTTTGAACTATGGTGTTGGCAAAGAATATTGAATATACCATGGACTGCCAGAAGAATGAACAAATCTGTCTTGAAGAAGTACAGCCAGAATGTTCCTTAGAAGCAAGGATGGAGAGACTACATCTCACATACTTTGGACATGTTATCAGGAGGGATCAGTCCCTGGAGAAGGACATCATGCTTGGTAAGGTAGAGGGTCATCACAAAAGAGGAAGACTCTCAACAAGATGGATGGACACAATGGCTGCAACAATGGGCTCAAACATAGCAATGATTGTGAGGATGGTGCAGGACCGGGCAGTGTTTCATTCTGATGTACATAGGTTGCTATGAGTCAGAACGAGCTTGGATAGCACCTAACAACAACAAGAATTTATAAATTTGTGCATAAATATCTTCATACATGTCCATGCACTTTTCCCAAACAATCCATTCTCTCTCTCTCTATTTGCGCTCCCACCAGTATACCACCTCTCCAGTTAGCTGGGGCGATAATATTTGCAGCTTTGTGAATTGGCTGGGGTCTGTAGAGTGGCTAAGGAAATGCTCAATAGTGCGGTTGGAGGCATAGAATGCTTTTTTCAAATGGGAATTTGAAGCCAATAACACACCGCTGCCAGTTCTGCATCTCCTATCTGCCCACCTTTGTTAGAAAAGGAGGGCTCGAATTTTCTAGCGCTTTTTCTTGAAATCCTTGGAGATCTTTTTCCTTTTTCAGATCCTTCTCTTCATGTCCTTCGGTGGATCCCATGGGTGTGTCTGAAGCCCAGTGGGAGATCATCAGGGCAGGGCTAAAACCAGAAGTGGCAGAACTGGTTGGTCCCTTCATCTTCCAGGGAGCTGGGCTCCCAGGGCACGGTAAGGACAGAGAACTTGAGGCAGCTATTACAGGCAAAAATGCCTGCAGTTTAACAAGTTTATCATTTCAGCAACCCCAATTGGCTGCCTAAAGAGAAGCTGTTATTCCAGGTTTCCAGAAAGCCTGTGCAGACAAGGGCTAAATCTGAGGTCTCCTAACCCTGGCCATCTAGGTAAAATAGGAAAAATTCAGTCAGCAAGCTGCATGGTTTCTCAATATTCCAACAGTTCCTCTCTTTGCAAAGATCTGAACTTCTCACCATTTGCATACAGCTGTTTTGCTATTATTCAGATGAAAGTCTGGTTTTGTTCCACATTGATCTTGATTTGAAATGCTAAAAACAAACTTCCAAAGAGCAAAGGAGTCTCCTTGATCCACAGGAATCTCGACCATTTTTATGGCCACGGCAACCTGTGGGTCTTTGGAAACATCTGGACGCGTACAGAGCCAGCTCTGCTTCTCCCAGATATTTGGTGCTCTAGACACAGCATCCAGCAACTTGTGCAGAAAGAAGCACTTAGAACTCATCCCAACCCTCTGTCAATGTGAGAAAAACAGAACCTTGGGCTAGCCTGGCCCAGTGCTCGGCCCACCGTGGGCCTCCATAAACCCCCAGCAATGGCGGGTTTGTGGAAAATCCGTGTTTGCACACAGACAGGAGCTTCCCGAGGATTGTGCTTTGGGCTTGACCTGCCCGGAGCAGGTGGAGCTGAGCAGCTGCCTCCCTGAGCTTGGGGATTTCTCACTTGGTAGAGAAAATCCCCCAAGTATTTACAACCATTTAACAACTGCCCAGATCCTCACAATTCCACCTCCCAACTTTCTCTCCATACCTCCCTCTCAGCCTCCAAGCCACCAGCACCTCTGACTCCTGCACCACTGTCTCGGTCACCTAGTGCTGCTGTAACAGAAATACCACAAGTGGATGGCTTTAACAAAGAAATTTACTTCCTCACAGTGAAATAGGCTAAAAGTCCAAAAGCAGGGCATCAGCTCCAGGGGAAGGCTTTCTCTCTCTGTCAGCCTTCTCATCAATCTTCTCCTGGATTAGGAGCTTCTCTGCGCAGGGACCCCAGGTCCAAAGGACGAAGTCTGCTCCCAGCACTGCTTTCTTGGTGGTATGAGGTCCCCTCTCTCTGCTTGCTTCTCTTTCCTTTCATCTCTTGTAAGATAAAAGGTGGTGCAGGCCACATCCCAGGGAAACTCCCTTTACATCGGATCAGGGATGTGACCTTAGTAAGGGTGTTACAATCCCACCCTAGTCCTCTTTAACATAAAATTACAATCACAAAGTGGAGGACAACCACACAATACTGGGAATCGTAGCCTAATCAAGTTGACACATATTTTTGGGGGGGACATAATTCAGTCCATGACAGCCACCCTGCTCTCCCGGCTCCTACCCTGCCCCCTCAAGGTCCCTTTTCCACCTGGAAGCCAGAGCAATCTCTTCACAATGCGGATCTGCTTCAAAACCTGCAGAGGTTTCCCACTGCGCCCAGGATCTAGAGCCTTACCTGGACCGTCCAGGCCCTGCAGAGAGCCCAGGCCTCATCCCAACAGCCCTCCGCCTAACTCAGGGCCCCAACCTCCCTGGCGTTCCTTCATTTCCTCAGGGCCTTTGCTTATCCTGTTCCCTCTTCCCGGAACATGGTCCTCCTGTCCACCCTCAGCCTTTAACCTGTGAGCTCCTGCATGTCCTGGGGGACGAATGCCCCGAACAGATCAGATCCCCACTTCCCCCCACCACACATACACCTATAGCAGTCACTATGGTGCCCTCAAGGAGTCCCTGGGTGGCGCAAAGGGTTAAGCTACTAGCTGAAAGGTTGTCTACTAGTAGAAAGGTTGGCTGTTCGAACCCACCCAGACAGGCCTTGGAAGACAGCCTGGGGATCTGTTTCCAAAAGGTTGAAAGCCCTACAGAGCAGTTCTGCTCTGCACACTTGAGGTCGCCATGAGTCAGAATCAACTCAACAGCAGCTAACAACAACGGGGGCTCCAAAGCCTTATCCTCGTTGGTGAGATCATTTGGTTATTGGGGGTTATCTTGCTTGACTGTAAGCTCCAGGAGGGAGGGCAATGTCTGTTTTGCCCAATCTTACATCTACAGTGCTTACCAGGGCTTAAACTACCTGGCACATACGAGGTGCTCAATAAAAATGTGTTGAATAGAAGAATGACTGACAGTCTGGAAGGAAAGGTGGGAGCAAGGAAGGGTGGGAAGAAGTGGGGGAGGCAGGCTAGCTGGAAAGACAATAAAAATCATCTCCAACCAATGAGAACTCCTCACCATCTCTAGATTCAAAATCCCTGGATCCCACACATATCACTTCCTTTTGTCCCCACATGCTTTTAAATGAACCAAGGATGCAATGTTATAGAAACAAAACAGAAATGAAGGGAATGGCTGGTTCCTCCACAATCCCTGGTCCATCCATTCATTCCACAAATGCATTACATGCCAGGCCCTGAGCTCACTGTTGGGGGAGACGGGAGGGGAGACACTGTGGGACTGCGGACAGGGAGTTGGTGGATGCCGGCTGACTCTGCCTCCCCGTGAGAACTTGAGCAAGTTACTCACCCTCTCCAAACCTCAGTTTTCCCATCTGTAAAGTAAGGCAGTTGAATGATCCCTAATAAGCCCTAATGACCCTTCCAGAGGTAATACTGTATAGCCACAAACTGGATGATGACAAGAAGGAGAATTAGCAGCAGCAGAAGGAGGAGGAAGAGGAGAAAAAGGAGAAGAAACACTCACTGAGCCCTTGGTCTATGCAAGGCACTGTGGTGTTTCCTTTACTATCTCATTTGATTCTCAGCTACCCTGTGTGATAGGTACAATTACCCACCACTATTTTATAAATATAAGGAACCCTGGTGGCACAATGGTTAACCACTCAGCTGCTAACCAAACGTTTGGTGGTTCAAACCTACCCTGCGGCTCTTCAGGAGAAAGACTTAGTGATCTGCTCCTGTAATGATTACAACCTAGGAAACCTTATGGGACAATTGTACTCTGTGACATGGGGTCACTATGAGTTAGAATCAACTCGACAGCACCCAACAACAGCATTTTATCAAGAAGAAAAACTGGGGCAAATGACATTAACTGAACTTCCGATGGTCAGCAAGCCAGAAAATGGCATGGCTGAGATTTTTAAACAAACATCCCTTTGACCTCACTTTGCTGCACGACCTCAAATTTCATGATGCCCTCTAACAATGCTGGAGGTGGCCAGGAACCTGGGTGCCAAGTTTCAGGGGCATTATGAAAGAGGTGGAGGACCATTTAGGTTTTTTTTTGTTGTTGTTCAAAGCAGCCGATTGTCTCCAAGGTTCCTCAGGACTCAGGTGAACACCTTGGTCCCTGAAAGACCTTTTTTCCAGATCTATGACTGCTTTGTAGGACTTCAAGATCGCAGGTGAAAAGGGAGGGCTCTGGGGTGCACACCTTCTCCTGACCAAGGTTCTCAGCAACAGGGGACGTTGTCCTGGGCCTGCTTTCCTCCGGGAGGCACCTTCCTGTCCCCAGCCTTCACTGGTGCCCTTCTGGTTCCATATGAGTTTAAGAACTGGGTGCTCTCAGGCCACATATGACTTGCAAGTAGGTTTTGTTTGGACTGATAACTTCTAAAAATTCTAAGATTTTACATAAAGTTCCAGATATGTGACTTTACTTGAAAGAATCAGATCTGGCCACAGTAGGTGTACAATCCAACATGGCAACAATCTGATAGAGCTGAGTAGTAGCTGCCCATTTAGATAGACATGCTGTCTGGTTGGCCACAGACCCCACTACTCCCTATTGTCTCACACTGATCCTTCTAGGCATTTGAGTTTGGCACCCCTGGACCTCAAAACCAAATCCAGTGGCTTTAGCCTGTTATTCAAGGGCCCTCCCCATCAGGACACTCAACTTTCCTTTCCAGCTAACCTAGAGCCCCTGCTCTCCATCCTTCTAGGCTCTCTTGAATTCATACCTCATCCAAGGAGTCTTTCTTCTTGTCCCATCTCCCTCCCCACAGTTACTTTTATCAGATCCTTTATTATTGGTCTTCTTTTCATTCGCACATGGCTCAACTGCTCAGCTGGAGTCTGTGCCAAAGGGGATGGGAGCCCTGGCTTCTCCAGCTCTGTGCATAGAAACGGTATGAGAACAGGACCTGAAACCTGGTTTCTTGCTACTCAAAGTGTGGTCGAGTACCAGCCACCTTCGCACTGCCTGGGAGCTTATTAGAAACGGAGAATCTCGATTCCCACCCCGGACCTACTGACTCCCCCAGACAAACTGTCCCACATTAAAGTCTGAGGAACCCTGGCCTAGTTGAGGAATTGTGAGCACAGCCAGGCTCAGCTGCAGACCCTGGTGCTTACCCCGAAGCCCACTCCTTCTCCCCTCTCCAGGCCCCTCAGCTTCTCCAGGGCGCTAAGGTAGATTGGAAGGCACTCAACAACAAACCAGCAAGCCACTCTGGTGCCATCAGAATTAAGGGGCTCAGGGTCCCAGGATTAAAGGCACAACTACCCTGCCTGCCACATCAGGTCAGACTTCTGTCCTCAAGCCTCCAAACATCCCTGCCCCACTGCAGTGGGAGGGAGTTGACTTAGCCGTGGCGGGGACTGTTCCGACACGGAATGTGGCTTAACTGTGCACTGAGCAGAAGGTCAAAGATGCCCCCAGAGCTCTGCAAAGAGCCTAGAGACACCCGGGCATGCTGGAGACAGGCTAACACAAAGGACAGTTGTATAGACGAGGTAGAAGCGTAAATGGGCACATGGGACCATGATTGCAACAGTGGGAAAACATTGTTGCAAGACTGACTCTCCCAATGCAGATACAGTTTAGTTCATTCATTCAATTCAGTAACTATTTATAAGAGGACATAATATGTGCCAAGCACTGTTTCTAGGTACGGGACAGCAGACAGACGACCACACTGCCACAGAGCTTATAACTAGTGTGGGGAGACAGACGGAAGACGCAGAACAGATGGGGAGGAGGACAGGAAGTGTTGCGTGTGTGCATGCGCGCGTGTGTTTTCAGGCGGAGGAAGACCTCAAATGATCGGCGCAGCTCAAACAGCAGAAAGAACATTAAAGTGGAGCGGAGGAGACTCGGTTCTGCTCTAAAACTTGTTGTTCCAAGCATTCAGCACGTACCAGCTCCTCTGACGCTCACACAGATCTGTGAGGCAGGGTGTAGGCAGCCTCTAAATCGGCCTCCAATGATCCACTCCTGCTGGTGGTAAGTCTCTGTGGAATCCCCTTCCCTGGGTGTGGGCTGGATCTCGTGACCCCCTCCTAACAAAAACCAGTTGCTATCAAGTCGACTCCAACTCATGGTGATCTCATGCGTATCAGAGTAGAACTGTGCTTCATGGGGTTTTCAATGGCTGATTTTGGGGAAGTAGATCACCAGGACTTTCTTCCAAGGAGCCTCCGGGTGGACTCAAATTTCTGACCTTTAGGTCAGCAGCCACATGTGTTAACTATTTAGAATATGGCAAAAGTCATGGAATATCCCTTCTGAGGTTACATAACAAAAAGACTATGACTTTTGCCTGTCTCTCTCTCTCTGTGATGCCTCACTCCGAAGCAAATAAGCTGCCAGCTGTGAGCAGCCCCACCGAGAGGCCCATATGGCAAGGAACTGATGTCTCCAGCCAGACCTCTCTTCCGAGGCACCTCTGGGCAGACTCACCTCGGAAGAAAGCCAGTGAGAACCTGAATCCTGTCAACAGCTTCGTGAGTGAGCTTGGAAGCACAACCTTTGCCCATTGAGCCTGCGATGACCAACGACCCATCTTAAGAGACCCACAGTCAGAGGACCCCATGTAAGCCACACCCCTATTCCTGACCCACAGAAACTGTGAGATAACAAATGTTTGTTGTTTTAAGCGGCTAAGTTTGGAATAATTTTTTACATAAAAATCAATAACTAAACAAAAAGACAAACCACCCAATTAAAAAATGGGCAATAGACTTGAACAGACATTTCTCCGAAGAAGATACCAAAATGCCCACTAAGCACATGAAAACATGTTCACTGTCATTAGTTGTCAGGGAAATGCCAATCGAGACCACAATGTCACTTCATGCCCACTAGGATGGCTATTATAAAAAAAAAGGAAAGTAACAAGTGTTGGTGAGGATGTGAACCCTTGTGCTTTGCTGGTGGGAATATAAAATGGTGCAGCCAGTGTGGAAAACAGTTTGGAGGTTCCTTAAAAAGTTAAACACAGAATTACCATCTGACCCCGCAATTCTACCCTTAAGTATATACTCAAAAGACTTGATAGCAGGGACTCAAGCAGATACTTGCACACCCATATTCATAACAGCGTTACTCACAAGAGCCAAAAGGCAGAACCAACCCAAGTGTCCACCAACACAGGAACGGATAACAAACTGTGGTCTATTCATACAGTGGAATAGTATTCAGCCATGAAGAGAAAGGAAGCTCTGATACCGGCTACCACATGGATGAACCTTGACAACGGATTGCTGAGGGAGATCAGGCAGACACAAAAGGACAGGTGTTGTTTTATGAGCCCACTGACATCAAATCTCTAGAATCAGCAAATGCGTAGAGACAGAAAGTACATGAGTGGTTACCCAGTGCAGGTGGGAAGGAGGAATGGGAAGTTATTACTAAAAATAAATCAACAATGGATACATGTAGGCACCACTATTACTCCCACGGCTCTGGTGGCACAGTGGTTAAGAGCTCAGCTGCTCACCAAAAGGTCGGCGGTTCGAATCCACCAGCTGCTCCTTGGAAACCCTATGGGCAGTTCTGCTCTGTCCTGTAAGGTTGCTATGAGTCGGAACGGACTTGACAGCAACAGGCTATGACTATTACCCCCATTTTATAAATAATGAAATTGAGGCATAGAGAGGTAAGTTTACTCACCCCGGGATATAGGGCAGGTAAGTGCCAGAGCTGGGATTTGAATCCTGACAGTCTGGCTCCCAGAGCCAATAAGATTAACCACTACACAATGATTATATAAATGATCGCCTTTTATTCAAGGATCTGTTTGTATGTCTTCTTCTTCCATCAGACGGTGCTCTCCTTTTCGGGTTTGTGTGCCTGGCACCTGGTCTGCACCCAGCACATAGCAAAACCAAGCCAAACCCGTTGCCTTCAAGTCGATTCCGACTCATAGCGACCCTATAGGACAGAGTAGAACTGCCCCTTAGGGTTTCCAAGGAGCAGCTGGTGGATCCAAACTGCTGACTTTTTGGTTAGCAGCCGAGTGCATAACCACTCCACCACCAGGGCTCCAGCACACAGTAAAAGGTCAGCAAATGTTGGCTGAGTGAATCAGCGAGAGCAGAAGTGATCAGGGCAGGTCATCCCACTGACTGTGGCTTTACGGCAGCTTTGCACCACAATTTCAACCACTCCTCACAGAGAAAAGGAAACAGTATAGGTGGGAAGAAATGTCCCCCAAGTCCCTGTCAGGCCAAAACTCTCCTGCATGGAGATGGAACCCTGTTTTTTTTTTTTTTTTTTTTTTTTTTTGCTGAGACAGATACAGTTCCAAAAAAAGCATGTTAGATTTGGCCCAGAGTTTAATATCCTTGATATGATCTTTTTAGGTGCATCTCACATTCGGGAATTTATTTGGCTTCCAAACAGCAAGTTGTCTCTTGTACTAAAAAACTATGTGACTTGTATCTGTTTATCTTAAGTAACCACTGAAAGATAGGTTTATAACTTTATGGGAATGTCCTACAAGCTGCTTAAACAACATCTGTTATTGTTTGTACACTTTCAAAGATGGGTCTTTTTGGATCATATTTTTTTACACAAACATCTAGGGAGAAATTTTTTTTTTTTTCATTTTTCTGGTGCTAAGTCAGTATGAAATCACATCTCCAAACCATGCAGCTTTGCCAAGAAGGATGGGAAACTCTGGGGACCTGATACGGGGCAGGGGTGGGGCCAGGTGAAGGTGAGGCTGATTGGCGTCTGCAGAGCAGGCTTAACAGGGCAAGGAGGCAGGAGATATGCAGAGCTGGGAAGGGTGAGCCTCTCTACCCGGCAGAGCAAATTTCTGTGATGATTACAAGCACATGATTAGCACCAAGCTGAATCCTTACTCCCCCACTGAGAGCTGAGGTACTTAGTCTCTGGGCCTCAGTTTACTGATCTGCAAAATGGAAATAATAATAAACAGGTAGACAACACAGCAGTTCCTGGGTGGCACAAACGGTTATACGCTCGACTACTAGCTGAAAGGTTGGTGGTTCGAACCCACCCAGAGGTGCCTGGGAAGAAAGGTCTGGTGATCTGCTTCCAACAAGTCACAACCTTGAAAACCCAATGGAGCAGTTCTACTCTGCACACATGGGGTCGCCATGAGTTAGACTTGACGGCAGGTGACAGCAATGACAGACAACGTAGGAAGAGGTTCTGTCTTGAGGACTTTTTCTAAAGTGACACCTTCGCAATACATTCTAGGTGACACATTGACCTGGCAGTGTAAGTCTGAGATGAAAAGCTGTTGGAGGATCTAGCGTGAGAGCAAACCAGCATGCAGCAGTGAGAAGGGAGTCAGAGGGAGACCCTATTTCTGTGCTGTTTTCCCCACTCCCCAACCACGGGTTCACCATCCTTAGGTGGAACCTGACTCCTCCACTCCAGCAGGTCAGGAAGCCTTTGCTGGAAACTTGTGGGACACTTGGCTCTGTGTGAGGGGTGCAAGAGAGGGAAGACTCGGTCCTGGAAACTTGTGGGGCCCTTGGCTCTGTGTGAGGGGTGAGAGAGAGGGAACACTCGGGCCTGGAAACTTGTGGGGCCCTTGGCTGTGTGTGAGGGGTGCAAGAGAGGGAAGACTCGGGCCTGGAAACTTGTGGGGTCCTTGGCTCTGTGTGAGGGGTGCGAGAGAGGGAAGACTCAGGCCTGGAAACTTGTGGGGCCCTTGGCTCTGTGTGAGGGGTGC
>NW_004444191.1:1090921-1115580 GCF_000243295.1 Trichechus manatus latirostris
AAACTTGCGGGGCCCTTGGCTGTGTGTGAGCGGTGCAAGAGAGGGAAGACTCGGGCCTGGGAACTTGTGGGGCCCTTGGCTCTGTGTGAGGGGTGCGAGGGAGGGAAGACTCGGGCCTGGGAACTTGTGGGGCCCTTGGCTGTGTGTGAGAGGTGCGAGAGAGGGAACACTTGGGCCTGACCTTTGTGGGTGCTAAGTACATGCCCTAATGACCTGAAATTCCAGGAGTACCATTTTAAGTCAAGAAACTAAGGGAAACAGGAAAGATGGGATTTTCCTGCTCTAAAAGGTATGCTGTGCAATCATGGCTGTATTTGGTGCACAAGTCTCACTAAGGACCATAGTAGACATAAGGTTCAGGCCCCCTTGCCAGGAAACATGGGTTTCTCTGAAGGAACAACTTGCTGATTTCCATAATTAATCATTTCCTTTGGTTACTTTTTGCTTTGGCTACCAGGAAGCTCAAGGTGATCTCTAAAAATGACACAGGATCTATGGTAGGTATTTCTGCACGCCAAACCTACTTCCTGTTGTATCTTACAATTCTACCCCTATTTTCCCTTCACTCTAATTTCCTTATTTATTTGGAATAAATACGTACATACTAACAACTACTCTTGTGTTAGAACACATGGCTTGAGCTGTAAGCTTCCTCCCTAAACCCAGCCCAGAGTAGAAAAAGAGCCTGGTAGATCCTAGATTTCATCACAGAAACTATGGGGACCCCATCAGAAGGAGTTTACTTCCAGTACCAAGGAAGAAAGATTGCCTCTAGGGGAAGAGGTTCCTGGGGCCATTGATGGATGCCTTGGACTAAACTGTGTCCCTCAAAAGGTTATGTTGAAGTCTTAACCCCTGTACCTGTGAATGTGACCTTCTTTGGAATTAGGGTCCATGAAGATGTTATCAGCTAGGTTAGCATGAGGTCATACCAGAGAAACGTACGGCCTAATCCAACCTAAGCAGTGTCCTGTGAAAGAAAAGAGGCACAGAGAGACAGACAGAAGACATCCGTCTGATGAGACTTACGCTGCAGCTGCAAGCTAAGAAATGCCTGGGGCTACCAGAAGCCAAGAGGTAAGAAAGGATCTTCCCCTAGAGCTCTCAGAGAGAACACGTCCCTGCTGGCACTCTGAATTTGAACTACTAGCCTCCAGAACTGTGATTCAATGAATTTCTGTTGTCAAAAGCCACACACCGTGAGATGCTTGTCATGGCAGCCCTAGGGAACTAACACAGATTTTGGTACTGGAAAGTGGGGTACTGCTGTAACTATTCCAAAGATGTGGAAGTGGCTTTGGAATTGGGTAAAGGGGAGAAGCAAGGAGAATTTTCAGGCACTGATAATAAAAGCTTAGATTGCCTTGAAGAGACTGTTCGTAGAATTTATGGACATTAAAGGCAATTCTAGAAAGGGCTCAGAAAGAGGTGAGGAGAGATGTAGAGAAAGCTTCTATCGTCATGAATAGAATATTGCTGGAAATGTGGATGTTAAATGTGCTTCTGGTAAGAAGGCCTTAAAAGGAAATGATAAACATTTTACTGGACACGGGAGGAAAGGCGATCTTTGTTATAAAGTGGCAAAGAACTTGGCTGAATTGTGTTCGAACGTTTTGTGGAAAGTAGAACTTGTAAGTGATGAAATAGGATATTTAGCCAAGACAATTTCTAAGCAAAATGTGGGAGGTGCAGCTTGGTTTCTTCTTGCTGTTTGTAGTGAAATGTGAGAGGAAAGAGATAAATTGAAGAATGAACCGTGCAAAAAGGAATCAGAACTTGAAAACTTAGAAAATTCTCAGCTTATCAATATTATAAAAACTGAGAAAGCGTGCTGTGAAGAGAATATCAAGGGTGTGTCTAGACAATCACATGCTAACAAGATTAGGCAAGTAATTTATGGATCCAATCAACCACCTCCGCAGAGATGCTGCCAGCTTAGACTGAAGGGGACAGAAGTGGGACAAAGTGAAGTAAGGCTGTCAGACTACTGAAATTCTACAGGCTGAAATGGGCCAGTGGACCTGCTCAGCTGCAAACATCAGTTGTCCTTCAAGAAAAGGGAGGAGTGGCTGGTGGGTGGGGTCACAGACTCCTCAGTTCCAGAGAGCATGTCCACCTCTTCTGTTCCAGGGGACAGGGCCACCACCCAGATGGGCCCAGGGGGCAGACCCTCCACCCAAGTGCCTCCAGAGGACAGAGCATCCAGCCAAAGGCAATTATTCTGAGGCCTTGAAATCTAATCGAATTTGCCCTTCTTCATTTCAGTGCTTGTGACCCATGACCCTCTTTTTCCCTCTAATTTTTCTATTTTGGAATGGGAATGTCTACTCTATCCCTGTCCCATCATTGCATTTTGGAAATAGATAATTTGTATTTTAGATTCCACAGGTCCACAGAAGGATCAGGTGGTGGTTTCTGGAAAGAGAATGGGAAGCCACAACAAATCAAGGGTCACAGAAAGAGGGAAAGGGTCCTATAGGGTTTAGCCATTAGGAAACCCATAGGAAAGCCCCATTATTTCATTCAAATGTTTTCAGGAAACGTACCCAGCTCTTCCCCACTGCCCTCCTGACTTTGCTGTGGCTGATTGCCTGTCCCTCCTAACTATAGTCTTCCCACTTTATTTCCCCTAAAGCCGTCATCAAGTGAAGGACCCTCAGCTGGGCGTCGAAAACTTCCTGTGGACACTAGCTGGTGAATTCACTTCCACTAGCTGCCACACCAAGGCATGGGTCCTGGGTCCGATCATTCTGCTTCCAGCCACGAGGCTCTGGTACAAAAAACTTAAGAGAGAGTAAAATTAGCGTGGCATATCCCGTATTGAAATTCTGGAAGAACCAGCATAAACTAGACAGCACAGCCCAAGAGATTCATCAGAGAAGACCTGGCTTGTTAGTTCCCTAGGAGTCCCTGGGTGATGCAAACGATTAAGCACTCAGCTACTAAAACCAAAGGTTCGAATCCACCCAGAGGATCCTTGGAAGAAAGGCCTGATGATCTCCTTCTGAAAGCTTACAGCCATAGGAAACCCAATGGAGCACAGTTTTATTCTGACACGCGTGGGGTTGCCATGAGTTTGGTTTGGTTTTTGATTCATTGACTCGCTTGCTCGTTTGCTTAAATATTGGTTTCTTGGTAACGTGTCAAGGTGTGGGTTTGGCGGTCAAAGTCGGCTTCAGAATCCCCCGGGACGCAGTTTCTGAGCTCTAGTTTCCTCCTTTTCACAACAGAGGTGACAATACCTAGCTACAGGGCCACTGTGAGATTAAATGAAACAATAGTTATTAATCACCTGGCCTGCAGTCTGGCACAAGTTAGATGTTCACTAAATGCTAGTTTTCTTCTTGTTCTACCTTCCCCCTCAGTTTCGGGATACGTGAGGTAGCTCCCACTAATGCCTTCTTATGGTGAGATGTGCTCAAGCGTAGACAATAGAATCTGCTGGGATATTGCTTCTGATAGTGCATTTCACACTTCATGTGACTTAAACCTACAAAGGTAACTTCAGGCCTTTGCTCACATCCTGGAATGACCTCCCCACCCTTTTCCACACACAAACACTCCTTCCATTCACCAAGGCCAAGTTCACAGCCAGCTTTCCCACGCAACCTGCTCAAAACTTCAAGTAGGATTCAATCTTCCAGTCTGAAGGAAAGCTCCCTGAGGACAGGGTCTGGGTCTATTTTGTTCACTGCTATATCCCCAACAGTTGGGAGAGAGCACGCAGTAGATGTTCAATTAATGTCTCTCGATTAGTTGGTTAGCTAATTCCACTTTCCCTCTCTGACACCTACATTCTTACCCCTATCATCATTCACTCTCATATCCCTTCAACAATTACGGCGTGCCTGTGGTGCAAGGCATTGTGGGAAACTCTCAAGTGGCTATGGAGATAAACCCACCCTCTAGGAGCTTACAGGCAAAGAGAGGATATCAGACATGTACTACAAATAAAACAGTAATGCCAGGCTGACGTCATAATATCACCAAGAGTTGCTCAGAGGACAGAAGAGTTGCCTTCCGTTGGGGGAATGTGGTCGGGAGACTATTCCCTGATTTTAACGTCTCCTGCCACGTATCTTGTTATTTATTTTCATGCCTGACTCCCTCACTGGAGGCAGAGTCACTCACCTCTTCTTTGTCTCTGTGTTCCCGACTATCCACACCCCACTCCCTCCCTGTGCCCAGCACAGAAACATGACTTGAACATGTGGTGTTTCTGCTTGGGAGCAATGGCTGTGGGAAAGTGTGTCTGAGCTGCAGGAGGAAATGTGTCTGAATGTCTGTCTCTCTCCTTTAGAAGGGGAGTCCGCTGGGGAATGTTGCCAACTCAACACAGGTCCTCACTTCCCATTGAGTTAGTTTGAGGGTTTTTGCTCCAACTGTGCTCCAAGAGCCGGAGGTTGAATCTGGAGACTTGACGTGATTTCTTCAAGTGTCATTTTCTAATTTGCAATAAAAATATAGACACTCTGACTCTTCACTTGACTGAGAATACATGTGTGGATGTGTGTGGAACCAGGTGTGGGGAGTCCGTCTTGAGAGAACAGACATTTCTCCATAACCACTTGCCTGTTACCTTCCTGTCGGTGGCAAATCATTTCACAAAATGTGGCCCTCATCCTTGTGAAGCCACCCCTGGCCCAAAATTGATCTGTGCTAATGGCCTCTGAAGAAGACAGAGGTCATCTGTTAAATAGCATACCACTGTGATAGGAACAAGACTTCTCAACTTAAGAATGTCTATCAGTTTTCTTGTCTCTAAAAACGGGAGCCTTCGCAAACCTGGCAAGCACTGTGTCTGGAAGAAGCAATGGACTAGGAGCCAGGACATTCAGTCCAGGTCTAAGCCCATCTCAAGCCCTACCTCTTCCAAAGCACTCTTCTGCTTTCTCTATTTCCCCACCAATTTATCCTTTACTGAAATTTTTATTTCCCTGAATGACCTGTTTCAAACGATTTACATAATGTGTTTAGCACATGCTTAATATACAGTTGGCCTCAACAAATCCTCACTATTATTATTATTACCACACAGCCCAATCTGAATATTTTCTATCTTAAATTGTGCTCTCAAAATGTCATGTGTAAACATATTTCCTTATCAAAAGAGTCTTAATCTTTGTGAGTGAAAACTTAGATCTCTGCCTCCTGGGTACAGACCAAATGCTTAATGTTATTATTTTCCATTTTTATTTTTTGGTTTTGAAACCACAAGAGTATACGCATGCAAGTGTCTCTAAATATAAGGAGAAAATGCGTGAGAGTCCTCTGTAACATCCAAGATCAGTGGGCCGTATCATAGGCGTTGCTGCAATCTTCAAGATTAGATTCAACAAGAAAGTGTGTTCAGCAAGGTTCTTTTTAAAAATTAAAAAAAAAAAAAAAAGGCCCAGATTCAGGGTAAGGAAATAATAAACCCCTTTGCCATCAAGTTGATTCCAACTCATGGTGATCCTATGTGTTAGAGAGCAGAGCTGCTCCATAGGGTTTTCTTTGGCTGTTATCTTTACGGAAGCAAATCTCCAGGCTTTTCTTCTGTGGTGATGCGGAGTGGGTTCAAACTGCATTTCAAATGCAAACCGTTTGAGTCCCCCGGGGACCTCAAAGGAATAATAGAGAAAATATACATACTAAGGAGGAGGAGCAGAGGACCATAGTGGAGCACAAGTATAATATGAGTCATTTATATATTGGGCTACTGTTGTCTTATGTGATTGCTTTTTAGTGGAGAGGGTTGCATGGGAGTGGGGGGAGAGAGGTACATAGTGTGTGTGATCTGGGATAAAACAGACCCACTTAATCAGGATTGCTTCAAACTGTCAGAATTCAAGAATGAGGTAGGAAAAGTGGAAAGGATTTAGAATAAGTTTGCAAACAGGACCTATAAAAAAAGGTAAAACCCTCAAGTGAGCTGTTATTCCTGAACCTGAAGAAAAGGATAAAGGGTGAGTTGTGGCCATTTTGACCTGTGGACAGCAGGGAGAGCCGAGAGCCTGGTGAGCAGCTGCTCCTTCGCTCCACCGAGTTCCAAAATGGAGGAAATAGACAACAACAAGGATTTAAGTTAAATGTCAGTGTGTCATAGTACCCTATAGGACAAAGTAGAACTGCCCCATTGTGTTTCCAAGGCTGTAAATCTTTACAGAAGCAGACTGCCACATCTTTCTCCCATGGAGCTGCTGGTGGGTTTGAACCGCCAACATTTTAGTTAGCAGCCCAGCAGTTAACCAATGTGCCACCATGGGTTAGGCTTCCTGACCATGAGGGCTGCTAAATTCTAAAGTGGCTGACCCACAGATATTAAGGACTCTTCTTCTCTGACACTCTTTAAAAAGGAAAATGCATTGTAAAATGACACTTCTGTCTTGAGCAAGTTGGGTGACAAGTCTGCCTTGAGGTCGACAGATCAACAGATGAGCTTTGAAACCCCGTGTCCTCATATGTGTGTTATTAAATACACATTTGTGGGCTGGGGGCTATTCAAAGAGTATCTACCGCTCAATTAGAAAATTATAGTGCGATTGTTCTGGAGGGTGAAAGTGTGTCTAGCACCCCCATAACCATCACTACCAGAATATGCATCTTTAGGAATCAACTCCAGATTAACCAAGCTCCACATTCACCACCTGTCTGTCACTTTGTCAAACTATAGTGCTTTGCATGTTGCTATGATGCTGGAACCTGTATCACTGGTGCTTCAGATATGGCAGGGTCACCCCTGGTGGATAAGTTTCAGCAGAGCTTCTAGACTAAGACAGACTAGGAAGCAAGGCCTGACAATCTACCTCCAAAAATTAGCCAATAAAAACCTTATGGGTCACAACAGAATATTGTCCGATATACTGCTGGAAGATGAGCACCATGAAGATCTGTTACGCATAAAGTTGCCATGAATTGGAGATGACTGGACGACATCCCGCAACAGCAGAAACACAGTCACTGCCATGTTGTTCTGTAGCTGTCCGTAAAGACATCTGTCTTCTGTGAAATTTGCAAGTAGTGCAGGACCCAGCTGGAACTGTCCAACACGGGCTCAATCTCCTACATCTGGTGACAGACACGGTCTTACGCAGTAGGGGTACATTCTGCTAACAGGCCAGAGATTCAGATCCTAGTCCCATGTCTGACCCCAGTCTGCTGGGGAGCATCAAGCAAACCAAAAAGCTCCTCTGAGATAGTTTTCCCACCTGTGAAATGGGCTGCAAACAGGGACTTGTATAAGGAGGATCAGATATGACAACGGAAATTACAAAGCTCTAGAAGAACACGAAGGCCCCCGGGTGGGGCAAACAGTCTGCGCTCGACTACCGACTTAAATACTAACCAAAAGGTCCGCAGTTCACATCCACCAGCCGCTCCTTGGAAACCCTATGGGGCAGCTCTACTCTGTGTTATAGGGTCTCTATGAGTCAGAATCGACTCGACGGCAATGGGTACTAGCTTAAAGGTTGGTGGTTTGAACTCCCCCAGCAGCACCATGGAAGAAAAGCCTGGTGATCTGCTTCCATAAAAATTACAGCCAAGAAAACCCTGTGGAGTACACATGGGGTAGCTGTGAGTCGGGAGCCAACTCCATGGCCAATGGGTTTGGTTTGGTTTAAGGCAACGCATAGGGTCGTTACCGCTAGAAGTGGACTTCCGCGAGGGAACACTCTGGGTGCTAGATGCATTGTTTATTTCGGCCGAGCTGGTGGTTACCGAAAGCAGCCCGCAGACCTGGCTAAAGAGAGCCAGGGTGACTTCTACCCTGCCTGCCTTCCAGACTAAGACAGAAGCATTATTTAAAATAAAATATATTTCAGCGTGAACTGTGTGGTAATAATGATAATAGTGAACATCTGTGAAGGCCAGTTGTATATTAAGTATGCGCTAAACTCATTCTTCACCACCTCTCTGCCAGCTTGTCATACTGTGGGGGCTTGCGTGTTGCTATGATGCTGGAAGCTATGCCACCAGTATTTCAAATACCAACAGGGTCACCCATGGTGGATGGGTTTCAGCAGAGCTTCCAGACTAAGACAGACTAGGAAGAAAGGCCTGGCGATCTACTTCTGAAAATCGGCCAATGAAAACCCTATGTCCAGTCACGGGGATGGTGCAGGACTGGGCACCATTTCATTCCGTTGTGTGTGGGGTCACCATGAGGGCCAACTTGATGGCAGCTGACAACAACAAGAAGCTTCGTTTAGTTTTAATATTTCTTTCTAATCAGGATGAGGAACCTGAAGTCCAAGGAAGTATCCTTGCTCCAGTTGGCTTGGGGGCTAGAGGACAGTAAACACCAATAAGAAATTTTCAGGGAGAGGCAAACTGTAGTGGGGAAATAGACAAGTCATAATTTAAAATGCATCAGATGATTCATGAGTAACCAAAGCATGACTCGAGGGCAGGAGGGAGTGTGTGGTTCTGACTTTTGGACAAGGGTCAGAGATGGCTTGACAGAGAAGGGCCTAGTTGGGTAGTGACAGTGTTGGAAAGGAACTCAGGCCGGGTGACTTCAGCATTGCTAGCTTTCCATTACACCTTGCTGCAGGAGCCTTCCTGTCTAGCTGAGAACAGCAACCCTTATCCAAGGCTGAGACAGTAAGGTAGGGATAGCACTGGGACATCACAGGAAGTGACACCACTGGCCTCACCTGGGCACCTGTACACCTGGATCCAGCCTCAGGGCCCTGGGAGACATCTCCTTCTGCTCAAGGCCTTGGTTTTCTCAACTGACAAGTGAAAGCACTGAGCTTCATCTCACCTCTGAAATTCTATGTTGGAAGGGGTAATTAGTTCCTGCAAAAAAATTCCAGGGAGAGGTACAATTCTCACAGCAAAAACAAGTGAGAAGGCGGGGACACGTGAGGGGGCCATCTAACGGGTAGAAAGTGGACACTTGGGGTCCTTCAGGGGAGCAGGTGTGTGGAGTGAGGACACACGGGACAGCACGTGGTCACTGTGCACTCAGGTACGGGTCCGTGGTGCCCTTTGGCCTTGGATCCTGATGCACTGTGGACCCAGAGAACTGGTGGGACTGGAGGTGGGGTGCGGGCTTTCACAATGCCCATCTGGGGGGATAGGGACACCTCCCCAACAACCTTTCAGAGGCTCCCTGGACCATTGACTGTGGTCCTTTAGTTTTTCAGATGAGGAAGCTGATGTCCAGCCACAGGGAAGGAATTGCCCAAGGTCACCTGGCAATCAGAGGCAGGCCCTGAGCTAGGTGGAAGTTTTAGGTTAAGGACCATTTGGGGACTACAATCCAGGACTCCTGGCTCAAGGGCTATCTTCTCTTTGTAACACACTAGCTACCTCTAGTAGCGTTGTATGGCTTTGTGACTCAGGATTTTATGAAAATTTACTTTAACTCATATTCAACTCTCACCCCATCGCACACCAGCTTCAATGACTGGGAACTACTACTGGGCAAGGTCATGAAGAGTGAGGTGTGTGCTGGTGTAGGGGGAACAATCCAGACAGGACCGAAGAAGGGATTCCAGAGCCAACAATTTGGAGATGGGGGACAGTTAAAGCTAAAGGGACATTCAGGTAGATGAGGTGAGGAGACGTCTTCATCATCTGGTGCTGCTCTAACAGAAATACCACAAGTGGATGGCTTTAACAAAGAGAAATTTATTTTCTCACAGTCAGTAGGCTAGAAGTCCAAATTCAGGGCGTCAGCTCCAGGGGAAGGCTCTCTCTCTCTCTCTGTCGGGTCTGGAGGAAGGTCCCTATCATTAATTTTTCCTTGGACTAGGAGCTTCTCCAAACAGGAATCCCAAGTCCAAAGGATGCGCTCTGCTCCAGGCACTGCTTTCTTGGTGGTATGAGGTCCTCTCTGACCCCTGGCTCTCAGCTCACTTCTCTTTTATATCCCAAAAGAAATTGGCTCAAGACACAATCCAGTCTTGTAGATTGAGTTCTGCTTCATTAACATAACTGCCGCCTATCCCCCCTCATTAACATCAAAGAAGTAAGATATATGACACATAGGAAAATCACATCAGATGACAAAACTGGACAATCATACAATACTGAGAATAATGGCCTAGCCAAATTGATACACATATTTTGGGGGGACACAATTCAATCCATGACAGGAAGCGATTTGCTTATTTCTCTTCAGGCTCTGATTAACTCTATAAAGGCTTCACAGAATCACACACCTGTGGAATACAGTACAAGGAGGCCCCGACAGCCTTCAGCTCAAGGACGGTGAATCCATGGCATATGTTCCACTGCCGCTCCTCTAATGCTCCTCAGGCATCACTAATGGATCACAGCAGCACTCTCTCTAGGGAGCCAGGATGCAGCCTCAGAATCCCTCTCCATGAAGTGCCCCAAGCAGTCAGCTGGAGTGGGCACACAAGGGGAGCTCTGTCCCCCACCGCTGACCCAGCCCAATCTCTCTTAGTTGTAGCTATAGAAACCAAGGCCCAGAGAGGAATTGCCAAGTCCTCTTGGTCAGTTAGTGTCAGATGCAGGATTAGAACCCAGGTTTCCTGTCTCAGAATTCTTTGCTTTGTGTATGAGGCCATCCTGCTCTATCTACATCACTCTGAAAAAAGGAGCTCATCCTTCATCTCTCACTTGCTGGAACACCAGCCTTGTCTTTCTGCCGCTTGTTCGAGCTTAACAGACAGTTTATTTAACTAACGGCCCCCCAGGCCAGTTCACTTAAGTCCAACTTCTACTCTTATGATTTTCTGCTCCCGTGTCTGGGGGAAGACAAAGGCTGAATGGTGCTCTTAGAGAAGATGATGCGGTGGGAAGAGAGCATTTTCTAGTGCCACTTCCACGGAGCACAGATCGGAAACTCAGAAACAATAATGATAACAGTAATAATAACCAACAATCACACGGCCTCCAACATAGCGGCACACACTCGTGAAGACATGATTCTTCTGACTCACTGAAAAATCAGGCCACTAATGCTTCTCCTTATCATTACCTCCATCCAGGTTCCGTTGAGAAATTATTTCCTTTGAAAAGCGATCGGACAATTTCGAACCCAGGCAAGATCTTTAAATGGACCCTTTGTGGAAAATGCTCGTGCGTGTGAAGCTGAAATAGGGCACCGTGACTCCCAGCTTCTCTGCAATCATCAGATCCACAGGGAGCTAATTCCATTTGTTCAGCATCATAGCAACACACAAGCTTCCGTGACAGATGGGTGGGGCCGCGCAGGAGGTCACTGGCCACAAATCAAACCCAGGTCTCCCGGACGGAAGGTGAACATGCCACCACTAACCCCCACTGTCCCCAGACCAGAACAAGGACAGCAACACTTAGTGAGTGTGAAATGGCCCTTTACACCTCACTTCATTCTTCCACCATGAGTCCCATTTTACCAGTGGAGCAATTGAGGCTTAGAGAGATTAAGCCCTTTTCCCAGATCTTCCAGCAAATAAGAGTTGAAGCTGGGCGTTGAGCCCTGGCTGGTGGAGGCCAGAGCCCCCTCTTGACCACTGTGCCAGGCTGCCTCTGCTGAAATACCTGGACAGGTGGTTGTAGGGAGCACACTTGACATGCCTCCCCTCCTGTCTTCTGGCCTCATCCCTACCACAAGCCATACCTCCTCCGTACCCACAGGCCCTGGCGGGACTGACCTAGGTCCTTCCCAGCCCAAGCTGCTGCCCTCCAAGGGCCCCGGAGAGACACGTGTTGCCATCAAGTCAGTTCCAACTCATAGTGACCCCATGTGTGTCAGAGTAGAACTATGCTCCAGAGGGTTTTCGATGGCTGATTTTTTGGAAGTAGCTCACCAGGCTTTTCTTCTGAGATGCCTCTAGGTGGACTCGAACCTCCAACCTTTCAGCTAGCAGCCAAGCTCATTAACTGTTTGCTCCACCCAAGGACTCCACCCCAAGGACCAAACCCCTTATCGACGAGTTGATTCTGACTCATAGGAGGCATTTTCCAGGTCCCCTTTCTGCACTGCCAACTCTTTACAGAGGAGAGGGGTCACAACAGGCATGAGCAAGCTGATTTCAGGGCAACAAGAAACACGTTCCTGGGACCACAGTGTCCCCACAAGAGGCACAGTCTGGAACTAGAAGATGCTTTGAAAAAGTCTGGACAAACTCAGGACTGCCTGGGCTGCAGGGAAAGGTCAAGGGCCAGCAGAAATGTGTCCAGCCTGTAGGTCCCCGTGCGCCTCTGTCCCCCTGCCCAGAGCAGCTCCTGGAAGAGCACTCCACCGTGCTTACGGAAGAGATGACTTGCAGGTACCTCTGTGCAGGCACTGGGCTGGGGTCTCACGAGCATCCTCAAAGTGGCAACTGCTCTGCAAGTTGGGTGCTGTCAGCCCCATCTCACAGATGAGAAGACCGGGGCTCAGAGGTGAAGTGACTTCTCCAAGGACTCCTCCAGAGAACAAAGGGATCTTAGAGTAATACAGCCCTATTTCCAGGGACGGGGACAGTTTGGAGGGGTAACAGTGGTCAAGTAATCTGGCATAACATGTATATATCCACCCTAGGTGGACGGTGCAAATGGTTAATGCACTCAACTGCTAAACCAAAAGGCTGGCAGTTGGAGTTCACCCAGAGGAGCACTGAAAGAACCTTGGTGATCTCCTTCCCAAATATCAGCCACTGAAAACCCTACGGAGCACAGTTCTACTCTGACACACGTGGGGTCGCCATGAGTCAGAGTCAACTCTACAGCTGCTGGTTAGTAACTGGTCCATTGGGCATAATAACCCACTCCTGCTGGGGTGTTCCTCCTTCTCCCTCTCTCTCTCCTCACCAGGACTGCCCAGCTGTAGACTCACAGGCAAGTGATAAGCCGGTCCTGGGCAGAGCCTCTACCCTGGAGCCTCGCCTCGGGGAAGGAGGAACAAGCGGGCTGCGGTCATGAGCCCTTTCAAAGAGGGGCAGCCAATGACCAGTCAGGACCGAGTCAGGCCAGGACTGAGGAGGACACGAACTCAGAGCCTGCACTCTGACCAGGAGCTGTGTGGGCCACCTGGGGCTACCCGCCGCTTGCCTGCGTGAAGTTAATAAGGTGGCCTCCTGATAGTCTCCGAGGCCTCCTGGGCTTCCATTCCCAAAGGGGCCAGGCAAGCGGCAGTGTACTTTGTTCGTGTATGTTGGCAAATTTAGCTCTGCTTGCTTCTTGCTGCACTTCCCAGTCTGTTTTGCAAGCTTAATAAAGTCTTTGTAATGAGACTCCCCCTCAGTAAGACTGTGCAGAAACCACTGAGAGATGGGGCAGAAGCGACAGGTTTTTTCTCCCCCTCCCCCCGCTTTTTTTTTTTTTTTTTTTAAAGAATTATTGTGTTTGCAAAAGTGGGAAGTAAGGACTAATGAGCTTCTACTCCTCAGGAGCTGTAGTCCCCATTTCCATCAGGTGTCTCTCCAGGGGGCAGCCATTTCTACTTGATTGTTTCCAGGTCAGGTTTTTGCACCATTACTCTCAGGAAATTGGGGTTCAGGAGGACGAAGACACAACACTAATGTGGCTGGGCAGAGGCCCCCCGACATCCAGCTCAGGTGAGCACTTCGGTGTGGCTCCTTCACTTGGCAAGCCCTGCGCTAGAGGCTGAGGGGAAGCCACGAAAAGACAGTGGAAGAGGAGACAGGCTGGTACCATGACCTTCCCAAGGACGGGAGGCAGTGAGTGAGGTTCACGTACATGGAGAGATGAGGGAACAGCGCAAGCAGGTTAAAGTCAAAGGCAGGGCTGAGTGGCGTGGTCGGAATGGGCTGCTACAGTTCATTACAAGGAAAGGGCTTATGTTCGTCACAGAAAGCTTTCAGAGAGAAGGTCTTAACTCCGGTCTTGAGGGGAAGGGGAAAGAACTATTTGCTGACCATCACGTTAGGCACATTACCTCACCACCCACCCCACCAGGTAATGGTTGACATTATCCCTGTTTTTATAAAAAAGGAAAATAAAGCCCAGAGAGGTTAAACAACGTGCCCAAGCTCCCACAGCAGAATTAGAATTGAAACCCCCAACTGTCTGACTCCAAAGCCCTCGTTCTTTCTGCTCTTCCTCATGGTCCCTGGAAAGTATAGGACTTGGATTAGCAGGAGAGATTGAGGGAGACGACCTCAGACAGAGAGAAAAAAACATGACAAAAAGGTGAAATCTCCATCTCTAAAGACGAAGGTCAAGGTGCCTGCAAACCAACCATAAATCCTAGAAGAAGCGTCCATCTGAAGCCTGAAGAAGATTCCGTCCACCAAAGACAACTCTACCTCACCTCCATGTTGAAAAGTTAATTGAATCCATTTTCCCAAGTGACTATACAGCAACCAGGCTGAAAACGTAGTTTGAGAAGGGATTAGGATCCTCCCAGTGGAGGGCAAGGAAGATATCCCCCCCACAACGGGGAGCAGGACGAGAAGGGAAACTCCTGAGGCCTCCCCGCTCCATCCCTTGACACCTCAGTGAAAGGCGTCATCCATGGAAGCTGGCTGTTCTCTTCCATTGTCTATAATGTCTTCCATAGGCATATTGGGTGGGCAGTTTGGTAGACGAGAAAGAAATGAAGTCCAGAATCAGATGACCTGAGTTCAAATTGCTCACTAGCCATTTGCTAGCTCTGTGACCTTGTAAGTCATTTAACTACTCTAGTCTCAGTACTGTATAATATCATACTATCCACTCATAGTACGGCCAGACAACAGTCTCTCTCTCTTCAGCATGTCATTAGGATTAATGCAAACCTTTGGCATAATGTCTAGTGCAGAGTAAGTAATTAATAAATGTTGGCTAATATATTGATACATGACATATAATGTGTGTATAGGTAATGATATGTAATTATATGATGATTATGTGATATTATAATCATTATATATGATGATTACTATATTAGCTTCCAAACTAAGAGGAGGAAGAAAGGCCTAATGATCTACTTCAAGTTTTAGTCAGTGGAAAATCTTATGGATCACAACAAATATTGTACAACTTGCTTGCTTTGGACACGTCATCAGGAGGGATCAATCGCTGGAGGAGGACACCAGGTTTGGTGAAGTAGAGGGCTAGCAAGGGTAAGGGTATGGGAGACCCTTCGAGAGATGCATTGGCCCTGGTGTGGAAAGGCGGAGCTTGATGTCACATCGTGTGAGGATCACGACCAATGTCACGAAACAACATGTATATAGATTTTTGAATGAGAAATGAACTTGAGCTGTAAACTTTCACCTAAAGCTCAAAAAAAAAAAAAGAACTACTTTTCCCAGAGTCCTCTGCAGCATGCATATTAGATGTGATTTAGGTTCTATCAATAAGATTTGGAAGATAGAAGTGAGATGGATGCCCCGTGGGGTGTCTTTTTTTTTCCCCTTTCTGGCCCTTTTCTCCCTGCTGACAAGGAAAATCATGGAGTCTAAGGAGTCCTGGTGGCACAACAGTTACGCGCTGGACTGCTAACCAAAAGGTCGGTGGTTCAAACCCACCCAGCAGCTCCACGGGGTACAGCAGTGGGGCTTCCTGACACGTGGATCCCAGAGGATGGACGGTGACCTCAGTCAGAGGCAGATCGCTCCCGGTGGCAGCCTTCTGCAGTGCAGTGTTCCCATATTCATTCCGGGAGGCGCATCCAAGACCCCACTCCTCCAGCCTTCCAACACTTCTGTAAGCATTTTATCCCCTTGCTTAGATTTCTTTCAGCTCAAATCACCGCTACGTCTCTCCTTTCACCAATACTACACTGTCTTGTTGACTATAGCTTTATCCAGTAAATGTGGAAATCAGGCTGTGTGAGTCCTTTAACTTTGTTCTTCTTTTTCAAAATTGTTTTGGCTAATGTAGGACCTTTGCTGTTCCACATAAATTTCAGAATCAGCTTGTTGATTTTCACAAAAAAAAAAAAAAAGCCTGCTAGATTTGTATTGGGATTGTGTTGAATCTTGTATTAAATATCTTGTTTATTTGTTTTTAAATTTTTATTGTGATGAAGTATGTATAACAAAACATTTGCTAATGTAACCGTTTTTACGTGTACAACTCTGGGACATTGATTCTCTTCACCGTGTTGTACAAGCATTACTACTACTGTCTCTAAATTTTTTCATCACCCTTAACAGAAACTCAGTTAATCAGTAACTCTCCATTCCTCCCTCCCCAAGCCCCTGGTCATCACTAATAAGCTTTTGTCTCCATGGATTTGCCTATTCTAGATATTTCATAGAAGTGAGATATACAATGTCTGTCCTCTTGTCTGAATGTACACTTGTTTGTATTTCCCGCTCTTTACCCAGCTTGATGAAGGGTCCTCCCCACTCCTCACTTCTGAGCCCCTGGTGGGGTGTCCCTAGCCAAGCTCATACTAAACACAAGAACTCTTTTAGACTCTTCCCGAGTCCTGAGTCTTTGGGTCCAGCGAGCAGCTGCTGAAATACCCCACCAGTTAATTCTCAGTGCCGTCCTCCTCAATCCCTCCCTGGTTCCTGACACACCATCTTCCTTCCTTAGCCTGGCACACTCACCTTCTACCACCTACCACCTCGGCTTAAAGCTCTTGTTATTGTTAGCTGCCATCAAGTAGCCCCCCGACTCATGACGGTCCCATGTGCAACAAGACAAAATGCTGCCTGGTCCTGCACCATCCCTGTGATCAGTTGGGGATTGGACTGTTGTGACCCGTAGGGTATTCTCTGACTTTTCTTCAGAGGTAGATTGCCAGGCCTTTCTTCCTAGTCTGTCTTAGTCTGACAGTTCTGCTGAAATCTGTGTAGCATCTTAGCGACGCACAAACCTTCAACTACAGACTAGTGGTGGCTGTGCATGAGGGTGCATTGGCCAGGAATTAAACCTGGGTCTCCCTCATGGAAAGCAAAAAGTCTACCACTGGATCACCAACATCTCCAGCTTAAAGCTAAAAGACGTTTAAATCTACATGCAGATTTATTTTTGCACAAGAAGGTGAAACTCTATTTCCCTCATTTCCCTCTCCCTCCTCCCTGTCCCCTGCACCACCAGCCAGCTCTCTGTCCCAATGCACAAAGTCACAAATACCCTCTCCCAGTCCTAGAGAAAGAGATGCTAAATTCTCCCCATTCCTGGCCTCCACACTGCAGGCTTCTGTGAATGGGGAAATATAAGGTGTGAGGCCTCAGAAAGTTCATAAACTTTTATGCAGATTGCTTTTTGTCTGGTTTAAATTAGGCAACAAAATAGAATTTCCAGATGTTCTACTTGGAATTAACTGGGCTACAGAGAAAAGGTTCTTAGGAGGGTGAGTTGGTAACAGGGCTATTTTTACATTCCAGAAAGGGAGCCACAAAAAAGCATATGGACTTGATTAGAAGAGAAGAACCTGCTGGTTGGCACATCAAAAATACTGCTCTCATTTATTCTGGTCGAGGACACACCAAGGTGCAAAGAAACATTTTCAAGCTGTTGGGAATGGACATAAAGGTCCCGTGTGGTGGCGTTCTGTCCCAGCGCTCAGCGTAAAGCAGACAGGATTCTGGTCAGACAGAAGGAACCCTTTGAATATTAGGCCAGTGCTCCTCAAACTTTAACGTGCGTACAGATCCCCAGGGGATCTTGTTAAAATGCCGATTCTGATCAGTAGGTGATG
The DNA here is from genome assembly GCF_000243295.1 of Trichechus manatus latirostris. Taxonomy (NCBI): domain Eukaryota; kingdom Metazoa; phylum Chordata; class Mammalia; order Sirenia; family Trichechidae; genus Trichechus; species Trichechus manatus. Next base: position 1,108,452 of record NW_004444191.1, read on the forward strand.
CTCATGCTGCTGATCCACAGGATACAATGCCTCGTGGGTGCTACAGTGAGCTAGGAAAGGAGGTCCAGTCATACCAACTGTTTCCTCAGGACCGGAAAAGTAAGGCGTTATCACAATCTCTGTTGCTGTTGTTAGTTGCAGGCAAACTGGCTCCAACTCACGGCAACTCCACGTACAACAGAACGAAACATGGCCCAGTCCTGCCCCATCTTCACGATTGTTGGTATGCTCAAGTCTGTTGTTGCAGGCGCTATGTATTTTGAATGCCTTCCAACCTAAGAGACTCATCTTCCGGCACTCTACTGGATAATATTCTGCTGTGATCCATAAGACTTTCATTCGCTAAATTTTGGAAGTAGGTCACCAGGCCTTTCTTTCTAGTCTGTCTTAGTCTGGAAGCGCCACTGGATTTTATCCACCATGGGTGACTGCTGGCATTTGAAATACCAAAGGCATATCTTTTGATCTCTAGTGAGAGGGAAATATAGATAAACAACCAAAGCAAAATTTGTTAAATGAAGTCATAAAAATATGACTCAAAGAGCTCCAAGAACCCTGGAAGTAGCAGCTAATTCTGTGGGAAATAGATGAGGTAAAAAGTAAACCAGGTCTTGGGGACTAGTATCTGTCGAGCAAGAGGGGGAAGAGTATTCCTTGCAGAAGGAACAGCATGTGTGAAAAGTCACTAGAGGTGAGGAACAGTCACACTGCGTTTAGGAAATGGTGAGCTGCAGATGGAGCACGTGGCAGATGAGACGAGGCGTAGGAAAGTAAATGCAGGCCAGACCAGAAAAGTCGCAGGAGCCTCGCTAAGGAGTCTGGAGTCAGAGCAAAAGGAATTTTTGGACCTGTTAAAGTAAGAGAAGCAGTAGCTTGGATTTTTTCCATGATGCTTAGTGTAGCAGAGGGAATGGGATGGGATTAGAAGACCATCTGCCTGTATGGCTTGGACATCAGCCAACACAAAAGCCAGAAGTTAGACTTGACGCACCATCTCTGCCTCCTTCTTGCCTACTGAGGTCAAGGCCAGTCAGCCTGATGTGTTCATGGACAGCCCCAGGGCTCCAGGAGCGTAACAGAAAGGTAGGTGTCTGGGACTCAGAAAGGCGAACGGGGAAGAAAAGTGGGATTGTAAGGGTGGGGGCAGAGGGCTGATACTTTCATTCATTCAACAAACATCTGCGTGCATGGTCCTGAGTGTCCTCTGGGAAGTAGTCCATGGGAGGGTGAGTACAACATTAGTGTCTCTGTACAGGTATTCTGGGTACCTATGCCAGCCCCTGGGGTGGACAGGGAGAGGAGGGGGTCAGTAGAGACTCCTAACAGAGGTGATCTCCTGGCTGAAGGTTGAAAGGTAGATAGACTTAGCCCAGCAAAGTGGAAGAAGAACACTCAATCAGCTGGAACAGGTAGAAGCACGGACCGTCAGGGACCTGAGGCCCCATTCAGTATGGCAGGAGTAGCGGGGCTGGGCATGGGTTGGGCTATGGGAGGAGATGAGAGCTGGGCAGAGGCTAGATCTTCAAGGGTCTGGAGCTGGAAAGCCAACACTGGAAAAGACTAGCCAGGGTCCCAGCAGGCAGGAGTCAGACATAGCAGAAGTAGCTCCAACAAGAGGGCCTAGAAGCTCCAGCTACTTCTTCCAGGGCAGCGTGGGCCAATCCGCACAGCGCAGGCCAGACTTACGGAGGCCTCACTGGGCTGGGCCAGCCTCTCTCCAAGCACCTTTAGATGAATGCGTTGGGCAGAACTGGTCACAGCCACGGGGCCATGCCTCCTCTGAGTCCACTTTGAGAAGCACCACTGCACCACTGGACCTCTCGGACTAGCAGGGAGTATAAGCGGAAGAGGTGGGCTCCATTCCTCCATCCTCAGGTCTATGCCCCTTTCATCAGACAGACATCCCCATTACTATTAGCCGGTGAAGGGGGTTGAGATTTCTGAAACCTCAGCTTGGTTTGAGCATCAAAACCTCGGTGGACCATCCGAGTGCATCATCAGTGTGGAGGGACCAGGAAGAGAGAAGATAACTGAGAATAACTGTGGAGAAATGGCATTTGGGGTCCCACACGGTACCAGAAGGAGCGTGGTGGCACAGTGGCTAAGTGCTTGGCTGCTAACCAAAAGGTCAGTGGTTCAAACCCACCAGCTGTTCTATGGGAGAAACATGTGGCAGTCTGCTTCCATAAAGATTACAGCCTTGGAGATCCTAGGAGGCAGTTCTACTCTGTCCTCTAGGGTTGCTATGAGTCGGAATCGACTCAACGGCAATGGGTTCGGTCAAGGTACAGATGGTGAGGCAGGGCACAGGGCAACTTCTATTGGTAGAAGGGGTCAGGACTATTGAGAAGAAGCCCATGGACTTCAGTGTGGAGGATACATATGTGTGTGTCTGTGTGTGTGTGTGTGTGTATATGCATATATATCCTTATATATACATCCATAGATACATATATCCTTATATAGATAGAGATAAGAGATAGAAGATATGTATGGAGCCCTGGTGGTATAGTAGTTAAGAGCTAGTCTGCTAACTAAAAGGTTATCAGTTCAAACCCACCAGCCACTCCACGGAAACCCTATGGGGCAGTTCTACTCTATCCTATAGGGTCACTACAAGTCGGAATCAACTCAATGGCAACAGGTTCGGTTTGGATAGATTTATGTATAAGTTGCCGTTGAGTCAGTTCCAACTTATGGCAACCCCATGTATGTCAGAGTAGAAATGTGTTCCATAGGGCTTTCGATGGCTACGACCTTTCGGAAGTCAATCTCCAAGTCTTTCTCTGGGCGAACTCAAACTGCCAACCTTTCAGTTAACAGCCAACCACTTAACCGTTTGCACCACCCGTGGACTCCTAATGTAGGAGAAAGGGGCCCACGAAGGCCTCAACCTGGTGAGGACAGTGAGAACTAGAGGGACAAAGGGAGAAATGACAGTCATGCAGGCCATGAGCTGTTCACATCCGGAACCCCAGCTGCTCTCAATGAAACCCAGGTTGGTGCTGAAGGAGACACCCTGGGGTTTGCGCCTTGTGTCTACATACGTGGAGGGAAGCTTCTCACGGTAAGAGGGTTCCTTACACCCACCATATCTGAAGGCGGACCTCCCTGGAGCCAGGGAGAAGCACTACACCTGAACTACAAGATTTCCTTGCCCTAGGATGGAACATGATAGGTGGGGCCAAGGTTTCAAGAGTGTTCCAAATCATTCAATCTCTTGGGACATGCTAACTGAGCAGCCTTCTCTATGCCAAGCATCGTGCTTCATTCCACATGGAATTCCAATGCCCCAGGAGTCCTGTTCAACATCAGATGAACCAGCCCAGGCATCACAGCTCTCCTCAAGCCTCCAAGAGGCCTCAGGGGAACTGAGCTCCCATCAACCCAGCCTCTCCCCTCATCTTCTGCCCCTGCACAGGAAACGTCTGATTGGCAGGGTGAGTGGCCAACACTGGCATATGAGCCAAGTAAAGAATCTGGGCCCTGGTGATTCTTGCAGACATCAGAAGAGTCCTCAGAAATCATCTAATTCAACCCCCTCTTTTTAAGACGAGGCGCTTGAGGCCCCAAGCGGAGCAGTGACTGGTCCAGCCAGTGAGACAGAGAGACGGGGCTAGCATTCAGGTGTCCTGACAAGCCCAGGCTTGGGACAGTTCCATTTACTGGGACCCACTCCAAGCCAGGCCACTCCACTAAGTATGTAAACAAAAGTAACACAATAATAACAACCACCATTTGTTGAACTTTGACTGTGTGCCCAGCACTTGACAAATATTATCCTATATGATCCTTCCACCAGCTTTATGAGAAAGTAATTACTACCATTGCTAGGAAACTGGGATTTAAGGATGGTAGACCATGTGGGAGGAGACCTGGTGACGCAGTGGTTAAAGTGCTTGGCTGCTAACCATAAGGTCGGCAGTTCGAACCCACCTCAGGAGAAAGATGTAGCAGTCTGCTTCTGCAAAGATTTACAGTCTTGGAAACCCTATGGGGCAGTTCTACTCTGTCCTGTAGGGTCGTTATGAGTTGGAATCAACTTGACGGCAATGGTTTTGGCTTGGGTTTTTGGTTTTAGGCCATTTGGTCAAGTCACACAGCTGGAATTCAAACCGGGTCAGTCCAACTCTAAACTGTCAGCCTCCTTTACAAATGTCACGACACTTATCCCCTTATTATGGGTGATAAAAATGAAGCTCAGTGAGGTAAAATAATCAGCCCAAGTGCACAATGTCACGTGTGACAGAGGAGACCATGCTCTTCGTCCTTCATCAGTATGGTTGGTGCCCTGAGTCGCCCTGCCTCCCTGAGAACGAGGAGTGGACAGTCTGTCAGGGCTGTAAGTCATTGTGTGCCATCACAGTGGGAGAAGACCCCAACAGGCTGGCACAGCACCTCCTTCTGGGGACTATGACCCAGAAGAAATCCTCTCTAAAGGCCAGAGATGCACATGCTGAGTTTGGTGTTGATGTGGTGTTGAGTGAGGCTACCAAGGTTTGTCTGAGTGTGGTATGTGTGCCAAGGTCATTAAAGGCAACCAGAATGCTGTCCAGACCAGCAGAACAGAATGTCTCCAAGCACATCGTTGGTGGAATGCTGAGCTCATATGGGGGTATGTGGAGGCCAAATGACATCTCTGACCAGTCTCCCTGACGGGGGCCCGTTCTTTCACCTTCCTGGTGCCTGCCTGGGCCTCTGCTCAAGACTGCGTCTGCTTCCCCACTGCCTATAAACCACACCAAAACGCCTCACCATGACATTCTAGACACCCTCCCATCAATCTACACACACACACACAGACACACGTTTAGTGCTCCAGCGTCCAGTTGATTGTTATTCCATAAATACGCCCCACACTTTCCTGCTTCTGGGCCTTTGTTCCTGCTGCTGTTTCCCAGGTGGGGAATGCTCTTCTCTCTTCCTCTTCCTGTTGACAACCTAATCATTCTTCACGGCCCGTCCTGAATACCTCATTCTCAGGGAACACTGTAACAGCCCCTCCTGTGAAATGAGCCGTTCTTCAGACCTTCCAGAGAACACTCTGCACGCTTCACTTCTGAATTTACCACAGGGACCTAGCACTCTGGTTACTTGTGAATAGGTTCATCTCTCCGAGTTAGGGAGAAAATATGGTCCCCTATGCCAAGCACTGTCCTAGGAAGACAGTGACAGCTTACTAATGCTTATTGAGTTTGAATCACAGTGTATTCGAAATGTGTACTCACTGCTTGTACTGATGCATCTCAGGCTGATGGTGGGATTTATCTGGTGCCCGTGGAGGCCAAGAGGCTGTCTGGCTAGCAAATCCCTGTCCACAGTAGGACATGCCCTAGGGTGAGTTCTTAACCACTTGCTAGTAAAAGGGGGGTTATATGAAAGCAGTGGAGTGCTGATAACAACAGACTCGTAGAGAAAAGAAAGCTCTGGTCTGCAGCATTTGCCCATTGCTGTGGTGTAAATATAGCCACCTTGGCCAGTCTCAACATGACATATTGAATGCTGTGTTGGGAAGAGATGCTAACTATCGTCTCTTGTGAGCAGGTAAGAGCCGGCTCCCACACACCACTATATATAAGGCATGCAGCCCCCTGCTACTATCTAAGCATGGGCATTTTTGTTAATAATACTGAGTTTCTAAGCTGTATTATCATATGTCTTTCTCCCATCTCTACCTGCACCATCTTATTCTAAGCCACCATTATAAATGGAGTGGACTCTTGAAATAGTCTTTTATTTGCTCTCAGTCTTTTTTCTCTTGTTCCCTTCAATCTACCCACCACATACCAGCCCAAGTGACCGTCTCAACAAACAAATCTGATTGTGCGCTTGAGCTTAAAATCTGGGTTTAAATCTGAGTTTAAAACGTTCAATGGCTTCCCGTTTCTCTTAGAATAAAGTCCAAACTCGTTACCAAGGCCCACAAGGCCATTCATGATCCAGCCCTTGCCAACCCCTCAGTTTCATCACGATCCACTCTGTCCTCAGTCACACTAACCACATTTTGGGTCTTTGACTGGGTCGAGCTTTTCTAGACTTCAGGGTTTTTGCACATGCTGTATCTCTGCCTAAAATGCTCTTCCTCTTCCATTGCCTTTTTGAGTAACTCCTATTTACCCTTTAGGCCTCAGCTCAAACGTCACTTCCTCAATGACATCTTCAGTGCCCACCCCATCACTATTATTGTTTCCCATAGAGCTCAGATCTTTAATTTTAGCATTTATTCTATTTGTAATCTTACATTTATTTGTGTGTTCATTTGTTTAATATAAGCTTTCCCTACTAGACTGTAAGCTCACGGAGAACAGAAACCATGTCAGTCTTGCTCACTGTTGCATATGCAGCATGTTAGCACAGAGCCAGGCACATGTTAGAAACTAAACATCTGTTAACTGAATTAATGAGTTAATGGCTTACAAGCCCAAGGAGATAAGCAAGATCTTCCCAGGTGTGGTTGGCTATTCCCAGTACCCATTTTTCAGGGAAAATCGGAGCCCCAGAGAGAAAATCAGAACTAAGAAGGCAGGCATGAGACCAGCTAGAAAGGCCATATGTCTTTCTCTACATCTAGGGCCGCACTCTCTCACTCACTCTCAAAGTAGACTTTGAGGAATCAAGGAGTCCAGACATATGTGCTGGGTGGTGGATGCTGAGAAGGTATTTACCCATGAAGACAGTCATACCTACAAGCCAAGTCCTCTGTCCGTCCTGGCTTATTCCCTGGACTTTGAAAGAGTATATGGATTTGAGCTGGTTAAGTCAACATGCCTTGAACCTTCCAGGCTTGTGGACGATCAGGGAAAGAAAGGAATCTTCTGTCTATATTTGGGCCGAAGAGTGACAAAAGGTACAACACCTCATCCTAAGGCCAGACTGGTGGCAGTGATAGGAATCAGCAGACAGTTCCAGAGGACACTGACTCTTGGAGCATGGCATAAGTCATAGAGCTCAGAGGGCACTGAATCTTGGAGCGTGGCGCAAGACATAGAGCTCAGAGGGCACTGAATCTTGGAGCGTGGCACAAGTCATAGAGCTCAGAGGGCACTGAATCTTGGAGCGTGGCGCAAGACGTAGAGCTCCAGAGGACGCTGAATCTTGGAGCGTGGCGCAAGACGTAGAGCTCCAGAGG
>NW_004444191.1:1116273-1172481 GCF_000243295.1 Trichechus manatus latirostris
CTGAATCTTGGAGCGTGGCATACGAGATAGAGCTCCTGAGCCACCACAGCTGCCCACATGGAGCGATTCCCTCCATGGCCAGCCCTGGAGGACTGGTCTTGTTTTTTTTATGAATCATGGTAGAAAATGTTCTTATGGTCCTGTGGTCTACAATTTCTGACCCTCCACTTTAAGAGCCTTAGATCCATGGAGGCTGCTGCATTCAGGGTTGGCCAACCTTGAGGTGCCAACTGTAGGCAAAACAGCCTGTGGGCAGTGACCCCTGAAGGAACTACGCATTGGTCAGGCTGGCCAGATTGTCCCTGGGAAACCAGGGAATTTGGTGAGAAATGAGGACACAATGAAAGCAGCCAGGACACAGTGATGGCAAGGCAGAGGTGGGCTGGATGGGAGTAGGGAGTGGCTGGCAGAGAGGCCTGGACCCTGTGGCTCTGCCAGGAATCAGGGGAGCACTCACCCCAGCCCCACCCTTGGTCAGAGGAAGTAGTCTCCTTGACTTCTGCTCAATCTTTGCAAGGGAGGGGATACCCGAGGGGAACCCACACCTTCCTAGAGGCTGCGAAGAGCCCTGCCACAAGACCCTGATCGGCTTCTTTCACTTCCACTCAGCCACCTCACTCATCATTCAATGCCCAGCCTATGCCCACCTCCTCTAAGAAGCCATCCTGACATCCCAGTCTACTTTCCACAAAGTCAGCACCACATACCCATTGCCTTCACATCAATTCAAACTCATGGCAACCCCATGTGTTACACAGTAGAACTGCTCCATAAGGTTTTCCTGGCTGTAGACTTTACAGAAGCAGACTGCCAGGCCTTTCTTCCGCAGCACCACTGGGTGGGTTCAAACCGCAGACCTTTGAGTAAGTAGTTGAGCACAAACCATTTGTGCCACTCAGGGATCTTTAGCACCACGTAATTCTTGACTGTTCTCCAATTCAATCACCTCAAGAGTAGGATATGTGAAGAAAATACAACAAATTCTTCTTGTGTTGATTCTCTGAGTAAACAGTAATTCAAGCTTTACTAATATCTAATTAAGGACTTAGCACTGCCGCCCTCATTAGGTCATTAGGTCAGACAGTCATGTGTGACGTGGTACGTGGGGTACCCAGCGGGGACAGTGGCTGGGCCACAACATGGTGGGGAGGACAGAGACTCCCTCACTCCTCTGATCGCTCCAGCATATTGACAAGTACAGTTTACACAGGAGTTGTGGACAGCGTGACAGGTACAGGTAGTCCTCGACTTACGACATATTCCAGTAACGACAAACAGCACTTACCACCGTCTGTCTGTTTTGTACGTTCTATCATTAGTAATATCTACTACATATAATGTTGCAGCGCATAATTTGCTGATGCTATTATTCTCCGCTGTTCACCCCCAGATGTTCAAAGATCACACTTATAAAGACATTGATAATAAAAGGCAATAATAATGAAAACTAAATCTTAAAAAAGTGGTATTCGACTTATGTCAGCACCGACTTAAAATGGAGTCGTCGCAAAGGAACTCCGACGTAAGTCAGGCGCCACCTGTACAGTTTACATAGGACATATGAATTATATTATCTTAAACAGTAAGGAGACCTGGTGGCACAGTCATTAAGAGCTATGGCTACTAACCAAAAGCTTGGCAGTTCAAATACACCAGCTGCTCTTTGGAAACCGTATGGGGCAGTCCTACTCTGTCCTACAGGGTCACTATGAGTCGGAATCAACTCATAGTGGGTTTGGTTTTTGGTTTAAATAGTAGAATGTTTACAATATTTTATAATGATGAGATGTGGAGTGACAATTAAAATATTTTCTACCGTAGAGACCTATAGGTTATCTCATGACAAAGGATTTAAAATGGTAGTCAATCATAAAATGAGTTATACATTTTTGTTTTACCAAAAAAAAAGAAAAGTGTTCTAAATTTGCTGGATTTTTCTTTCATGAGCTGCCTATCATAGTATAACAGCTGGCATATTCTTAACTTTATTTTTACATCTGTCCCTTCAAGGGAAAAGTGGTATCTTAACAACGAGGGGTACGTAACTGTTTTTGCTAAACTGGCATGAGCGACGTTGAGAGCACTTTGAGCAGGATGTTTACAAATGTTTCCATGGCTGCCATCTTGTTCCCCAAGATCATATACGTTAATGCCTTAAGGGAAAAAAGAAAAACTCTCATATTCACACACTTAAAAAAGTTGGAAACAATTTTCTAAGCCACTTAAATTTTTTTCCAAAAGAAGAGTTTCAGTGGATCTTGAGCCCATTTGTTAAAAATATGACTTTTGATTAGTTTACAAGAATTGACATTAAGGAAAATGGAAACTGACAAGCTGACTAGCTGAATTTCAATAACAAAAACCTTCACATAATTGCTGGATGGGATTTTTTTTTTTTTTTTAAATGAGCATCTTGATTTAGTAAGCACGGCCAGCATTGCATTTCTTCCATTTGGATCTACGTGTCTTTGTAAAGATTCTTTTTTCAGCTCTGACAACCATTAAAACTAAGTATTTAAAAAAAATACTGAACTTAGAATCAGAACTTCTAATCCCACCCTCTATTACAAACAGTTAAACCAGAGTTAAAACACGTTCAAATATATTTCTCTAAAAATTAATCATAATTTTGAGTGAGAACAAAAAGTCTTTTGTACCATTAATAAAATTGACTTTTTAATTTTAAAGTATTAATTAAATCACCTTTACTTTATCTTGTTTAGTTTCTATTGTTTTAGCTTCTTTCGTATTTCATTTGTTTTTATATTTAGTCTCCTTTGCCCTACTAATAAATAACATAAAATCTTATAAAATTTAAAAAAAACAAAACCCATTGCCGTCGAGTCGATTCCGACTCCTAGCGACCCTGGGGCAGAGTAGAATGCCCCACAGGGTCTCCAAGGAGCAGCTGCTGGATTTGAACAGCCGACCTTCTGGTTAGCAGATGAGACGATTGCCATTGAGTCAATCCCAACTCATGGGGGCCCCGTACGTGTCAGAGTAGCACTGTGCTTTGTAGGGTTTTCAATGATGATTTTTCGGAAGTAGATCACCTGCCCTTTCTTCCAAAGTGCCTCTGGGTGGACTTGAACCTCCAACTTTTTGGTTAGTAGCTGAGCACTTAACCATTTGCACTACCCAGGAATTCCCAAAACGACTGCTTACTTTACCTTTATCTCATCTTCTTGAGTTTTTTTTTTTTTTTTTTTTGTATACTTTATCCTAAACCTAACATTATACAGAAATAGATGTGTATGGTGTATAAATAAATCAGCATATATGGGGCTGAGGGGAGTGCAGGATCAAAAACATACGCTCACCACCCCTCTGATTCAAGTGAGTGCCCGCTTCACCCACAAAGTGGAGACTCCTTGGAGACAGGCACACTGAGAACCGTATTTCTTCCCCAACCTCTCTACCTCAAAATTGCTACCCAATAAACATCTGTTGAAAAGAGAAATGGCAGAGCAATGGCAGATGGGGAAGGATAAATACTGTTATTGGGGAGGCTGGGGAGGTGCTGTCCCTTCCTTGGAATCAACTGGTCTGCAAGTCAGAAGACCTGAGTTCAAGTCATAGCTTTCTACCAGTTTGTTGAGTGACCTAGTAAGGGTCACACTGGACCCTTTTCCTTAGCTACGAAATTAAGTTTCCCAAACGTCAAGTATTTATTTGCTGTCACAATACTTGCCATTTTCTCATAATCACTGTCCTCTAATCAACCTAATACGTCTCTTATAAAGAGGTTTCTTTTTTATGAGCCTTATCCTAAGCCAGGAGTTCCTGGATGGTGCAAAGTGTTAATGTGCTCAGCTGCTAACCAAACAGCCCTCCTATTCCACCCAGAGGCATCTTGGAAGAAAGAATGGCAATCTACTTCCAGAATATCAGCCACTGAAAACCCTATGGAGCACAGTTCTACTCTGACACACATGGAATGCCATGAGTTAGAACTGACTCAACAGCAACTGGTTTTATCTTAAGCAGTAATAGCCTGAAATCATGGGACTGATCAAATAGTTGTTTTTGTCTAATATGTATTAAAATCAACATGGAACTATTAAAATGTAAAATGTTCATATTCTTATTACCAGGGGTATACACACCATTTTGAGGAGACACGTGGCCAGATGATATTTCTAAGGCCTGTTTCAGCTCTGAGACCTACAACTCTATACTTGAATGAACAGAATGGTCCCTCTGAGTTCCTGGGAGCACTCCAATCTGGACGCAAATGGCTCCAGCTCCATGAGGCTGGTGCCAGGTGAGGACTGAGCCTCTCACCTCCTTTTCCCAACTCAGGAAACAGTCTCTGCCGTCCACTGGGAGTATGACCTCAGACAAAGCTGTAGGGTTAAAAGTGGGATCATTTTTATGTCTATATGGTATGCCAAACCAATGTCTTGGTGCCAACCACGCCAAACCAAAGCGATATGACACTCTAACCATGAATTCCCTGAAGGTTTGTCCTTAAATTGCAAGCTTTTAGCTCAAAGGTTCGTGTCCATCCACAAACACCAAGGCAGCAGAGCTGTTCTGCCAAAACTGTTAAATTTATATGCAGATGTGAGAAACCTGAGCTCCATGCTTAGAATCAGGGGCTTAGCTTCTAGGTCTAGCCTACCAGCGATGTTGAGCAGTGTCATCTCGGACAAGTTACTTAAACCACCTCGGCTATAAATGGAGCTGTGAGTGCTGGTCCCTTCCAGCCCATGAATGAAAGATTCAAACAAATATGACAAATGTCCACTATTCTTCCATGTGGACACGTTGTCACTGCTACTTATACAACAAACCCTGAACAATGGAGATACAGCAGCAACCCACACAAATACCCCTGCCCTCCAGGAGCATACATTCTACCTGGAGGAGACAGGCAGTAAAGACAATACATCCTTAAGCTGTGTGGGCTAGTAGAAGGTGTCTTGGTGTCCTGGGGCTGTCATGACAAAACACCACAAAGTGGGTGGCTTCAGAGACAGAAATGTATCATCTCACAGTTCTGGAGGCTAGGAGTCCACATTCAGGTGGCGGCAGGACCGAGCTCTCTCTCTGTTGGCTCTAGCGGAAAGTCTTTTCTTGTCTCTTTCAGCTTCCAGGAGCCCTGGGCATTTCTTGGGGTTTTTTGGCTGCTTGTATCTCACAAGGCACCTCCCTCTGTCTGTAACCCCATTTCTGTGTCTGTTCTCCCCTTCTGTAAGACACCAGGCTGAAGGGATTAAAACCACCCTACTCAGCTATGACCTCCTTAATGTAACTGATAACATCTACAAAGCAAAACCCTATTTCCCCAAACTAGATCATGTTCACAGGTACAGTGACCAGGACTTCAACATGTCTTTTTGGGGGACACAATTCAGTCCATAACAGAGGATGAGAAAAGCTATGGAAAAAACTAAAGCAGGGCCAACGAGTGGGGAGTTTCTCAGCGTGGGAGAATCATTCCCCCTAGGGTTTGCAACTTTCCTCAGTACATTTCCTTTCAGCTCCCTTCTCCTCCCCTCTGCCCTCGCCCCCAACTTCTAGTCTTACCCACATGCGAGGCCCCAGTGCTCAGGTCACAACCAGTAGTGTGAACCACCCATCAGTCCCTGAACTCAGTCGATGTGATGTGATATTTCTTATCTGGTCCATGTCAGACGAGCTGTAAGCCTGACTCTGGACTAAACAGACAGAGCCGGAGTCTCGAATTCATTCATACGTCCAGAGCTAGAGCAGAAGTCCAGGCAGTACCTTTGCTTTATGACCTTAGGTAGGTGTCATGGATTGGATTGTGTCCCTCAAAAATATCTGTCAACTTGGCTGAGTCATGGTTCCTAGTATTGTATGATTGTGTAGTATTTTGTAATCTGATGTGATTTCCTTACGTGTTGTAAATTCAATCACTATAATCTAATAAGATGGATTAGCGGCAGTCATACTGATGAGGTGTACAAGATTGGATAGTGTCTTAAGCCGATCTCTTTTGAGATATAAAAGACAGAAGCGAGTAGAGACACATGGGAACGTCATACCACCTCATACCACCATGAAAGCAGTGTCGGGAGCATCCTTTGGACCTGAAGTTCCTGTGCAGAGAAGCTCCCAGACCAAGGGAAGACTGATGACATGGGCTTTCCTCTAGAGCCAACAGAGAGAGAAAGCCTTCCCTTGGAGCTGACGCCCTGCATTTGGACTTGTAGCCTCCTAGACTGTGAGAGAATAGACTTCCCTTTGTGAAAGCCATCCACCTGTGGTATTTCTGTGATAGCAGCACTAGATGACTAAGACAGTAGGTCACTCAACTTCTCAGGAATATCGCCATTTTTCTATAAAATCCAGAGATGGGACTAGGTTATTTCTAAAGTCTCTTTTCGTACTGAAACTCGTCAAGTAAAATTATAACAACAAACAATAATGTCAAAACTATTGAGAGAAGTGGATTGTACCCAAAATCATAATGCTGTTCCTAAGACCGTATAAATGACATTAACCTTGAAATGAGAGTTGAAAATGGAATTAACATGGCCCCAAAAGCCATCCCTAATTCAGATGGTCTTGGGAAAATATTCACTCCAGAATACATACTGCTGATGACATTCATTCCTATCAAGTGCCAGGCACTGTGCTAGACACCCACTTAATTGTTCCCACATTCCTATAACCTTCCCGGCACTGCGCAGATGAAAGATGATGGGCCTGGTGGCTTCTGCCAGGGTCCTTCCCTCCCCGGCTCCACTCTGCCTCATGCTAGTCCAGAAAAAGATGGGATTTCTGGGCCACAGGTCACATTCCAGAGGCCTATATCTGGCAGACAGACATATTTGTTTGAGTCGGCCTGTACCATGTTTTCAAAAAATATTAATCAGTTACCAGTTAATTTCTTACTTAAATTTTAAAAAGTTTGTCTTCTTTTGAAAAATCTGGAGACTTGGGCCCACATCTATACCTGGCGTTGGCTAAGCTGAGCCGCAGTTGCCACATGAGACAACACATGGGCATGCCAGTTTACCACAGACCCCACCAGCCTCTATTGCCTCATGACCAAGCCCCCTCACTCATGATAATACCATTTGGCCTTGTTCCAGACCGGGACTCCTATTCCAGACCTCTGTCATGTCACTAAAGGATGTCAGAATCCAATGAGTAAGATAAAAAAGAAAAAAACCCATTGTCGTCGAGTCAATTCCAACTCACAGCGACCCTATAGGACAGAGTAGAACTGCCCCATAGAGTTTCCAAGGAGCAGCTGGTGGATTCAAACTGCTGACCTTTTGGTTAGCAGCAGTAGCTCTTAACCACCACGCCACCAGGGTTCCTGATGAGTAACATGGCACTGAAATGTTCTTGGCCAAGGCGGCTGTAGTGAATATCCATGGGATTTATATGGTGACAAATGAAAATAATAACAGCTACCATTTAAGGCATGCCCACCCCCTGGTAAGCACAGTGTAGGGTACTCTGTACAGGTTATTTCATTTTGTTCTCATGGCAAATCCTAGTAACCTTCATTTCCAAAAAGGAAACAAATTAAAGAGAGGGTAAGTGATTTGTCCAACATCACATTTTTGGGAGTTCGAGCCCAGGCCAGTCCTACTCTTGCCCAAACCAGACTTCCCTCACCCCCTAACTTGCCTTTGTACAGAACTTTGGACTTTTCCAAGATGTGAACTCTGACTCTATCCTTAAAGTCAGGATTTTGTTCTAAAAGAAACAATGTTTAAAGGGGTCCACCAGATATCCTACTCCCCTGTGTTGGTGATGAGGTGTGCTGAGTGGTAAGGCAGAGTCACTGCTGAAAGCAGACAGAGATTGCCATGCAACTGTTGAGCCATGTCAAATCCAGGAGTGCGTGCAAGACCCACCAACAAACATGCCTGTGTCTTTCACAAGGCTTCAGACATTCCAGACCACCAGGCTGATCCAACCAATTTAACGGGCTAGGGGTGAGGGTGAGCTCAGATTTGCTCAGTGTTAGGCTGTGTCTGGGCGTGCGATGTGCTGCGTTTCTCACTGACCTGTCAGTGGCACAGCAGCCACGAGAGAATTAGGGGAAAATGCAAAATGAAAGTTGCGCATGTTGCTTGTGTTAGAAGCTCCTAGGTCTCACTAGTAGGTTCCTGTAATGGATGATCCTCGAGGATCTGCTCTCCCGGCCCCGATCACAACGAGAGAGCCATCCTTTGATTCAACACACATTGAAGGTCACACTGTGCCAGGTGCACGGAGCACCTGAATCAAACTCGATCCCTGACCTTGGGGAAACTCACAGGCTATTGAGAGCAGACAGACATGGAAACGTACACTGGAAGTGTTCTGGAAGCCCCACTAAGAGTCTGGATGACTGAATTGGGTCCTTTGGGTACTAGCTGTGTGACTTTGGAAGCTTACAAAACCACTCTGGGCCTCACTTTTCCTCTCTCCAAAATGGTGATGATACCTCACAGGTTCACTGGAAGAATGACCTCACGAATAACACCAACAAATTTTAGTTCAACCTAAAGTAAAACCTTTGGAGTTGGGTACTTCTCTTGTCCTCCCACCTCTCCCCAAGGAAGCCTAATATCTTGGTAGATATCCCAAGGGGCCCTCAGAAAATACTCACAGATTGTCAAGGGTGAGTACACTGAGGTGTAAGGAAGGATGATTACTCCTCAGGATCTGAAGATCTGGAAGGAAATACTCTAACTTCTGCAGAACAAACGAGGAAGGTTCTAGAAACAATGAAATCCCTCCACCTCTAGGAAAAAACAACGGGAGGGGGGTGATTTGACGACTTTTTGCAAACAACACCCAGAAGGGCAGATATAGATTCAATTCAGTTACACAGATTTTTTTGAGCAAGTGCCCTCCAAGCAGTCACAGTGAGCATTACAAAAATGAATCACACTTGCTCCCTCTCTCGAAGAGTCTAGAGTCCGTACTGGTGAGGTTTCATGGGACTATTTCCACATCAATTAGCCTTATGCCTTGCTTATGATATCGGCATGCACTAAGTATTTATTAAGAGTGTGACTCACCTCCTGGTTGCCTTAGTCATGAACTGTTCTTTCTCTTCATCAAAGCCTACCGGTCATTCCCTCCCTGCCCCATGATCACACAACCCTCCCACCCTCGAGCCATCCCTGAGCCCTCTAAGCCCCTCATCCACAGGCCCCCTAGGATTCGTGATCAATACCAAATGCTTTGAGATCAAATTCTTCTCTGCCTGCGTTGCAGACTAATTGTCCCGTGTACTCAGCACACAGAAGGAACACAAGCGGAATCCACTGAAGCTTCTTGAGGGCAGAAGCCATGCCTTGTACTATGGGACGTGCTCATTTTTTATGTTAATAAATTCTTGTAGTTGGGTTGTGTGGTCGCCACTGTCTACGAACACGTGGACAGTCTGGGAGAAGGAGGAGATGCAATGTTAGTGAGTGGACATCTGAGGCCAGGAGTGGCATTGGCTGTCTGTCCCGGGACCGACCCAGGCATCCACACACAACCACTAAACAGCCTGCAGGCCATTTGGTTCCTCCTGCTGCTCAGAACCCTGGGCTGTGCTGCCCCCTGGCCCCACCAGTGCCCACCCAACAAGCGCAGAGCTATGGGTGAAAAGTCCCAGCCAGGAGACCACGTTGTTTGCCAAATGATGCTTTTCTAAACACACTTAAAATAAGTTTAGAAGAGTTCGGTCGGCAACACATAGCTTTCCCTCCTTTGGATCGAGGCTGTAAGCCACACAAGAGTAGCATTAGTACTCCCTACAATTAAGCGGCCATAATCTGTTTAACTAATTAAATGGACTGAATCGTCATCTTCCTGGTTGGTTTCTGTAAAGGAGAAATGTACAAAACAGTCTAAATTTCCGTGAGCTTGGCACTGGTTATTTTTCAGTGAAACGCCAAGATTTGTAGCTCCCAGACCAAATTCAAGCAATTTAAGAAATCGCACGCCAAGTCCCTTAGGGCCGGGTTTGGTCTCAGATGATTTTTCTGCTCGAGATCAGATCTGGGCTGGGAAACCACGCACGAAAAAGAAGAGGCCGCTGGCTTCTAAGACTGGACGTTTCTCCTTCCCGGAAATTCTCTTCCGAGCTGTAAGTAGCAGAAAACCAACCTACGTTCTTAAATTCCAGTGAAAAACGATACTCTTGTCTTCTGTGCAATGTGTGTGATATTTAATCCATATCAGGATTTCTAATCCTGAATGTAATATGCATCCTGGAAAGAGAGTAATTCTTGGCTAATCTTTTTGAGTTTATTGCATCTGCTGTCTGGGAGTACTCAGTTCTAACAAATCCAGTTCAGGCCTTAAAATTGCATGTGTACATTGTCTGTCTACCCTGAATATTATCAGTGGAGTCCGGTTATTTATTTGATGAAGAACCAGGACTGTCCTCCGAGACGTCTTTCTCTGGTTCTTTAACAGTTGCAGTAACTGAGTCATTATTCCGGAAGCTAAACTCCCATCCAGAATCAATTTTAGATTTTGTTCCTACGCTTTTTGTACATTAAATCAAAAGTTCAGAGACTTTACGTCCAGATGAGGAGGGTGTGCATGAGCTCTGGGAAGCGTGGAGGGATTTGAAATCTACTGGATTGTCAGACGGAGAAATAATTGTATAAAATTTTAATTATCTATCTTGAAGCAATAATCAATGTTTGATGAGATAGTAATGAGACATACAGGGAAACAATAATGAACGTGTGTAACATGAAGAGTTTTAAATAAAGGAAGAGAGGAATTGCTCAGTAATCGGCTGTTGCTATTCATATGATTGCCACAGCCCTTTGGAAGTCAACTGGAGGATGTGTCCCCGGTCACACGGCAGTCAGGATAACGTTGTGTTTGTTTATGGTGGAAACAAAGATCTTTGCATATCTTTCCCCTCGCAAAACGGTCACCAAAATAACTCCTGGATTCCGGTTGGAATCTGGAGTCCCGTCCTGAAGGGAGGTTTACGGTTTTCTCACTGTCTCTCTGGGCTTCCTCCTCTTGCCTTATTGCTACTGTTAGGACAACATGTACAGGAACAGGACGGTATCCGAATCCCAGGTCGCTGATGTCATCAGCCAACATGGTGCTGGATTGCTCCCAATTTGCTTCGACAGAAACTAAATGTTGTTTTCTCTTCGGTTGGGTTGTTTACTTAGAAAAACACCACATAATTAAAACCATTTTTTGAGTTGTTTCAATAACAGAAATGATGACTCAGGCCTCAGGATGCATTGTTTGGGGAGGGGGGGTTCTAGCCAAGCAAGAAACAGAAAGTACTGGTTGGATGGGACACTCGCGAATAGTTTTTTTTATTTTGCACTTTAGGCCTGCCCAGGGCTTACCAGGACCAGGACTTCAGGGAGACATCTCAGAGGAAGGGAGAATGGCCGAGAGCACTGGACCTGCCTTGGGGCCAAGGACCTCAGCCTCGATACTGAAGCCAGATTTTTTCTACACCAGAGTCCTCTCATTCCGTAGGAAGACATGATGAGGGAACAGGGTCCCTCAGAACTGGCTCCAGGCAGATTTTTGCATTTTCCTCTTGCTGAAATAAATTCAAAAATATCAAAACTACAAAAAAGGACTTTTCATGGGCTAGCACAAAGGTAGCAGCATTCTGTCTGAGTAAGTCTTGCAGTAACAAGAGGTAACTTTCAGGAAGTGTTGAGCACATTCTGGGCACCGGGGTGAGCACTGCACAGGTACTATCTCGGCCGATCCTCACAGCCCCGAGAGATACGTCCTCTCAGCCCTGCTGGGCAGATAAGTAACTCAGGTATGGAGAAATTCAAGAGTTTTCCCCACATCTCCAGGCCAGAAAGTAACAGAGCCAGAGTTCAAACCCTGGTTTCTCTTAAACCAAAGCCGGAGGACTCTCTGTCCTCTTGGTAGGACAGTTCTGCAAAGGCCCCGTCCTCCGCACTGTTGGTGACGGTAACATCCCATGAGTTAGCCCCACACAAGCATCCAGCGCCTGCAAAGTTTCCAGATCCACATGTCCTTTCACCTGCAGATGTGGTTGCACAGACGGCCACCTGGATTGTCAGAGGGGTCACGGGGGCGGGTGGGGGGACTTAGGGACCACCTGGTACAGCCCCTTCACTTTACAGACCAGGAAACCGAGGCCTCGCCGCGGGGAGCGGTGAACGTAGAGAAAATCTCTTTGCTCGGGACCGGGTCTTCAGGCCCAAAGCGATCGTACCCCTTCTGGCTGACTTCGTAAAATCCACCACGAGACAAACACAACGTGTGTGACGTTTCCGCTGCACAGAGCACAGAAGTGGGGGCTTGGTGGAGTGCAGGGAGGGAGGAGGAGAGTAAGAGGAACTAAGAGTGAGAAAGGAAAGCAAACAAAAAGAAAGCAAGCAAGCTGTGCCTGGATCCAAACAAAACATATTCTGTCGGGACTGAATTCCTCTGTGTTTGCCTGTGTCCCCGACTCAGCGTTTTGGAGGGTTCACCGATGTTCTCACGAAACAAGTCCAACTCCAATACACCATTACAACTTAATAGATCCAGTATGTAATTTGTACTTAACGGAGAGATATGTGGGGCCACTTGCCTCCTCCCCGCCACACTCCTCAGATGCCCGGCAGCACGGTGGGAGGTAGGCCTCAGTGAGACCTTTGTTTTCAATCTCCTGCTAGGAGCACCAGCTATACAATACGTCAGTCCCCCCGCGATCTTCAGGACCTGTACCCTGGGCCCGTGGGAGAGAACCTCCCCAAGAACGGCTTTCCTGCCAGTCTGGAACCCCTCAGAGCCCCTCGACCTAGGGTGGAACTGGGAGGGGGGAGCAGAGGACCCTAAGCCCTTGCTTCAGCTAATTAGGGGGCATCAGGCGAACCAACACGGGCCCCCCCTCTCCTCTCCAAAATGAGGCAGGGCTAGCCTGGTGGAAGCCGAGGCTCTGAGGTGAGCAGAGGCTGTTTGCTCGTCCAAGGCCTGCTGGAAATACAGCTGTGGGTCCACACGGCCCCTCGCCAGGCTGGACCAGGCCAGGCCTCGCCCGGGGCCCCCACGGGATCCGCACAGCAAGCTGGGTGGTGGAGAGGACATAATTTAAAACTGTTGCCTAGTGTTCTCCTAAGCCATGCCCGACTCTGGGGGGAGGGGGACCTCGTCATTCAAGAAACAGCTGGAAGGCTTGGCTGAATGGTGTCCGCCTCGGTGTGGAAGGTCACAGGGTACTGATCTAAGGCCTGGGCAGTCTTGTTCACCCAAGTGTTGACACTCGGTAAACGGGACAGGCGGGGCTGGTGTGGGCATCTGAGGAAGGAGGCCCCCACCCCACCCCCAGCCAGAGAAAGAATAGGAAGCCACTTCTATTCAGGGCTCACGGGGGGTCCCCAGCCCCCCTCCGCCCCCGCCAAAGCCTCCGGGGATCCTTTCCCTGCCTCCAAGTCACCTTGTATTATAACAGGATTAAAGTATATTTAGCTCCTCGATTAGCATACGTTAGCCCCCATTTTGGCCTACTTAAGGCTTCCGGCTGGCTTTGATCAGTTTTGCGTTCTGCTGGTCAACAGGAGAGCCTGCTGGCCAGAAAGAAAGGGGGGTGGGGGGACTCAGACTGTGAAATTATCCTGATGTCAAATCTCCGCTCCGTCTCTTATTCCCAATATTCGGTTGCTTTTCATCAGCGGCCCAGTTCACACCCAGAGTGGGCAGGAGGAGAGAGGGGGAAGGCGGCGGGAACCAATAATAATTAGTTCTTGGTTGGGAGAGGAGAAAAAGGTTCGAGCATCTCCTAAGAAAAGGAGGGGGAAGAAATCCTATAATTTCTACAGTGTCTGCCTTTTTATTGCTTGCATTTGCATATAAATTAAATCCATATTGTAGCTTTAAGGCAAGCCTGGGCTCGGGATTCCGCACAGCTCGGGGTCCCATTGTCTTAGATCCACGTTCTAGGCGGCAGCGAAATGAAAAAGGAGGGGCAAGCCCAGGAAGGAGAAAGTCAGCTTTGTAGCATTTTTTAATTGCCTGTTTGTTTTCTCTGCCAATTACAGGCAAATTAATATTTAAACTTTGGGAGGCTGAGAGGAAGCACTTACAGAGTGGGTTTCAGATTCCAGGGTGTGCGGCCTTCTCCCTTTCAACATCCTCGGATGGAAATTTCATGGTGGTGGAATAAAAAGTCATCATCATTAAGTATCAGCTGGAACCTAGATCCCGTTTCTATCTATTTTCTCATTGTGCCAGGATTGCTGAGAATCAGTTGTGGTTATGGAATGGACTGGGTGTGCGGGGGCTTCAGTAGGAGCAGCTGGCAAAGCTGGGACAGACAGAGCTCCAGAGCTGTCCTCCAGAGCTCCCCAGAGCCCCTCTGCTTGTGAAAAGTGGTCTCAGCTTAAATTCCGGGTCCGTAGATCCAGTCAGGGACCCTTCAATTTCTTCAGATTCTGGGGTAAGCCAGTTTCAGAAGCCCACATGCTATTCTAGCAAACGCATCCAGATTTAACGATAGTCGTAAGAGAAGTCTGCAGAGGTGAGGAACATGGCGGGAAGGGACCTTCCATGTTTCTGTCTTGAAAACATCCAGAAGCAGACAGACATGCGGAGGTGCAGTTCCCTCCCTTGGGTTTCAGCTTGGTCCCTACATAGACCTGAAACATGTTTTAGGGAACCTCTGAATCAAAAAACCATCCATCACACCAAATCCTAATAACATGTCTAAAAGGCCGGGGCCAGGCCCGTGCGAGCATCCTTTTTGTGGGATTCGTTATTTCCCTTTATTTTTTCATTAACACACGTCCCCTCTCTTGATCCCTCTTCCACCCTCCAGCCCCCTCTTGATCTCCCAAGACATGTCTTCTGCTCATTTTTGCTGTGTGCCGGCGTGTCATCTAACTTGGGAGGAGGGGCCGGCGAGTTCCTGTGGTTATGAAATTCCTCCAGCAGATCCCCTTCCTGACATTATTTCAGTCATAGGTCCTACAGTCTCCTTGGCATGTCTCTGGGATTCTTGCTTTTGCTCAGCCCTTCAGAGCTCCCTCCTCTCTCTCCTCAGACTCAGCCTCTCTAACCCCTGCCGTTGCCTGCACTCTTAGAGCTGCTCTATCTAGGGGTTTGCTGTCCCCACCCTTCTTCTTTCTGTTTCCATAATGTTTCTTTCCCGGCAAGAGAGCCAAAATACGGCGGCTTCTCAGCACGGCTCCCCCTCCTTTGTACCCAAAAGCTCGGGAAAATCCATAGTCCCCCCAGCGATCCAGACACCGCCTCTGCCTTCCGTTGGGCACCTCAGAATTTCATTTTCGGTTCCTTCTCCAAATGCTCCGTGTTCCTCGTTGAACCGCACAGGGTTTTTTATTCCTTTGAACGAAACCCTTGGCGACTCCTGCCTGGCACAGTCTCCCTGGGGCTCTGCCAGAAGGGACGCAGTTTCCTCGGAAACAGTGAGAACAGAACTGGGCGTGTTTTGCCCACTCGCTGGATCGGTGTCTCTGGAAATCCTAAGCTGTCCATGCTGAAGAGGCCAATTGCGGCACCTCCCACAGCATGTCCACAAAAAGTTCAGCCCAGTAACCGAATTTGCATTGCCTGACTAAATTCATCAGATGGTTTCAAAGCAAGAATAATAAGAAGACTAATGGCTAATATTTCATTGTTTACTCCCTGCCAGGCACGGTGCTAAGCAGTTGGCAGACACCATCTCATATTTACCCCCCACGACAACTCCCAAGCAGCTAGGTACTATGATTATCCCCTTTTTGCAGACTGTGTAAGCAAGGCACAGAGAAGTTAAGTAATTTACCCTAAGTCCCAACAGCCTGTGATTTGGGCAGCTGGGGTTCAAACCAGTTAATTAACTTAACCGTCGGCCACAGTCCAACAATGTCACCTTAGCGTGCCAGCAGTGTGCGCACCTAGCAGCAGCTGAGTGCTCAGCCTGCTCTGTCCACCAGCGGGCCCAGTAACAGCCCTGCAAGTAGATATGATTATCCCCGTTTTGCTGACCAGAAACCGAGACTCGTTACGGGTAAGGACCTTGCTTGTGTTTGCGTCCCTCGTAAGTGTAGAGGCCACACTCAAGCCCAGGACAACGTGACTCCAAATGCCATGTTCTTCTCCGCTAACCACCTGCGCCAGGGTAGACCTTGCCTCAGAGAAAACAGCGATGCACATAATATCCATCACCCCAACAACCAGCTGACTTCACCACCGTCATCAGTATCTACAGACACGCACTCAGCAAACAGATCACCACAGACTCCACAGCAGGGTACGAGACCGTCCCTGTCCTCACGGGCCTCACACTCCTGGTGGGGAAGAAGTCAGACAAACGGCCACTGGGACACAGGCCTGGGATTTGAGCCAGTCAGCCATTTGTTTTCAAAATCATTGGCATTTGAACACAGCCATGCTCTGTGTTGTTTGCAGTGTCTTTGGGGGTCCCCAGAACTTCGGAGGGTACAGCTCTTCCCCACCCCAGGCTTTCTCAGCCCCACAGCTGAGCCCACACCGGACACATCTTCTCTGTGCCCACGTCACCACCAAGGCTGCTGACAGGGGATGAGACTGGCCTTCTCTCTGAGTCTCAGGTGGCTTCTAAACCCGTTGATCAGTTTTTTCATAAGGAATATATGCACATGATACAAAATTCAAAAGGGACCAAAGAGCAAGGAGTAAAAAGTACATCTCCCTCCAACCCATCCCTCAGCCACTCGATTCTCGTCCCATAGGCAACCAGGATTACTACTTTTCTTCATCCTCCCAAAAATGATCTGTGCGCAGACAAGCAATTATACAGATACACACATATATATGTATATGATATGTACACACACACATATATATATCCCATCGCCGCCGAGTCAACTCCCACTCACAGCGACCCTACAGGACAGAAGAGAACTGCCCCATAGGGTTTCCAAGGCTGTAATCTCTACAACAGCAGACTGCCACATCTTTCTCCCTAAGAGTGGCTGGTGACTTCAAATCGCCAACCTTTCAGTTAGCAGCCAAGCGCTTAACCACTGCACCACTAGGGCTCCTCCCTATGTAAAGAAATTAATGAACTCTTTCCCGGTAGAATGAGTGCCAAACATCTTTCCCAGTTTGTCATTTCACTTTGTTTATGGTGTTTTTTTTTCTTTTTTTTACCCCGTGTGGCCTTTTTTACAGCTTGGATTCTAGTTTCAACCCTGTGGCAAAGCATCAGTTGCTTAAACGCGATGGAGCTGAGGGATGTGATGCTGCTGTAAAGAACCAGAGATGTTCCCTAGGACATTCAATCTGCCAGCAGCTCAGACAGCCCTGGACCTCTGTGTCCTGGCCTGTGAGATGAGGGCCAGACGGGATACTAGTGAAGATCCAGGGTGGCTCTGACATCTGGTACTTCTCAGAGTTGTTCCTGCAGCCCTGGGCTTCGGTGGAACCAAGTTCTAGCCGCCCACTCTGCTGTGTGAGGCAGGTGTGCAGGGCTCTCCTTTGCACAGGGCTTTGCATCCCCAGAGCCGCTGCCGCCGCCTCCACTGGGTGGGCATACGGAGTGCAGACCCGGCACTCTCTGGCCTACGGAGAGCGAGGATTCAGGCAGGAAGCGGTCAGGAATGTGGGCCACAGAATAGAGCTTTGAACGTTCGCCTTCCCTGCCTCAGCCTCACGAGCATCCCCTGCACGTGGATCATCACTGAAGCCCCTGGTTCTGCCTTTGGAACCGAGGCATAGAGCTACGCTGCATATTTTGAAAGACGGATCAGACAAAATACCTGTAAGCGTGTACAAGGACATCTGCGTTTGTTTTCAATTACCTGGATAACATAAGCAAAATAGGTTTGGTGGGGGGTCAGGTAATGGGCTCCAAGGGACCTGGGCAGTGGCGGCTGAGCTGGCTTTGGTGCCGCCATTGGGATCTTCTGGGCAAATGCTGATTTCCTTCAGCTGGTCTGTATCCTCCCCAGGGAAATTTCCATTTCTTCCTGGCATCCATCCCACACCTTCTCTGGCTACCATGGAGACAAAGAACTCATTCCTTAGCTTTCAGAATGGCTTGTTTGGGTCAAAGAATCTCCCTCCAGCACCCCAAAGAAGCCCCTGATCTGAGTTAAAGAAGCCCCTTCTCTCTCCTGCCATAACCCACGGCCTCAAGTGACATTTCCTCATGTCAGAAAACCCCGTCCCCAGCTAAACCTGCGAGCTCCTCCTCTGTCCTCACAGCCACGGCCTGCCAGTTAGACCCTCACATCATTTCAAGGGCACCAGGGCCTTTGCAAACCACGACCTTCTCCACACCCCTTCCGCGCTGGCCTTTGGATGAGAAATAGGTACGACTACTTTATCCAAAGTCTCCACTACCGTTGTGACTGTCTTAAATGCCACAGGCTGGGGCTGAGTGCTGGGACAGAGAGGTAAGCAGGCTGGAGTGCCCGCCAGGGGCTGTTCCCCGTGCAGGGCAGCCAGGAAGCACCACAGCCTTCATGTGGACAATGCCCGCTCAGTGTAACAGACTTGTTGATTTTGACCTTGGGAGGCCCAGGCTGTCTGACCTTGTGAGGATGAACTATGGGGCAGGGGAACTCTGTGGCAGTGTCAGCTGTTTGCACATTGAATTGTACCCATTAAAATATTTGTTGGAATCCTACCCCCATATCTGTGAATGTAGTGTAATGTAACTACTTTACATCTTATGTAACGTAAGGCATCCCTGGGCGGCACAGTTAAGCGCTCGGCTGCAGACGAAAGGTTGGTGGTTTGAGTCCACCCAGAGGCACCTTGGAAGAAAGGCCTGGTGATCTACTTCCAAAAAATCAGCCATTGAAAACTCTATGGAGCACGTTTCTACTCTGACACACTCGGGGTCACCTTGAGTCAGAGTAGACTTGATGGCATTGCGTTTTCATGTAATGCAATGTAATCACCTTCCATAATGCAATCTAGTGTAATGAAATCAACCCGTCAGTTGAGATCATACCGATGTTGGGTAGATCCTAAACCTAGTCACTTCTGAGTTATACTAAGAGCAGCACAGACACACAGACAAGCACGCATACGCTGAAGAAGACGGACACCACGTGAAGATGATCTACAAGGAAGGCCAAGGAACCAAGAGATACCCACGGATACCAACAAGGGAGGAATTGAGACAGCCAAGACCCTAATCCCAGGGATACCAACAAGGGAGGAATCGACACAGCCAAGACCCTAATCTGGACTTTCAGCCTCCAGAACCGTGAGACAATAAATTTCTGTTCTTTAAAGCCAACCACCGGTGGTATTTCTGTTACAGCAGCGCCAAGAAACTAAGACACCCATGAAGGTGCCAGGTGGGATGGAAGGGGCATCAGAGGTAAGCATGGAGAAGAGAGGACAGCTGAAAGAAGCAGGTACCCAGAACACCTTGGCTCACCTCGCAGTTTCACCAGGATCAAGCCTGGGTCCAACTGTGACGCAGCGTCCATGCCAGAGGTGCCAGCCACAAACATCACCACATGCATGCAGTGCGTCAGGGACTAGGCTAAGGGTTCTGCGTGTGTATTTTACATCAACCCCCAGCACCCCTAAGGAGGGACTAGACTTAGATACGAGGAATAATGGACCCTCTGTGGCCCAGCTAGGAAGCGAAGTGGATGAGGTTAGCGCATGGGTCTGCCTGCCTAACGCTGGCATGATCAGCCACCTGCTCTCCCTGCAGGGGATGAAGACCAACAAGACTCAGAGACCTCCCTCCGCTCCGGCAGGGCCTGTACGCACGTGGTGTGGACCCAGAGCACAGCCCTGCCACGCGCTCAGGCCTCTCAGAAGCGCAGACGCCACTCTACAGGGCACCAAACCACACAGAGGTAGGCTGGACAGGACCTCAGAAAGTGTGTTGTTTTGTGGGGGCTTTAAACGTGCTCTCAGGATCCCAAGGGGCCTGGGGAGTGGCCACCACAGGGCCCAGAGAAGGCGGTCCACCCTCCTCAGTCAGATCAGTGCCACTGCCGTCCTGCTGGGTCTCTGAGTAAGACACAGTTTAAACAAAGGGATCCATGGCCTGAAAGGTGTAAGAGCCGCTGATGAAGTCCCGCAGTGGTGCAAGCAGTTAATGCGCTCAGCTGTTAACCAAAAGAGGTTTGAGGCACCTCAGAAGAAAGGCCTGGTAATCTACTTCTGAAAACTCAACTATTGAAAACCGTATGAAGCAGAGTTCTACTCTGACATACATGTGGTCACCATGATTTGGAATTGGCTCAAAGGCAACCGGTTTTGGGGCGAAGTCCTGAGCCCCTCTGGGGCCTGGCAGAGGGTGTTGGAAGACTGAGTCTCTTTGGAGGTCAAGGCCTGTGTTGTGCTGACTGCAGACCCCAGGTCTCTCTCTGGCATCAAGCTGGCCTCGGAATCTCTGAAGTTCCGCTCCACCCTCATCCTTGGAGTACTGGTGAGGAAGCAGACTGGTTGGGGGAACCTGCTCCTGGCAGCCAGGGTAAGCCCCAGGACACCAGCTAGGAGACCCAGGGGATCCGGTGGGCCTGAGGACCAGTGGAAATGCCTGTGCTTCAGATCACAAGGTCTGGGTTCAAGCAACAGCCTGCACATAGCCTGTAAAGTGTCTCTGCCAGCCGGTATGTAACCCATACACCGGTCAGCAAAGAGTGCATTTCTGTACAGATCCCAGGGACCTTGGACACCCTGGCCTCTCTGAGTTTCTGTAAAATGGGGTCATAATACCTTCCTCACAGGGTTCTCACTAACCATGGGACCTTAAAAAAAAAAACATTGCCATCGAGTCTATTCCAACTCACAGTGACCCTATGGGACAGAATAGAACTGCCCTGTAGGGTTTCCAAGGAGCGGCTGCTGGATTCGAACTGCCGACTTTTTGATCTGAAGCCATAGGTCTTAACCACTGCACCACCGGGCCTCCTTATTTAATCTCCTTGTGCCTCGGTCTCCTTGTTAGTAAGATGGGGCTGATAACTCCATCTGCCGCGTGATTCTCGCCTGAAGCCATTGGCGTCACGTGTGTAAAGCACTAGAACAGGGTCTGGCACACACAGACAGTAACTACTCCTGGTCACGCTAAGTCATCATGGCCGCAGCTTTGCCGTTCCCTGTTCTCGAGGTTCCCTGGTGCCCCGTGGTCCCTGGAGGCTCCTCAGCCCACGGTGGACGCCCTGTGCCTCCAGCCACTCTCATTTCTTCCACGTCTGTTCACTGAGCACCTACTTGTGTTCGCGGGTGATGGAGGGTCGCAGGAAACCACCGCTAGTTTGAACTGGCTGAATGAAATAATCACTGTGGCACACAGCCTGGGTAATTTGGACCAAATTTAGAAGTGCTGCCTTTCCCAACAAGTTAAAATGACATCTTCTGGAAAACTACCCCAACACTCCACCTGGGTCAACCGACAAGAGAGAAGCGGGCGCTGTTGCTTTGGCTTCTCTCACGGAAGAGAAGAAGCACCGTGAGAAGGAGCCTCCCAGCCCCCGGCCAGCGGGCTTCCCTGGGCCACAGCACCCCTCCCCGCCCCGGCTGCCTGCCTTGATCCTGGGCTCAGAACCGCGCCTGTCTGTGTGGGCATTGTTCTCTCCAACCCTTTGTCTCCCGGCTTTCACCTCCCTGCAGCCGAATGTGGCTTCCAAGATGGGCCCTTCTGATAACGGGCTGCATCAGGCTGCACCCCTCCCGCAGAACACGCCCCACCTGCTTCTGCCAGGCTGGGTGTCCTCAGCCTCCCTGCTGGGCTGCAGTCCCGCCTGGCAGCCTCCAACAGCTCCCTGCACCCCGCCACGGCTCCTGCCCCTGCACACAGGCCCTTTAGAAACCCCAGGCAAAGGGGTTTACAGCTGAGTACTTGCAGAGAAGTGGCTACATCCTGAGTTTTATCTCCCGCTCCTGTCTGCTGCTAGGGCAGGTAACCTCCGCCAGCACCCTCCCCATGACTGCCTGGTCTACCCATTGATTCCCAGGCTTCCCCAGAGCCCTACAAGCCAGCCCCGTCTTCCTGGTGGGCTGGGGGCTAACACCATCCCAGACAAAGCAGGGGGGTGGCTGTTATCCCTCAATGGCCTCCACCACGAAGCTGAGCGAACTAGGTGTTCAGCAAGGTCAGAGGTAACCCCCCTGCCTCCAGGCAAGTTATCCCAGGACATCAGCTGTGTGTCCAGAGACTGAGGCTCCAAATCTGTTCCAGAATCGCACAGCTGGGTGCTCAGTTTTCCCACGGTCAAATCGAAGTACCTCGTACCTGTTACCTGCGTGTTACTGCGTACAGCACAGGCTTGGAGTGAGGATGATCACTCACAGCGGAGGTGGCGACACTCACAGTCCACAGGTGGTGTTGTTCCACTGACAGACTGTGGCTGAGCATGAGGTGCGCTGGCTGGGAACGGAACCCCGGTCTCCCACATGGAAGGAAGACTTCTACCACCCAACCACCACTGCCCACACGACCCCTTACTGAGCGCTCACTATGCAAGGCACCCCCCATTTAGTCCTAACCACAGAGGTGGGCTCCTTTCACCTCTCTTTAAAGCTGAGGAAGCTGAGGCGCAGAGACACCACAGGACTTTCCCAAGATCCTCCGTCAACATGGCACAGGGATGCTCATGCCCACTGCTGTGCCTGCGAAGTCTTAGACCCACGTTCTAGCTCTGCCACTCACTGCTGTGTGACCTTGGGCACGTCACTTCACATCTCTGAGTTGCTCAATAAAATGGAGGAAACAATACTTCCTTTGCAATAAATAGTCAGCAACAGTGCAGGTACAGAGCTGCCACAGGGAAGGCTTCATGCCCAATTGCTGTTATTATTAACGCATTCATTCTTGCCTGATCCTCACGAGATCTGAGAAAAGCCCACCCCACCCTGGCACAGTTTAATGTGGTCGTTCCCCTTGCTGGCATGAATCCGTTATTAACCAGAACTTGTTTCCCAGCCACCACACCCGTCTCACTTTGGAAGCAAGTCCAAGTTCTCATGGAGAGGGGCCTCCGGGAGGACTTCCTCAGGGTCCCGGGTGGATTTTCACGTGGCTGCACCTGCCAACCTCGACGTGCTCTTTGTGTGCAGGCACTTTTAAGGAAACACATGACCGTTCATTTAAAGCCTCCATGCCTTTGCACATGCTGTTCCTCCTTCCCACTTCCTCCAAAACTCAGTGTGGTCTAATCGCCTTCATAAACAACTGCCTCCTTCACCATGAAACAAGAGGAACTGGAGGGTCCCCAGTGACCATTACAGAACATTTTGATCAAAGAGTCTATAGCAGAATCCTCATCAAAAGGGGGAAAATGTGGAACAGAACTTCAAATTATATGGAATCTAGACTTTCTGAAGCCATTAATGCTGGATGACCCCCCAAAACTATTGCCCTGAGATCATCTTTAAACATTAAACTGAAACTGTCCCCTGAAGTCGTCTTTAAACCAAACAATAGTTTAGCTTAATTAGTAAAGAACGTCTGCCTTGAGCATTATGCTCTTTTAAAGAATTATCTCTATGGAATCAAACTGACAACAGCAATCTGAAAGGTTAGATGAGAAGCTTAGGGGGTGCTGAGTTCATCTAAATTGTGAGGGAAAAATTTGGAAACAAGTAACAAGATTGGTGGCACAATCTGAAGAATATAATCAATGTAGCTGAATTGTACACGTAGCAACTGTTGATTTGGTGTATGTTTTGCTGTGCATATTTTCACCAAAAGTAATAAAATTTAATTTAAAAAAAAAAAACAGTGTTGGCCACACCTCCTCCAGAAAGCCTTCCCTGACTGTACCCAGGCCCACCCACTCCTGGGGCTTAGGTGCTGCTGCTCTGGGTTTTCTGAATGCACTCTCTCCACACTTATCATCCACTTTCTTACAGTATTACCTGCTCCATCTCAGGGGACTGCTTATCCATCTTCTCACTCAGAGGTTCTCAGCTTTCCCTGTGCAACAAAACCCCTACAAATCTCTTTAAACAGAGCTGCAGCCTTGGACTTGACTTTGGTGGGTCTAGTATGGGAGCCACAGAATCCAGATTTGAAAAGCTTCAGGGGTGGTTCTGCTGTTCACAGGCAGCTGGAAGGCCTCAGGGCCAGTCCTACATCCTGGTCTCCATGGCACGCCCAGCATCTAACAGAGGACCTGCACCCAGTCGGTGTCCAATAATTATTCGCTCAACTAATGAGTTTCTGCCTCTCTGTTACCCCTTACCCCGATTCTTACCAACCCCCATCCACCCTCGCACGCACCCCACACAGCAGACCCCAGTTTTGAGAAGAGGGTGGGTAAGCGGCTGGAAAGTAGGGGGAAGGGGAAGGAACTTCCAGGAGGGAAACCAGGAATCAGCAATCACCTGGCTCACTCGGGCCCCCCAAGGCCCTTTTGACTCCAATTATTAACAACTATAATCATAACACCCTTGCTCTGAGTGGTTCTTGTGGTTCTCAGAGGGGTGTCTCCCGTGAAAGAAGCAGGGTAAGGATGATTAACCCCATTCCACAAATGACCTCACAGAACTTTAGAGAAGGCTGAGGTCCAAGAGATGATCCGAGTCATATCCTGTTCATTTTCAGATGAGGATATAAGGCCTATGGAGCATGAGGGCGGGCTCCTGACTGGGTCAGAATTCGAACTTGGCCTCAGATGTCCATGGTCCCCTGGCTGCATAGGAGGCTGTGTCCCCAGCAGCCAAGGAGAAGGGAGGCCAGTGGGGAGGGGGTTTACTGCCAGCTCTCCGGTGTGGCTCCACCTTCAGACAGACCCCCAGTCTCAGCCCGCCCCCAACCAGGTTCCACGGTTCCATGTTGAACAAAGTTGCTCTCCTCTCCCCCTGCCTCCATGATTGGCCAGGACTGGGACCGAATTTCTCAGCTGCCATCCCCTTCCCACACCTGTCCGTCTCAGCTCCATGTCATTTACTAATTGCGACACCACAACCTAACGTTTATTGAGTGTTTGCTGCACGCGAGACACTGGTCTAAGTGGGTCACATGTATTAACTCATCCAATCCTCACAACAGTCCTGCTATTAACATCATCCCCGTCTGATAGTTGAAAACATCCAAGCAAAGAGACGTTGAAGCGTGCGCCCAAGGTCGCAGCCTCGGTAAGAGGTGAAGTCAGGATTCGAACCAGGCCTTCTGGCTTCAGTGTCTTTCTATTTAATCACAAGGTAGACTGCCTTCCTCTTAATTACAAAAACCAACAGGATTGTTCAGATTGCAACTATCTCTTACTTCCTCCCAACAGTCTCTTGACTTAGGGAGTATAGACTTCATCCCCATTCCACAGGTTAGGAACTGAGGCTGAGAGACCCGGGTGACACGTGTAAGGCGTAGGACCAGGGCTCGAAGCTAAGCCTTCTAACTCCAAATGCAGTGCTCCTGTCATTGCAGGCCACTCATCAGGGAGCGTGAACCGGTCACTTGCCAGGGGCAGAGCCACCTAAGGGAGCGTGCAGGACGAGCAGAAACAGTCACTCATGTCCCCCACCTCTCACGCCACCGTGACATGCCCTTTCCTGAAATCCCCTCCTCGCTCCTCTCCAGTTATTTACACCCTCCCCAGGCTTCAACTCAACTGGAGGTCCACCTCCTCCAGGAAGGCCTGCAGATTACCCACCGGCTCTCCTGGTCTCTGGAGCTCGTTGGCCCCCCAAGTCGGCAGCGTGAGGTCCAGCCCCAACTTTCTGTAGCTTTTTTGTAGTGTGTTCTCCTTCCTGCTGGATCCCCAGTCCCTGCCGCGTGTGACTGGTGCCTCTTCCACTGACCTGTCTCCTGCACGACCTCCAGGGCCGGCTGGCACGCTCCCCCCTCACCTTCACAGCGACTCTGCCCCGCGGCCTCTCCTGCCTGTCGGTGATTCCCAGGCTCTCTCCTGGGCCCCCTTCTCCTTTACCCCCCACACCCCACCCCTGAGCCCTGCTCACTCCGACTCCACACGGTAGACCCCAAATCTACACCCCCGGCCCACTCCCCCTCCCCAATGCTGCCAGGACCACCACAACCACTCAAATGCAGTATGTTTATGACTGATCTCGTGACCAGCTTCACAGAAGACATGTAGACCCTTCAGGCCTTGCCTGCATTCCTGGCCTCAGTCACCGGAACCCTAACCCTGGAAGGAGACTAGGCCTCTCCTGCAACCACCCTTCTTCCCGCTGACTCTGGTTTGTAAGCATCTCTTGACTCCTTCTCATCACCGTTTGCCAAACCAGGTCCTTAGTCACTCGTCTCCCGGCAGCTCATCCTCCGTCAGGGCCCCACCTGGGCCTGGTCTCCCCACCAGGCAGGCCCTGCCAGAGGGCAGGAAAAGGTCTTCATTGCCATTGTACGGTGCTCCTTTCACAGTGCTTGATTAATAGATCATCTTTTCTGTGCTTTTCAGACATTTTTTAATTGCAAACCACAGTAAAAAATAATAGAGAGAGAAACTCAAACCCTTTGCGTCAAGTCAATTCTGACTTATAGCCACCCTATAGGACAGAGTAGAGCTGCCCCATAGGGTTTCCAAGGTTGTAATCTTTACGGAAGCAGACTGCCACACCTTTCTCCCCTGGAGTGGCTGGTGGGTTTGAACCGCTAACCTTTCAGTTAGCAGCTGAGTGCTTAACCACTGCACCAGCAGGATGTACAACACGAAGCGTGAACCCTAATGTAAACTATGGACTTTAGTTAATAATAATGCATCAATAAGGGTTCATCAGCTGTAACGAACGCACCACAGAATCGCAAGATGCTAACCGTGGGGGAAACTGTGCAGATGGACGGAGATACATAGGAACTCTGGACTTTCTGTGTGATTTTTCTGTAAACCTAAAACTGCTCTAGAAAATAAACTGCTTTTTTTAATTTTTTAAATTGGTTGCACATCACACTTACCACTTAATGTATCACTTCTACCTACAGAGTGTAAATATTTAAACCATAAATCAGATCAGGTCATCCCGTCCGAAGTCCTCAAGTTACTCTCTTGCACTGAAAATTAAACGCCCTGTCACACAGGGTCTGCTCTGCTCCTGGCGGTCTCCCTCATCCCCTCCGGCACCGCTACCCCTCACAGGTCTGACGTTCTGCCCTTTGGCTAAAATCCTCTTCCCCCAGAACTTCCCGTACCTGATTCCTTCTCATCCTGCTGCACTTGACTCAAGTGTCACTCCCCCGGCAGTGATGGTGCCAGGGACAGACTTTGCGGGAAGTGCACATTAGCTGCTCTCTGTGAAATCCTAAACAGCTCCCTTCCAGGACCACCTCCAAATCAACTCTCAACTTCAGCAAAAACCACTATGAGACAAATCCTCTGGTCCCCCCTTCCAACCAAAAGCCCTCCCAGATCCTTCCATCTGAAATTCAGCTGCCACCCCTGACATCCCAATTTAAATATCTGCTAACCCCTCATAGCATTTATCATTATTGGAAATTCTTCTCCCCATTATTGATTGTGTCTCAGAGCTGACTTGCCTGTCTCGTTCAGGCCTATCATCTGGAATATAATGGGTACTCCGTAAATATCTGCTGAATGAATGGCTTGGCCATCCTTTAGCTAGGCCCATTGCCAAGGACTCCTTATACAGAGATGAGTCTATTCAACATCCAACTCTCCAAGGAGCTCAAGACCATCTGGAAGAAGAATGAGGGAAAGGCAGGAAGGAAACTAATGTTTATTGAATGCCAGGCACTTTGCAAACATTATCTCATTTAATCCTTGTCTTAGTCATCTAGTGCTGCTGTAACAGAAATCCCACAAGTGGGTGGCTTCAACAAACAGAAGTCTATTCTCTCACAGTCTAGTAGGCTACAAGTCCAAATTCAGGGCATCAGCTCCAGGGGGAGGCTTTCTCTTTCTGTCAGCTCTGGAGGAAGGCCCTTGTCATCAATCTTCCCCTGGTCTAGGAGCTTCTTAGCACAGGGACCCTGGGTCCAAAGGACATGCTCTGCTCCTGGTACTACTTTCTTGGTGGTATGAGATCGCTCAGTCTCTCTGCTTGCTTCTCTCTTTTATATCTCAAAAGAGCTTGGCTCAAGATACAATCCAATCTTGTAGATTGAGTCCTGCCTCGTTAACATAACTGCCACTAATCCCATCTCATCAACATCATAGAGGTCGGATGTACAACACACAGGAAAATCACATCAGATGACAAAATGGTGGACAATCACATAATACTGGGAACCATGGCCCAGCCAAGTTGACACACATACTTTTGGGGGACACAATTCAATCCATGGCAATCCTCATAATGGTTTCAAGAAATACATATCATAATCTCCATTTTATAGATGAGGAACCCAAGACTCAAAAGAAGTCAAGTGACTGTTCTAAGATCAGCAGCAGGGCCCAGATCTAAGCCTTGTGCCCCCAGGCAGTCCCACCCCACCCTCACGGCACACTGTCGGTCAGCTGATCATCTGCCTGACCCCCCACTCCAGGTCCCCAATCCCTCTACATCCTGCTCCCACAGTTCCCAGGCATCACCGTGCACAGGAGCGCTGGGCGGTTGCCTACAGAGCCCCCCCACACGGCACGTCCCACAGTGACATCAGTTCTAATGACCAAGCTGCTGTCCAGCCCACTCCAGCTCGTGGTGGCCTCATCTGTGTCAGAGTAGAACTGTGCTCTATCGGGTTTTTCAATGGCTTATTTTTTGGAAGCAGATCACCACACCTTCCTTCCGAGGTGCTTCTGAATGGACTTGAACTTCCAACCTTTCAGTTCGCAGCCAAGGGTGTTCACCATTTGCACCAACCAGGAACTCCTCCTTAGTCATAATGGAGCCCCAAAAGAAACAATTAGAAAAGTAGCCATGGAGGAAGGCATTTATCCATCAGGGCACCCCCACCCACTGGGGTACAGGCAGCCATTGATTATTTTGTGATCACAAAGACAACACAGAAAACAAAAAAGTTCTGCTACCTAGGTCTCGGGAACAAAAACACAAACTGTATCTGCTCCATGTTTATACCTGCGTAGACACGATGTGTCCAAACGGTCCAGGGCTGGAAGGGGGTGTGGAAAAGTGAAGAATGATGGCTCAGGCGTAGATTGGTGGAACTATACGTACTATGAGTGAGTACTGGAATTGGATGTTTTCTTGTTTAAATGTTAGTTTTAAGAAGGAAGGGCTCGAAGGAGGAAGGAGGAAAGAAGTGAGGGAAGAAGAAAGGAAGGGAATCCCTTGCTGTTTTTTCCTGGGGTCTAAGGAGCTCTGAGTCAGGCACTGGGATCAGCAGGAGGGCCAGAGTGGAGTAGAGCCACACCTACCCTTCCGATGACACAGCCAAAGACTGCCACCTGTCCCCAGAGCAGTGCCCACGGTCCAGTCACTCCCAGCCTGACCCCCTGCCCAGGGGCCCGCCCTCCACCATCCCCCCAGAACCACACTCCAACTGTCCCCTCTCACTTTGCACACGTCCCCCCAGCTCAGTCCACATTTCCCTCCATCGCGGCTCCCTGCCCCTCCCTCCTTCAGAAGCCAGCTCAATACTCCCTCCTTCCAGGAGGTGTTTCTGGAATACCTACTACTCGGTGAATCTTCAGCAGTTTGCCAATGGGTGCCTTCTTCGTATCGCGGGACATTTCATCATTTTGAGGCAGATTTGTAATACTCTAAAATACACGGCAGCTCTGTCACTTTCTGGCTGTGTCGTCTTGGGCAAGTGACTTGACCTCTCTGAGCATGATAATGAATCAATGAGGTAACATATGTAAACAACCTCAGGGAACAAATAGGAAGCAGTCAATGAATATAGTTACTATTGTTACCATTATTATCATTATTATTACGTGTGACATAAAATTCTATGAAAGCAACCGTGTGGTTGTATTCTAAACTGCAATCCCTCGACACGAACCAGATATCAAACCATCCTTCTAATTTTTGTGTTGAGGCAGAGGTGGTTCAGGGGAAGAATTCTCACTTTCCACGCAGGAGACCCGGGTTCGATTCCCAGCCAAGGGGCCTCACTATCTGTCAGTGGAGGCTTGTGTGTTATTATGATGCCGGAAAGGTCTCAGAGGAGCTTTAAACTAAGACAGACGAGAAAGGCCTGGCAATCTACTTTGGAAAGTCAGCCAGTGATAACCCTATGGATCACAACCATCTAATCCACAAGCAGTCACCGGGATGGACAGCACGGGACTGGGCAGCGTTTTGTGGGGTTGCCATGAGTCGGAGGCCGACTGGGGAGTAGCTGATGACAGACACCATTCTCGCGCCTCTCGCCCGACCCTGTCCCTGTCCCCTAAGGGTGCACTGTCACAGTGAGAAACAAGCGCCAGGCTTTCCCGGGGCCCAGTCCCAGGACCCTGACCATCAGAGCTCGGTGGCCAATCTACCTGGAGACCCGGGACAGATCGGGGCCAGGAGTGAGCCAGGAGAGGGGCCAGCTCTCGATGAGACTCTACTTGTGAGAGCAACGGCCAGGAACCCCCATGGACCCCCACGCCCACCCTGCCTGCCTGCGCCAGGAGCCTGTGGCCAGAAGAGCCTAAAAAAAAAAAGAAAAAAAAAACCCAAACCCATTGCCATCAAGTCAATTCCGACTCCTAGCAACCCTATAGGACAGAATAGAACTGCCCCATAGGGTTTCCAAGGAGCAGCTGGTGGATTCCAACTGCCGACGTTTTGGTGAGCAGCCATAGCTCTTAACCACTGTGCCACCAGGGCCCTAAAGGAGCCTAAAACCACACTATTCCCCGGAGAGGGCTTAGAAATCAGCCGCACCCAGGCTCCCAACCATTCCCCCATGAAGGACCAAATGTTCCTCCTATGCTCAGTATTTTGAAATCTTTTGCCAACCCAACGAACTATAATAATACTAATCATAATAACGGCTACCATTTTCTAAGGGCCAACAATGTGCCAGGTACCTTACAGATAATATTTAATTTTAAAATATGTATTAAATAATAATAAATTTATCTTCCTATTTTTAGTCATCCATGACATATGTTAACAACCAATCAGAGCTCCCGGTCGGCAGGAAACAGTGTCTGTGAACACAATGAGCTGCTAGACCTTCAGCCCAAAGCAAGGAAATGTCAAGGCTGGTTGGCCAGGGCAGGCTTAGGAAGCTGAGTACAGAAATACTTCCAGCAATCATATTAAAACATTGAGACCAGCTCATAGGTTCCTGTCCCCATCACTCCTGTCAAGGACACAAAGCAGGAAATTGCTGAGCTTATTCAATAACCTCGTTTTGCAAATGATAGCCCACTCCCAGAGATGGCAAGAATCCTAACCAAGGTCACACAATTGCTCACTCAGGACAGGCCTCCTGCCCCCACTGCCGTGCCCTGTCTGAAAAGAGCAGTCCGGTCACCAAGGGGTCAACTGGGCTGCCAGGGGAAGCTGTCGCCACTCCACATGCCTTCTGTGGCCAGTCTCTGCAGCCTTGCTCAGCTGGCCCAGCCCACGCCCGTCCCTTATCGCCCACCCTGCCCAACTCAATTGGCTGGCTTCCCGCCCAGCTCTTCCCGCTGAGCATCCACGCCCACTCAGCCCTGGGGCATGGTGTTCTCCCTCCACAAAGAGAGTCCGCCCACAGCAAGGCCCCACGGTGCTCACAGACCTGATTAAGAATAAAAACAATGCTGAACAGTAATTTACAAAAAAGGAAATTCTACAAAGTTCTTTCCCATGATGGGTATTTTGATTCTATCTTTCAAATGTCAAACATTAAATTGTCTCCCCCAGAACCGTTCTGAGAGCCCTTGCTTTACATCAGCCACAAGCTCAGATCTTTGTGGTGTATTCTACTCTCCCTCCTGATCAACCTCTCCCAAAGTCCTTATTTATAGAAGGAAGCATGGGGTGTTCGGGGGCTTTAAACATACATATTATATGTAATGTGTGTGTGTGTGTGTGTGTGTGTGTGTGTGTAGAGAGAGAAAATTCTCCCTGGATGGCGCAAACTGTTAACCACTCAGCTATTAACAGAAAGGTTGGCTGTTTGAACTCATCTAGAAGCATCTCAGAAGAAAGGTCTGGCAATCTGCTTCCAAAAGGTCACAGCCTCAAAAACCCTATGGAGTGCAGTTCTACTTGACAGCAATGGGTATATATATAATATGTGTGTGTATTTTAGAGAGAGAGGGAGGGAGCCCCGGATGGCGAAGTGGTTAAGAGCTCAGGCTGCTAACTAAAATGTCGGCAGTTCGAAACCACTCCTCGGAAACGCTATGGAGTAGTTCTACTCTGTCCTGTAGCATTGTTATGAGTCAGAATTGACTTGACAGCAATGGGTTTGGTTTTGGTACATATATATATATATACACCACGTATATATACACACACATATGGGGCCCTGGTGGCACAGTGGTTAAAAGCTATGCCTGCTAAGCAAAAGGTTGGCAGTTTGAATCCACCAGCCGCTCCTTGGAAACCCTACAGGGCAGTTCTACTCGACCTATTGGGTCGCTATGAGTCAGAATCGACAACAGGTTTCTGGTTTTATATATGTGTGTGTGTGGGGGTGTGTGTGTGTGTGTATAATAAATGAAAGCAGAAGGAAGCATGCTGGAAACAGAAACAGATTAGGTCTTCCGTCACCTGAAATGTATTCTCAGAACATGGTTCATGGCTAACGAATCTGTGTATGTCATTGTTGTCTACTTGTCTATGTTACGGGAGAAAACTCCTAAAAGACACAAGCATTCCTTCCAAGAGTTGCGTGGAGGATATCCCGTCGCTAGGTTCTCTCACCCCAAACATGGGAGCAGCCTCTTAAAGCCCAGTACTTCGATCTGCATCTAGGAGCCCGCCCTGGTGCTTGAGAGTCAAACAAATATACACTGAAAATGGTCGCTGGTTTACCAGAGCTCACTGGAGCAAGGGTCAGGCTGGCTGGAGGCACAGAGCCGGGTATGGCAGCTCTTAGAGCTATAATGTTTCACCGACTCAGAACTTTCCCATCCAAATGTATTTTGTCCCTTCAAACGAGATACCCTGGGAACTTGCTGTCATTCCGATTAGCCTGGCCTGCTTTAACCCCCCACCCAGAACCCCTCTTCTGGAAGGTCCATGGAAGCCTGTGGCACATTCTTTTGAAAATTCTCGTGGTGGAGAAGTTTTCTCCTTCGGGGAAGAGCTGAGTTTGGGCAAGAGTGGAAAGTGGTTCTGAGCCAAGTCTGATGAATAAGGTGGGTGATCACACTGGGAAATGCTATTCAGAGCAGGAGTGAGGTTTGGGTATAAAATAACAAGACTCTTTTCATGTGTCTGCGACAGGCATGTGTGTGAATATGGGGTTTGTGAACTGACTCTTAAAAGTAATTCCCAAAGAGAAGCTCTTAAAATATTTTGAGCAGTTGTAGCACTGTTGGAAGCAGGACATATCCGCCCAAAGTCACTGCTGCAAAGGAGTCACCTCTTCCTTAGAACTGTCAGCTGGAGCGCACAACCCTCGGTGTGACGGCATTGCTTTGGAGCCCCTCTTGGCAAAGGAGCCAGGAGTTGAGTCCACTGGGCACCCAGGTCCCAGGCTGCACACATTTAAGGAGTCCCCTCTGCTGGAAAGGCTGGGGGGTGCTGGGCAGCCCCTCCCTCCGGCTGGCTGCCCAGTCGGCTCTGTTCTGAATGACACAGCAAAGGAAGGTTAAGTGCTATTGCAGCTCCGGGTCAGAGCTGGCGAAACGGGGCAAGCCTCCGCTGTGAGGAAGGAGCTTCCAGATGAATCCCTGTTTCAGGGGTGAACAGCTCGTCTGTAAATAAAAGAATTCGTCCTCCGGGCGGCAGCCAGGTAGCTGATTCCTGCCTTCAGCCTGAGTGTGATCTGCACGTTTGGGTGGAGGCAGTGATGGGGCAGGGGGAGGAGGGGGTCTCTGGATCTTTTTGAGATCGCTGAGAAGTGATTTTGGCAATTGATTTCCAAGAGGGTTATTTCTCCCCCACTCTGCCTCCCTAGCCCCCATCTCTTGCAGTAAAGCCCGTTTTGAAGCAAAACCTCACATGGTAAATTAGCTACTTACCGATCAAGGCCTCAGAGCGGAATTACTAAGGAGCTGACACCAGGCAGGCCTTGGAATTGAGCAAATCTTTCTCCCCAGCTTGGAGGGGAAGAGTATGGGGAGGGGAAGGAGGCCCAGCTCCAGGTTTTGCTTCAGAGTTTGTTGGAATCTCAGAGGTGAAACCAGCAAAAGGCTCAGCAAGGTAACACTGACTGTGTCCTGTAAGCAGAGAGGCCCAAAGGAAGAAAAGGTGACAAAAGCTGACTGCCATCTATTCCAAAAGCAATCTGCATGAAGCTAACTGACCATTTGTCTCAACTCAATATTTTAAAGCAACCTGCTATTTGAATACGTTTAACTATTATTTATTTTATAAACTGATTTTGTGTATGCAGCTCCTGCCCCTTCTTCTGGGAGACGGGAGCCTTGATAAAGATGCACAAACCGCTTCACAGCCCCATGTCAGCTGGGGGTCTGCTGGCTCCTGAACTGGGAACTTATATTCCCCTCCATCGGGCAACGGAAATAATACAAATGCAACGGCAGCCATCTTCGCGCTTTTTTTACGTCTGAAACTATTCTGATCTAAAAAAGTTTATTTAAAAAATAAGGCAACCTCATTTAGGTATGCATCTGCCTACAGAGTAAAGATAGCTCAAGCATATTAGGCTGTTTTGTTTTATTTTCCAAAAGATACTAGGTATGCATCCAAGCGGTATTCTCTATGTCCATGTTATACGTTCATCCATTTAGCCTCTCTGATAATCCTGGAACAATGATGCACACGGGTTGCATTAGGGATTTGAAAAGTTTGCTTGCATCCAGCAGCACAAGAAATCACTCCCAGTATATCTAAACCTGTCTGCTCCATTGCTGACCATCCTAGCAAACCTTTCCTTTCTTCACCCTAATTTCAGCATGTGGTGAAGGCATGACCGAGAGGTGCAATCCATTATTTCCTGGATCCACTTAGGTGAGGAGGAGCAACTGACATGTACATAAAAGCGCTTTGGGAAGTGTGGTCTTCCTTACAGACAGCCTGGCTATAAGAAGCCTGTCATTTCTCGGCCTGTTGTAGGGCCCCCAAAAGTCAAACTTTTTAGCAGTTCTTTTCTGACACATCAGAAAACACGCTCACACTAAGCTTTGATATTTCTGATATCATCCTTCTTTTTAACACACGATTCCTACACAGAAAGTTCTACAGGAAAAGTTACACAGAGTAAAATCTAAATCAGCCCAGGAGTTTTCTGTTTCCATGAAAAGGTTTCTAAGCAGTACACAGCAAATGAACTTCCAATAATTGTCTCCACAGTATTAATGTGTATGTTCTGTCGGCAGAAAAATCTGTTACCTCATCAAGGAATAGCATTCAGATAAATTTTCGTTGTCCCACTGCACAAAGCTTAGCTTAGGCAAATCCTGATTTGTTATTCATTCTTCTTGTTTAATTCATAATTTGATGCCAAACCCGGTGGAACAGCAACATCCTGCAGATTAGACTGCATCTGTCCTCAAATAAACGTCTTTCAGCTACACAGGTTTGTGCTGTATGTAAAACTGTTTTTAACCTTACAGAAGTTCAACTGTCAACAGCAAGCAGGAAAGTTAATTTTGAATGCATATCGAGCCAATACAAATCTCTCTCCAAATTCAAAGTCTCTTTCTTACTGTGTGCATTCTCTCCGTTTCTCAGTATTTTCCAAACCCTGATTTGAAGCAAAAACTCCTCCTGACAAATGCTTTTGGTTTAAAACTAATGTTTGCCCCAACTGGGTAAGCGCCATAGACGGAAAAAGGCTTTTGCAAAATATTCCACAACCTGATTTTTAATTTACTGCACCATCAGCTACTTTTACGATAATATTTAATCTACTGAGACAAAACCAATCCTAGAGGAGCAGAAAATAAACTACAAGCAAAAGAAAGAGTTTATTTTTAGTGGCTCCATTCTCCTGTAAGGTGGCCAGTGGAAAAAAAACGAAAACAGCCTCCTCTAGGACATTCTCTCTCTCTCTCTCTCTCTCTCTCTCTCTTAGTCTTTCTTCCTTCTTTCCACTCATTTTTCCTTTTCCCTTTATTTTTCCCCAATGGCGGAGCTAACCAAGTTAAGGGCCATATTTCACCAGATACAGTTAACAAGTCTCAGTAAGCAGGAGGCACCAGAAAGAAACTATCCCCCTTAAAAAAAAAAAAAATTTACAGTGTGATGATAAGTGTAAATACTTAACCATGGCCCAGATGTGCAAAACCTGAAATGAACAAAACCTTGGTGAATACACTATTTCGTGGGGTCAAATGTGAAAAATTTGGCACCGATGCCCCAAGTACCAGCCCTTGATGGTGCTGTCATTATTTATAAGTCAGAAAAACAAGGAAGAAAGACCTTAAAATGCCTTAAAATTCGGAGCGCTCCTTCAGCTTAGACACTTAAAATGTTTTGCTCCAAGAGTTTACTATTTTTTTAGACGTAACTCTGATAGGAGTAACGACAGAACTAAGCATTCTGTTGGCTGGTTTTTGCTGGTGTTTTTTTTTAATCTTTATACCCCTCGTCTATTGAAACAGATTCCCTGGGCGCTAAGCATTGTAGCTAATGCATCGCTGTGTAGCTGAAAACACTCTGGGAAGAAACCCATGCCCTAAAGATGCAAACTGTAAAGGGAGCTCAGCCAGGGACTCAGTTCCTTAAAGGAGCTACTTCCCATCCCAACAGGAGTCGGCGTTTTTAACTGCTAGCCAGAACTGGGCAGCTCAAAGCCCTCAGAATGGGCCCTTCCTGAGAGGGAAGATGTTCCTGGAAGCTTTGCCTGTTTCTCTGGGTAGAAAACAGCCCTTCCCCAGGCGCAGTACGCTAGTGGCTCCGTGTTCAGCAAAGTAGAAAATGCCAGTTGAGCATGAGCTGTGACTACAGCATGTACGTGTCCGCGTGTACCCTGTCCGCAGCCGAGCAGCTGCTACAACCGCAAACTGCGGGGCAAGCTAGAGAGGCCGAGAAATCAAAGCTGCAGTGGGACGCTACTGAAAACGTTCAGGTTTAGCTTCAGCCTGATGTTAGGGTGTTTCCCCAGGAAATGAAGGGGAAGTTTCCTTTAAGCTCTGTAATTAACTTGTTTGAAAGCCTCTGATTCACCTCCCCACCCCAACTCTTCCTATCATGAATTTTGCATTATTCTATGCACAATAATGCCCATAAAATTAAATAAACAATTTAATTAAAATTAAATATTAAACATATTGTGTATAAGGAACCTGCACCTTTGATTTAATTGGGCAGGAGTACCCAAAGCAGTTTGGGTAACAGCAGAAAATAATTAAAAACAACACGTACGTTAGCCTCTGGGTACAAGAAGTAGTTGGGAGCCTCCTCCTGAGGAAGGGTTATTTAATTAAAATTAAACTAATCTTTGGAAAACATTTGATAAGCATTTCATAATACAAATCATAATCCAAAAATGAGGCTCAGCCTGCCTCTTCACAATACAGGAAAATCATGTTAAATAATTTATCTCTGGCAGGAGCTACTTTCTCCCTGACACCCACACAAACACGCACACATACACAGAGCTATTCAACAGACAACATGTTTGCTAGGTTCGAATTCCAGGTAACACTCGATTCATTTAGAGCCTAGATAAATATTAGCGAAGTGCATGAAGCATAACGCGTCCACCATGAGAACTTAGGAGGCTTAATGCTTGGTTTTGAATTGGTTGTGGATTTTTGGAGCCAACAGGTCCCTACCAGAAGAACATCCCTGTGAATTTCTTTAAAAGAAAGACTTGCGTGTTTTGGCAAATCGGTATTCCAGTCAGCACTAATAAACGCCAAAATGCAGAAGAGGCTGGGTCCCTATGTCATCTTCAAATACATTTCATTTGCAAGGTATCAGCGTTAGTGCTTCACACCAGGCGAGAAAGACCATTTATATTC
This sequence comes from Trichechus manatus latirostris, assembly GCF_000243295.1. Taxonomy (NCBI): domain Eukaryota; kingdom Metazoa; phylum Chordata; class Mammalia; order Sirenia; family Trichechidae; genus Trichechus; species Trichechus manatus. Next base: position 1,154,022 of record NW_004444191.1, read on the forward strand.
CCAACTGATTTGTGTGGCAGAGCACCAGGTAAGTTTAGACATAACCCACAGGAAAGGAGAGTGACCAGGTCTGCAGACATACGTCCCCCAACAACTGGGCCTGGGCCTGGCCGGGCAGGACCTACAGACATCCATAGTCTTTCCCCAAACTAGGACGCATTTTGACACCTATGGCCTAGGAAAGAATATCGCCCAAACCAGCGGCTTTCTGGTCGAATTTCAAAGTCACTAAATCCTCGCACTGTAGCTGAAAATGCCCACAGACATAACTCTGAGCTAAAATCACATAAATTCCAATTGTCCACCTCGTAAACACCCTACTTCCCTAAATGAAGTTCAAACTTATACTATTCCTTGAAGAGACCACTAATTCTCTGCACTTCTATTTCATAGAAGTTAAAATATTTCGTTATATTCTAATGATTCATAATGGATAAAGCAACTATAGTCAACCCAAAGATATTACTGGGAGCATATAATAATGTACTTTGTTTCGTCTTTGCAACAAAAGATATATACATCCTGACATCAAAATCGTATTTTTTACAGTGGTCATATGGGTCCTAAAACTCATTGTTTTTCTATGCATGTAGCCCACCAGTATGACACGCATAGGAAAACCTGAATCAACGCTCCGTCCTGCCTGCACCAAGGTGACTTTGCAATATCTTCTCTCTGTAAAGAAAGCCACAATATACAACATGCTATTTTATTAAGCTGTAATTCATAACGACAATAATTATTCCTACAATATCAAGAATTCCTCCAAAAATTCAGCTTTTAACCACTTTTCTGGTTGGTGCAGCTTTTTTTTTTCCTTTTTTGATCACAAAATCAAAGTACCTTTGGAGATTTCCAGTTGGGCGGAGAGCTATGGCGATCCAAAGGGTGGCCTGTCTATTGCCAAATTTAATTAAAAATAAAAATAAAAAAAGCTAGAGACTTGGCAGAGCTAAGAAACATGCAAGTGAAAATTCCTGAAGGCATCTCCAGTTCAATTAACTCTTTCACAGTCACTGGGAAGGGTTTAACCCTCTAGGAAACACCCAGCCAAGAAGCTGGCGCTGCCTGGGTTCCCTCCAGCCCAGGCCACAGCTGCAGAAGGGTTTCTCCTCTGCCATCCAGGGCTTGTCACTAGTGCCTTTCATTTGCATGTCAATCCTTTTCCATGATTAATATGTATTTATTGACCAGGAAGCTTTCCCAACCTAGGACAAAGGGAGCAGGCAGTCCCCTTTGATAGGGCAGCCATAACTTTCCTGGCAGGACTGACAATGTGCACGGAAATCATTCTCTTCCAAATAAAAAGTTCCCAGCGTTCAGATACACAGGCTGATGGAAAGAAAACAGCCCACACTGAGTGCCAGAACTCAGATGCAAACTCTCCTGCTTTCCCTACAAAGTCTTTAGTTCTCCACTTCCTACCGCCTCAACCAAGGACTACGGGCGGGCCTTGGAAGACCAGGAAAAAACGACCCAGAGCCTAAGGGTTGGTATCTCTCCTCCTGCCTTGAAGGCCTCTGGGGCTGAGGCCTGGCCACAGGCTAGACTCAGCTTGAATCCTCAGTTACCTGAGGGAGGAGACCCGCCTTCTTCCAAAATGAATCTAGAAATGGAACGAAGCTGTATGAAGCCCATCCCATGATTCGACTCTTCGTTAATATTTCATCCACTCAAATCAACGTCACTTTTCTCAGGCTGGCATGTGGAGTTTTATTTATTAAACAGCAAACTCCATTAAAAAAAAAACAAAGATTTATGTCTACCATTAAAGTTTCCCATAAATTCTCTCCTCTTACACCCACCCGTTTACTCCTCCCACGTATGAAAATAAAAAACAAACAGCCAAGATGATCAGACATAAACTTCCATTTTCACTCTGGCATCTGCCTCTCAGAAAGCCCGAGATGAGACTAGAGAAGTTTAGAAACACAGTGTGAGAGTGTGGGACCGACCCTCATTCATCCTGGTGCCGGGGATACTGAGCGGAGTCTTTTCGTGTTTATCCCGGGTGATTCTAGGACCTGCTCAATTACATCGTTGGTTTCCCGTATTAAATTCTCCACCCCACAGAGTGGCTGGCAGCTCGCTGGCTTGGCCTCGCAAAGACCAGTACAAGCAGCCAGCTCTTTTTTAAGGTCCTTAACTGTAGAAAATAGTAAGAGACTTTTCCTTAAGTCGAAGTAGTTCAAGTTCAGCCTCTACGTAAGTACCATAAACTCTTAAAGGAAACACACACACAGACTCCTCAGGGGCTAGGGTTTGAGTCCCTAAACTTAGCATTGGCAAGAATTGAGTCATCTTTGAGCTCTGAGGTCAGTTCGGAATTCCTGCCCAGGGATTCAGTGTCTTTGGCTTTTATGAAAGGTGTTCATTAGGAGTAGTTAAAGTCACTTTATTGTAAAAGGGAACTTGGGCGTGTCAGTACCCCCCAACCTATCACTTACCTACACCCTATTCAACTCTAAGAAGTCAAGGGTACGTGATTCACTTTGGGAGGACCAGCCCCAGGCATGCTGTACCCCCACAGTCTGGTCTGCAAAAGGTAGGAGAAAGCACTTTCAACAATCTCTTTGTTTTTGTTTGACTTCAACCCACTGCTGTTTCACTGGTTTACATGTATAGACTGTGCCTTAAAGAATCCCAGAAAGAATCCTAGAATTCCAAGAATGCAAACGTCAAGGACTAGGCCTGCAATGTTGAATTTGCCACAAGCAATTAAATATAAAATGGCCCCAGAAGGACGTTTCAAATTTCTGCCCAAGTTTTGCCCAACAAAAATGTAACGCACATAACGAATAAGATATTTTCCTTTGTAATAACTCTGAAGCACATTACCCTAAAATAGGTGTGGGACTCATTTCAGCCATACCCTTCCAGCTTCATCTCCTTTATGTGACACCCAGGATGCAGTGAGTCACCCAGTATCCGAGCCTTAAACGCCTCGTTGCAAACCCAAGGCTACGCTTCTGAAAGGTATCTGGGACTGCTTCATACAACCACATTTCTCAGAAAAATCATCACAAATGCTGGTACATGGGTCAGTAGAACATGAGAACAAATACAAGGATGAGGAGGAAAATTATCCAAAAAAAAATGAATATCATATCTAAATTCTATAAATCTGTGTGTTCATTCTTCTACCTGAACAGATCCCGTGTGGTGAAAAGAGGGAAGTAACATGTTTTTCCGGAAGCTTCTGGCATAATAAATTAAGGTAGGCACACCTACGCCTGACTTTGCTTTCTGTTTCACAGATCACAAGCTCCACAAAGTTAAACCAACACAAATGATCTCAACAGGAATTGCCTGTCATTACGGAAGTGAAGAGATGGGTTCCGATGGTGTTTACAATATTCCAAACACTCATCAAGAACTCATCTGGCTAATCCGAATAGCGGGGCCACACCACACCAACACGGGCACCTGGAACATCAGGTATCCAACCCATGGTGCCCTACCTCAATACTAAGAGCGTCATAGGCCAGGCTGATTGACTGAACAATTGATCAGGGCACAACTAAAGGGTTTCCTTCCGCTGTCTCTCGTCATCAGACTCCAACCTCTGCTCACCAAGGAACAGCTTTTGTTTGTAAGTTTTCAATTCACTGACCACCACCTCAGGTATGGGGGGTGGGGGGGGCCCACAAAGCAAACTAAATGCAAAATGAAAAAAACCCTCTAGATTTGAGAGAACGGTTGGAACTCCTGAACACCTCACCTCTGTCTCTTCGGCCCCTCCTCATCTAATTTTGCAGGTCATTAATCCAGAATGGGCATTAGAGCGTTTTGGTATTTGCTTCCACATTCAAATGACTGAGTAATTAATGAAAGCTGGTGACGGTTCACGCCGGCAGCAAACCCTCCTGCCTTCTTTCCCGAGTTAGTGTTGTGTGTTCACATTACTGCAGGTTGCACCCCTTCACCCAGTTACTCTTACTTGCCCTTACACACCAGTGGGGTCTCCCCAGGTGCTGTGGGGTGAGCTCCTTCTCCAAGAACCCGTCAGCCTGCCCCTCCTGGCCACGGAGGACCTGTGCGGAGAGACCGTGATCAGCTATCAAGGTCAGAAGGGCAACCATTTGGGCCAGGCTCCATTGCGGCCTAGAGACAAGTCGTCAGCTGTATGACAAGGGAAGCCACTTCGCTAGTACTGAGTTCTCGGGTGTCCGTGTTGGCGCCCAAGAGCACGCTCACACTCAACTTCCAAGGCATCCTCTAAAACAAAAGCAACACCTCCAGGGTCCCCGCAACCTTCGAGGTGGGTGAGGTAGGGGAAAAGAGGGTGAGTGGCCCTTCCCGGGCAGCCACCCCCACCCCCAGAAACAACAACTTTTGTGTCGTGAGGACCTTCCTGGCGGGGGCCGGCTGGCCGGAATGTGGAGAAGCCACTGTGCTGGAGTTAATAACACAGTGTCACAAAGGAATTTTAGCCTGAACTCTGGAAAGGCTCCTTCTAGGAGCTTATACATTCCCTCTTCAAACTTCTCTGCTCTGTCTCCAAAAACTAAGAACCCTCTGGCACTTTTCTCCCGCAGGCCCTTCCACTTCCTGCCCTCTGCCTCTTGCGAAATGGCCAAAGAGGCCCTGATTACGGGGGGAGACAATCACCAGCTCACCAGGTGAGTTTTCCACACCAAAGGTTTAAAGCCTCTGGATCCATTTCCAAAATGACCCACCCTTTCCAGAGGGAATTTCTCGCCCTTGGGGCTGTATATGTGTACCTGAGTTTTATTCTGGAAAGCAGTCCAAAATAAAACAGCTCGCAACAGAAGGGCGGAGGGAGGGGGACTGTGGACACGGGAAGCTCATGGCGTGAATCTGTAGGAGGTTTCAGGGGCTGCTGCAGGGCTGAAATTTGCAGGTGAATGAGCTCAGGAGGTGTAGGTGGGTGTCCCGGGGTTCTGGGTACGATGCCCTCTTGTCCACTATAAATAGCCAGTGAATCTGCAGGGCGCGAGTGACGATAATCTGGACTCACACACACCCATAAACGCAGCGCATGTCCTCGGGGTCACGCCCTGGACCCCCACCACTTTCTCTGTTCTAAGCTCCCCCAGTCTTTTAGTCAGGGGTCTGTGGCTAGGCCACATCCCACCGACCAGCGGCTTTCTGTCCCAACCCGCAGCCCAAATCTCCCTCCGCAGGTAAGCCCCGGCAAAGGCCTGCCGAGAGGACTGTGTCTCACAGCCAAGTGAGCTTGTGAACACGGAGACGGCTGAGGATCGGAGACAAGGAGTCGCTCGCTGGGTTTTTCCCGCCAGTGTTTGCCATTTGTGGGAATAAATGAAGCATCCGTAATCTCCCTAAAAGAGCTTTCACGCTTCATTCTCTGAAACTAAGTTGGGGGCTTAGACGGAAAGGAAAAAAGGGACTTTTAATTTAAAATAATGATCATCAACCCTGGCGCTAGAGGGTCTTTAGGGGAACGAGGGTCCCCACCCTACCAGGGGAAGTGGAGGGAAGGCCCCTCGCCTCACCAGGCCAGTCTGGACATGCTTGGATTAGGTGGGCCAAATTCAAACCCGGGACAGCTCTCTTGGGGAGGGTCTCTCCCTGGGGGGTTGAGGGAGGCGCAGTCGCAGGGATTGGAGAAAACAAAGTGAGGCTCAGGCCTCACCAGGGCCTCAACTGAGGGCCGCAGCCGCCCCTTGTCCGGACAGGAGTCTCGAACTTCACCATGGAATGTCATCCCCCGCCTCTAGTTCCACCAGGTGGGCGGCTCTGTTGGGGGCAAAGTTTGGGCGTGGGTCGCACAGGGGACTCACCCCCCTCAGGTCTTACCCTTGGGAAAGCCCAAGAAGGGTTCCAGCCCCAAAAGGGCACTTTATCCACTTCGGGCTGAATGGGGGCGGGCCGACTTTATCCTTCCAGCTGTCCTCTTCCCCAAACACACGCTGGCACCCGGGGTCCCTCACTTCCACGCCGGTCCCCAGAACAGCAAACACACAAGTTCCAACACGACATTTTGGACAATAAAACAGAAACTTGTGGCCTGATGCGAATGGAACTGGATTCAGCCGCCCTGCCTGGGATATCTACGACCAGATTCCGGAGGGTGCTCTCGGCCTCCGCCTGCTCTTCTTAGGTCTGCACTTGGACGGATCCCAAAGTCGGGAGGCCTGGGCAGCTGGGGTGAAGGCCAGAGCTCAATCTGCAGGGCAGGGGGCGAGGGAAAGCGGGCAAAGGAACCAAGAACGCGCTGCAGCCAGGCCGCGCGCGCCTGCTCGGCTGCGCCCCTCTGGAAGCTCTGCGGGGCCTGGGCGGACACCGCCCAGAGAAGGCGAAGAGCGAGGGCAAGTTGGCGCTGCTAGTTTTAAAGAAACTCCAGGTAAACAGTGAACCCGAGCGGGAAACCGCAGCTGTGCCTGGGAAGCGAGTTGGCCAAATAGCTCCAGGAAAAAATGAGAGGAGGAGGCGGGCAAGTCTCTGAGCCCTGAAGGTGGTAGATTTATGGGGGAAGAGGCAGCAGGGGTCTGGACTGTTACTGCAACCTTTTCCTCGCTCCCAAAAAAGGATCCCACAGCGAGTATTTCGGAAGGCGCTCACCTAGTCCGCGAAAGTTCAGCTGGCGGCGGCCCTTGGTGGGCCAAGTGGCCCCAGCCGTTCACCGGGGAGGAGGCGCCCGAGGCCTCCGACGCCAGGCGCTCTGGGCAAGGCCTCGCAGGGCGCGGAGCCGCCCGGGGTCTGGAATCCCCTCGGTGTGTGTGCGAGCGCGCGCCTCGTCTAACCACTCAGGACAAGTTGAAGCAACACAAATAAAGCCGGGTCTCGGCGGCCGGGAGGCACCCCCCGCCCCCCCCCCCGCTTCCTCTCCCCAGTGCGGTCTGACCCCAGGCCCGGCGGCTCCGAGCTACAGTTTGTGCAGCCAAGACTGCAAACCGACGCGCGTGACCGCCCCGGGAACGGCGCCCCCCACACACACACATGGAAGCCCCCGAGTCACAGGGGTGGCAGTGGTGACTGGGGATCGCCGGGGGCCGGGGGCCCAGGCCTGGCCGCCCCAAGGTCAGCGCTGGTCTCCAGGCACCGGCCCGGGGAGGGAGCCGACGGTCGGAGCGCCTGGGCCTCCCGCGGCGCAGCGGCGAGGCCGCCTGGGGAGCAAACTTGGGAGGCGGCGCGGGCAGGGAGCCGACGGACTCCGGGGCCAACTCCGCAGCGGAGAGCGAGTCCGAGCGGCCGCGGGAGAAAGGCCGCTGGAGCGAAAAGGCAAACCTGGGAGGAGAGGGCGAGGCGGAGCACAAAGGCTGGGAAGCCCTTAGGAAGAAGACGGAAAGGGCAGGAAAGCGAAGCCGGCCTGGACACGAACCGAAACAAACACAGCGGACAGCCGCTGGGGGAACGGGCGGGGGTGGGACGAGAGCCAGGGCCGCGCCCTGGGCGCCGGGGACCCGGCACCGGGAGGCGGCGGGGGCAGCGAGCCCAGCGGCTGGGCGCGCGCCCCGCGCTGGGCTAACAGCCTTGGGGGGTCGTGGCTCCCGGGGCGGGGCGAGGGGCACTCGGAGGCCTCGGCCGAGGCGCGCCCAAGCTTTCGCTCTCCAGCCCCCGACTAGAGGAAGGGTCCCCGGGCGCTGCCGGCCGGCGGCCTGGGCTGCGGGCGGCCAACGGCGGGCGCGCGGACCGGAAGTGCATCTGCGAAGCGCCTTGGAGGGCGCGCTCTGGGCGCAGGCAGCTCGGGGCCTGCCTGGACCCAGGCCAAAGGAAGAGACGCCGGGATGGGCCGGCCGCTTTCAGCCGACCCAGCCCGGGCTCGGGTGGGACAGGAAGGTGTGAGGGTGGAAACTGCTGATGGAGGAGGTGGGGTGGCGAGGGCGATGGTGGTCGTTGTCGTCTAAATGGGGTGACTGGTCGGAATTTCCTGGAATCTAATCTGAGACCTGGGTGGGAAGCGTGGAGTGGGCTGCACGTGCAGGAATTCGGGGCCTGAGTTACTAGCCAGAGGGGAGGGCCCAGGGGTGCTGAGAACTTCCCTTACTTCAGATTCCAGAAGAAAGAGATCTGCCCTTAACCCAAGGCAGCCCCAGCCACGCCCCGAAGTCCATAAGACAGAGACTAGATTCTGCGCTGTAGGAATGCAACTCGTCCTTTAGCTCATGACACATAATTACAGTGTATCCTTTAACGTGAGTTGGTGTTAGCCTTGGCAAGACGACTCTGGACCTCACTTTTCGTATCTGTAAAATGGAGATGATAATATCCAACTCACAGGATTTTCGCGAGGTTGAATGAAGTAAGTTATGTAATGTGGCTAGAATTGCGCCTGGTTGCCCTCCATCAATAATGATTCTATTCTTTATTCTCGGTCTTAAACTTCTGGAAGTCGCATTGTCTGAGTTGTCCCCACTCTGTCAGAGGGGCCTGTCCTGTATACCTGGGGGAAAGGGGAAGGAAGACAGAGAGAGATCTGCCCAGGTGGGTACGGGGATTTCGTTTTCTTCAGCATCGACATTGTCTTCACTTGGAGGAAGCCGGGACTCTAGACGACCACTTCTCCCCAGCCAGATGAGCCTTCCAGGCAGCCCCAGAGCCTTGCCGGCCAACGCCCCGCTTGTTTTCGTGTTATGAGAAAGCCGAGCTATGGGTCTTCCTGGTGGGTGTCAGTCAGGGCCCTAGCCCATTCTTGCACTCGAATCTCGAACACTCCTGCGTGGGTTCCTCCCGTCCTTAGAGTCCATCTGTCTCACCCGCAGGGTCTCCCTCCCCTCTGTGCTGTGACTGCCGTTCCTTGGGCACCTTCAGTCCCGGACTTCAAGCTGCGGGGACAATGTGCTGACCCCAGACACGGCGTCCCACCGCCCGTGCGCTTGCGTGGGCCCTGGCCAATGGAGAGGGTGGGTGCAGAGGAGGAATCTGCCAGCAGCTGGTGGTGACTAAACACGAGTTCTTTAGTTTAGACCCCATCTTCCGGCAAAGTTGGGGAGGAGACAGGCTTGTGGCCGCGGTATCTCCTACACAACTTCTCCTCCCCCCTCCCAGCAAAAGTCGAGTCAGGCGCTGTTGATCCAAATCTTTAGGATAACATGTGCACCGTGTGTGTGCCCATGAGCCCACAGTAAATCTGTTTTTCTGCAGACTCGCCCATACCCAGAGTCTTTCGTTGTTGTGGCCTGTAATCTTCCAAAATGACCTCAAAGCAACCCACGCCGAATGTGGGAGGAGAATGCCTGAGTAGGGGGATCCACTCGCCTCCAGATGCACCCAGTGTCTGGAAAGCCTGCATTTAGAGGTGAACTAGGAAGAGCAAGTTGTAATGGCCACGACTTACCAAGACCTCTGGGAAATCTGGGTGGGAAATCGGCTCCCTCCTGCGCTGGGCCTGCTGCATCCCCAGGAGGCCACCTAGAAAGGCGCAGGGTGTGCGTCCTCGAAGAGGCTTGTAGCAGCCGGTCTGTGAGCCCAGAATCACCTGGACCCCGCTGCCTGGGGAGGAGGTTTCAGGGTGTCCCCTCCTCCCCCCTGGCTGCCCACACTTCCTGCCAGCACCCTGCACAGCCCACCCTCCACAGCCCCAGTTCTCCCTGGCGTCCTCATGGTCTTTCCCAGGCCCTAGAAATGATGCCCTGTCCCCTAAACTGGCCTGGAATGAAGTCCACCAGCTGGGGCATGCAGCTGTGGATTGGACACCCATATGTGTATTCCTGGCCTCGTGTAAATTTGTGCCGGAAACGTCTACGCAGGCAATGTCAGTGTGCTCGCTGTGAGGGCACCTGTGTCCATCGGTCCATTCAGGTTTGTGTACGTGCATGTGTGTGCACAATTGTGCGTTTGTGTGTCAATGTGTGCTTTGTGCCTGCATGTGCATTGACGTTACCCACTCAGTGGCACACTGGGAAGACCACTGGACTGACGGAAAATCTGGGGTCTTATCCTCTCGTTTGCTGTATGCGTTTGAGTGAGGCACTTTCCCTCTCTAAACCTGGATTTTTTCAATTTTTTTTCCGTCTCCTGTAAAATGAATTATTTTTATTCAAGAATCCCTGAGCCACCCCTCCCGCCCCCAGCACTGGGACTGCATGAAAAGAGTCATCTAAAGCATTTGAGGAGAGGTAGAGGCTGGCAGACTCCAGCCCTCCCTCTCTCCACAGCTGCCACACGAGAGTTCTCCTCTCACTCGAGTTCAAAATGGGAAAGGAAAGCTGAGCTCTGGCGTGGGGGTGAGGAGAGATGCAGCAGTATTCTGCCCCCCATGGGGGATGAACACCATCTCCGATCTGAACCCGTTGTGGCATCCAAATTAAAGGGGGGCCAGGCCGTGAGGCAAGACTAGAGGAGGAGTGAGGGATGGCCTCCCTGCACCTCTCTGCCCCGTTCCCAGGGATGTGCAAAGGGAGGTGCTGGTGGGGAGGGGTGCCTGTGAATGGCTTTTCTCAAACAGGCAAAAGAAAAGATATTCTGAGCACTGGAGGAATTGATGGCCACCCAGAGAATCCCAGGCATACACCTCCACCTGCAGAGAGGAATGTGGCAAGGCTCCCTCCAGCCTTGACACTGAGACCCCCTCCAACCCTGACTTGGCCTTGGCCTCCACCTGGGAGTCAGTCAGGGCTATCCTTGCCCCTTCAGCTTGGCCTTTTCTACTGAGGGAAGAAGGGGCGGGGGAGAGGGGAGTACAGTGGCCTCCCTGGTGACAGGATCTCTGGAAGCCCTGCCACCTGTGGGACCAGGTGGGGGCAGGCCGGAGGCTCACTGCTCTGTGCCCTGGGCAGCCTGGCCGAGGGCGTCTGAGTGGAGAGCCAGACACACATCCACACTCACAAACACCAGCCAATCACTATGATGCCCATACGCGCAACGCACTCTGCACCTCTCAAACCTACCATATGTATACTCAATATCACCCCAGTACAAATGCCTACGCACAGTTCAACCACAAACATATACGCACACAGAGACATAGAGCACACGGCGAACATCTGAATAACTAAATACGTATACTCAATATCACCCCAGTACAAATGCCTACGCACAGTTCAACCACAAACATATATGCACACAGAGACATAGAACACACGGCGAACATCTGAGTAACTAAATACGTATACTCAATATCACCCCTGTACAAATGCCTACGCACAGTTCAGCCACAAACATACACGGACACAGAGACATAGAACACACCTAAATACCTAAATACCCCCTCTTCCTCTTTCCCCTCTCCTTCCTCCACCCCATCCCTAGCCTCCTCCCTTGGCCCTACTGAAGGAAAGAGAGTTTCCATAGAGAAAACAAAAAAAAACTTGGCCCTCAGAAAAGGGCCAGGGATCAATACTGTTTGGACCTGGCTAGCACGTGTTTCCTCCTGGGTTGGGGAAGATTTAAGTCTATGGTTCCACCCAATCTTTAAAAAAAAAAAAAAAAGGCAGAAAATGAGGAAGTGAGACGGTCGGTGTGCTCCAGTATTTATTTCACTGCAGGCCCAGACTTTAATCTACAGGCCGCTCACTAGGCCAGCCCAGTAAATCAGAGAAATCAATGCCTGTTTATGATTATTATTACTTTCTTTTTTTAGGGGGGTGCACGGAAGAGGCCTAACCCGAGTCCGCCTTCCCTCTCCTCTGCCCCAATCAGGAAGAATGAAAAGCGGGAAAGGAGAGGGAGCCAAGACGGGAAGGAAAGTCATTCTGGAGGCTGACTTCAGAGTCTCGGCTAGATTCCCGAAGCTAAGGCAGTTCTAAAGAATAACGTGGACACAGAGACAGACACACAGCCACAGAGGAGCCAGGGACAAAAGGTAAGTGCCCTGAGCCTCGGTTTCCTCCACTGAACAATGGGGAGAATTCTATTTGCTCTTAGTGATTGGAAGATAAAAGGAGATAATGAGCCAGAAATCAAATTGCATAATAATGACTCCACCTATACACTCTGAAATACAGTCACCAAGAGAGGGGACTCTCCTCTCCCGCCAACGGTCAAGGAGAAGGGCCCTTGGCTTTGATCTCTTGGTGGGGGGAGGGGAAAGAGGATGCTTCCTGGAGTCACAGCGCAAGGTCTTGCCACAGCTACTCCCATTGGCCCCTTCCTCAGTCTGTGGGCCCGGTGGGCTTGGCAGGGGCTGGGGACCCTACAGTGCAGAAGGAAGCAGGGAGGGTAGCCCACTTCCCAGACACTCAAAGTGAGATGTTTCTCTGTAGAGCTGAGCACCCCCCAACATCACTTCTGGATGTGCTCGGAGAGGGAGAAGGGTCTGGGGCTGAGTTGTCTAAACTAGGGGAGGAGTGCCTTGAACCCCAGGCCTCAGACTCCCTACCCTGAAGGCCTTGAGAGCTTGATGATTCCAGACAGCACCCCCTAAGAGAAGCAGTGTATAAACACCCAGCCACCAGCAATCAACTCACCTGGGCCATCTCCAGGAAAGGGCTCATCTCACTGCTCTCAATTCTGCACACTCAGGATCGGGTGAGCACCTATTATGTGCAGGGGTTACTCCACGCACCCAAGAAAAGAATGGAAGATGGAAGGAAGAGGCTTATTGCAATGAAATTTGGGGACCCATGGCAGTGTCAAATGCCTCCAACTTCACTCCAGGCGGCCAAGCAACTAAGCCCCTAAACCCTTGAGAAGAGACTTGGAGGGCTCCTTGGCTTCCTGGTCTGAGGGCCTAGCACCAACACTCCCCCTTCCCCAGGAGTGAATAGGACATCAAGCAGAGATTTTCAATAAAAAAAGGCAGAATGACTGGTCATTGTTACTTTTCACAAAATCAATCCTGTGGCAACAACAGGAAAGAAACTCAAGGGAAGAACCCACATAACAGAGTTTCCACGCGTGCATAGACCCCACAGACATGCCTGCAAACATTCAGGCACGCAAACAAACGAGCGCGTGCACACACACCCTGAATTCACAAACACCAGCATCCAAATGTGCATCTGACTACAGAGAAATGTACCCAATTGCACAACACTCACCCTTGCAGAAATACGTAAAAATGGGCACTCAGATGCACCAGATTTGCACGTGACCATATATGCACACAAGCATGCGCGAACACTTACGAATCCAACCACACACGTACAGGGACACGTGTACATACGATCCGGGTGTAAAGGAGAGAAAAAGGAAGGGGTGAAATTTACAAAGGGGGGGGAGGAATCCTGGACCAATGGAAGCTAGTATCTCCTGAGGAGGGAGCCCCCCTTTTACCCCCATCCACTGAGTGTGCACAGACCCAGCATCTGCCCGGGAAGGGCAAGCCCCAGGGTCAGGGGCTAGAGGCCGACATGTCCCTCTGGGAAGTGCAGGAATGAGGAGTGTTCTAGGGGCTGGTTTCTGCACCCTGCACGTTCAGGAAGCAAGCCAGGCTTTGTTAGCATTCAAGAGGGGTGGGCCCTGCTTCGGTTTTCCGTCTGGACCTGGCAGGCCTCTGCCCACCTCTGAGTGGGAGTCCAGGGGGAACCCTGCAGCAGGACCAGCGGCCGGTGCTCAGCGCAGCTTCCCAGGATCCCAGCCTCCTCTCCCCCGGCCTGGCCTGGCCATGGGATCTGAGCCCTTCCAGGCTCCAGGAGCCGCCCCCAACACACCGCTTCACCAGTTGAATCACTTCCCCAAACGAAGAGCGGTGGAATTAAGGCGACCTAGCGGCTGCCTGAGGGGCTCCTCACCCTAGCGGGCAGCTCAAGGCCGGAGGGAGCTCCCCACCTCCGCCTCACACTGAGAAGGCCTTCTGCTTCTGCCGGAGAAAACCGAGAGAAAAACCCGTAGCAGAAAAAAAGGAAAAAGAAGTGGTGCAGGATGGAGCCAGAAGCAGGTTGAAGAGGAGGGGGCCGCGCGGCTGGTTGAGCCCTGCCCAGCGCAAGGAGCAGCCCCGGCCACGTCTCCAAAGCCAGAACTCGGGTTTTCGGCCTTCGGGTTCACTGGAACGCAAGCGGAGACCAGGAGTGTCCGGGCAGACCCTCCCGACCCCTGCCAAACCCGCAGCGGGGAACGTCCCTGCCCCCGCGCCTCCCCTGCCACTCTTTCGTTGTGCGGGGACCTTAAGGCCCGGCCCGGTGTCTCAGCCCTCGGGGTCCCAGGCCCGCTGCTCCCGCCGAAGTGTGCACGGGTGCGCACGGTGTGCGCGGGGGTGCTGAGGACGCGGCAGCCCGTGGGAGCCCCGGCCCACGCCCTTCCCAAGCCCGCAAAGAGGAGGGCCGCCAGCGCAAGTGAGCACAGTGTACACTTTATTTCAGACTACTGGTTTCTGAACATAATAAAATCTTTGGCTTGTAGCGGCGGTTCAGTCTCGCAGTCTGTGTGGGGTCGTATTTCTCAACAAGTCTCGGGAAAACGAATGGGGAGCAGGACAGACAGACCGACAGAAGAGGCTGGCAAGGGAAGGAAGAAGCGAAGGGCACACACGAGAGGAAACACACTCTCACGCATACAAAGAAAAGTCCCAGAGAAACGAGGGGCAGCGCGGCGGCGGGAGGCACCAGAGAAGCGAGGACATTCAAAGCAAAAAGGCAACGTCAAGGAAACTGGGGGCAAAGAGGCGGAGGTGGGGGATAAAATAATTATAATAATTATAATAATTATAACAATAATAATAAAGGAGATTAATAAAAATGTCCAGCAAATAGACATCGCTACACATATTTCTTTTCCTTACCTGAAATTAAATATATACAAGGTCGTAAGCGGTTTGGCTAAATAGAGCTGTAAGGAGTCCGCAGTTGCGTCCCTTATACTGTGAACAGACAAGAGATCTGATTTTTCGCTAGCACGTGTCCCAGTCTTTCTCGCTATTTAGAAATGCTTCGTTTCACCGTGACTCTCCATTCTGAGCATCTCTCCTTCTCTCTCCCTCTTTTTCCTGCTGCCCCCTCCCTCCTTTCGTGGACTCCGGCTCCCCCCGGAGCGGAGGCGGCGGTGGCCGAGCCAGGAGGGGCGCGGGCGCGGTGGCTACTCGCTCTCGTCTTTGTCCTGGACCGTGGTGGTGGAGTGGTTGTACAGTCCCTGCGCCATGAGGTGCAGCGCCAGGCCGTTCTTGATGCCGGTGGCTTTCTTGATCTTGGCGCGCTTGTTCTGGAACCAGATCTTGATCTGGGACTCGTTGAGGCTGAGCTCCTGGGCCAGGGTCTGCCGCCGCTGCTCGGTGATGTAGCGGTTTGCCTGGAACTCCGCCTTCAGTCTCTGCAGCTGCTCGGCCGTGAACGCCGTCCGTGGCCGCTTGTCCTCCTTCTCGTTCTTCTTCTTCTTCAGCTTTCTGGTGCGCGGACCTGCAGCGGCGGAGAGGGCCGGGTGGGGGTGGGGACGAGGGCAGAGGGGAGGGAGGGAAAAGGGCAGACGAAGCCGTGAGAGTTGCCGAGCCGAGGCCGGATCGCGCCCCGCGCTTCCGGGGCGCTTGTCGACGCCCTGCTGCGCCCCCCGCCCCCCGACTCCCTGTGGCCGGCCAGCCCCTCGGATCTAGCGCCCCTTGCCTGGCCACGGGGATCACTGGGTTCCTTTCTGGGAGGCCTGAAGAGCCGCAAAGAAAAACTGGCGAGCTTGTAGGTACACCCCACACGCCAATTCATTACAGGAGAGCGGGGGACAAGCGAAATCACAGCACTTCCCGGCCAAGAAGGCAGGAATCCCAGATGGAGAGATAGTTGGAACCCCATCCAGCCCAGAGTCGGGGTTCAGGAGTCTGCTCTGGAGGCCCTGAGATGAAAAGAGGCTCAGGCTGGGACATGATGGCAGGGCCTCAGGGACTGGCCACTGAGGGGTGGCTCCTTGTCTCCTGCCCGCAGACTAATGCCCCCTCAAGAAGCAGTCCCACACATTTACCAGCAGGCCCCGTCAGCTCCTAGCGATGACCCTCGAAAACAAGGGGAGAGGAGGGGGTGGTGATAGCGCTGCCCAGCCCTAGGACTATTTGTGCCCTCACCCTACCTCCTCTGATCCTTCTCCTTGGCCTGACCTAAGCCCTTTCTAGGGCCGCAGAGAGACAGGGCCGCCTCTTCTCTGAAGGAGGAGAAAAGGCCCCACCGTCTGCCTCACCCTCAAGACTCTCCCCACACCCCAGTCCTCTGCTTTGCCTCTTGGATAGTACTAGTAACACAGAGAGGGCCCTCCCCACTCCTCCATCCAGCTGCACAGGCGGGGTCTCCCTTAGATTTACTTTGAAAAATTATGTTGCAGTTGTAGGGGTGAAAACACCTGAACGACAAAAACAAGGCAGATTGGCTCTCCCTACCCGCTCATGGTATTTGCGAGGATCCTCTTCCTCCATCACGAAGCACAACAGGGGCAGAGGGACGGAGACAGGGGGACAATCCCAACAAAACCTGTGCTTTTCTCCCAACATGGATATGACAAGGGGCCACAGAAGCCTCCTGAGGAAGGTGAAGTCTCCCTCAAATACCAGCCTGGGAGGAGGGCTGCTAGGGCACCAGCGCCAGATACAGGAGGGCAAGAGGAGGTCGACTGGAGAGGAGCAAGGGCCGGGCTGTGCCTGTGAAGCATGCATTCCTGTCCATCCTCTCCTCACCCAAGTCTTCTGGCGTTTACTTCCTGGGCCCTGCCATGGTTATAGGCATGAACTGTCTGGCCTGTTAAACCCTAAAGCTGTCTGGAAAGAAGGGTCTTCTCTGGCATCTCCAAACCTGGCGACAGGGGGGCAAGCTGGACAGTTTTTGACTCCCCAGGTAGGCCAGGGGCTGAGATCACCAGTTGTGACAAACAGTCCAGTCCTAGCAGACGGCAGAGGCTCAGGCCTAGGTTGAGGCTCACCCCTCTGAACTGCCCATGCAGGGAGAAAAAGCAAGTCAGTCCCCTGCATTCCCAGGCCCACGGGAAGGCAGGCAGCCAAGAACAAAGACGAGGCCCACTCCTGCGCAGGGCGCAGAGAGGACTAGGAGGCAGGCTGGGGGGACGAGGCCTTGGTTTGGATTAGTAATTAGGTGAGCGGGCAGAGATGGCCCGGAAGATGTGCAGATCCTCAGATCGGCCCCGCTGCGCTTTGTGCGTCCAGGACATGTTGGAGCGTTGTTGTGTGTTTGCGCGCAAGGCACGGACACTTGTAATAAAATCGTAGCCTCCCGGCCAGCCCGAGTCCAGCGGCCTGACAGCTCAATCACTCGATCCATCAGGCGAGTCAATCAAAGCAGCTTTTCGGAGGTTCAGGGAGCCGGACGTGTCAATAACAGGGCTCGAGATGGCGGGGGCTGATAACGCGCATCGATCCGCGCCCGCCTGGCAGCGGTCGGGAGGCGAGAGACTAGCGGGCGGAAAGCGGCGCGTGGCTACGCTGTGCTCGGGCTCCTGCCGGCCCAGGGCGCCCGGAGCCCGGTTAGTGGACCAGAGCCTCTGCCCCCTCCTCTCGGCTGACGCGGCGGTCAGGCCTCAGCCTCCTCTGCCGGGGCCAGAAGGCTGTCCCAGGGCAGGCCTTGGCCTCTGCTTCGCCAAGCGCGACAGAGGGAAAGAGGGCCGAAGGAAAGCCGACCAAAATGGGGCTGCGGCCGGCGGAAATCTGTTAACTGGCAGATGTGCGGAAGGAAGGCGTGAAAAAAGGAAGGAGCATGGCCGGGAGGATGTGGGAGCCGCGCTGCGAAGAAGCTTCGGAAGAGGCTGCCTCCCTGTGCGATCGGCCCGGGTTTCTAGCCTGAGTCTGACCTGTCTTCCTCTCCTCTCCTACTGTCTGTCAGTCCCAGAAGCCCGGGAGCCAGAGGTTCCTGGCGCTTTGGCAACCGTCTTTCCCTGTGATTCTACCCACCCGGGTGAGACTCTCTCTGCTACCCGCCCAGTGGCAGACGCTTTTCTCTCCCTCCCGTGTCTCCGTTTCTAGGTATCTATGTAAATGAACTCTCCGCAGAAAACATCTAGATGGTGCTTGGGTGTTTGTTTCTGTAGGACACACCACGAAGCTCATTTCTCTGTCAAAGCCTTGCTCGACTGCAGTGTCCTTGGGGCTCGGCTGGTGGAATTTCAGACCCAGATCTAGGCCCGCCTTCCCGCTGGCTCTAACCCGCTGGCTCTAAACACCCCTTCCCGGGAAGAAAAACCAATGACTCTGTGTATCTTTCCAAGATATAATAAAGGTAAAACAAAAAGAAGGCCCCAACGGTTTGGAGTTCAGAATCGAAGGCTCAAGACTCGAGCCTCCACTGCCAGGAGCTGTAGCACTCCGGGTGGTGGCCGCAGGGCCCAGGAGCGCAGAACTGGGCGCACACTCGCTTGGGGCTGGGTCCGGGGTTAAGGAGCTGAAAGCAGGCGAGGAGAGCCGAGAGCGCCCGAGGCCGGGTTTGCTCTGCCCAGAGCGGCGGCTGGGAATTCTAGGGGCGTCCGCGGAGCCGGCAGGCAGGGAGCAGCCGGGGGCTGGGTACTCACCGGAGGACGGGCGATCCGAATAGCGCGTGCAGTAGACCCAGGCGGGCCAGACTAGGGGCTGCTGCGAGTCAGTTTTGACCACGGGCCCGCCGTTGGCTGAGCCCATAAGCAGGATGGCGGGGTTGCCGTGCTCCGGGTATTTGGCGCCCTGCGCGCCCGGGCTCCCCGCGCC
>NW_004444191.1:1173089-1207018 GCF_000243295.1 Trichechus manatus latirostris
GGGCTGCGGGGACACCGGCACGCTGTCTCCATCGCTGCCGCTGCTGCCGCTGGCGCCGGGGCTGAGGCTCAGGCTGAGGCCGCCGGGTGCCGGCGCCGCCGCCGCGCCGAGGCCTGAGTCGCGCTGACTTTTAGGTTCCGGCTGCTGTTCTTCCATGCTCGGCCGCCCTACCGCCCCGGCCGCAGCGCCGGCCCCCGCCCCCCCGCCTCACTCCCCACCCCACTTTGCCAGCGGCCCGTGGGGGTGCGCGGAGGGAAGACGGCAGGCGAAGCCCCGGCGAAGGCACGGGGCGGGCGCAGGAAAAAAGCCCCGGCGCCTGCCCTGGATCGCTCGCTCTTATCGAGCAGATAGATCTTGCTGTCTCGCCCTCGCTCTAATTTGTAGACATCCAGATACAGAGACACTCGGCAATTTCTTTTTTCTTTCTGCGACCAGAGTCAATGCTTTGTTTTAAATGGGGAGTGAGCCACGACCAAAAATAAATTAAAAAAAAAAAAAAGAAAGAAAGAAAAGAAAAAGAAAGAAAAAAGCTCCAAGAATTTTTTTTTCTTAAAGGGAAAAAATAGTCTTTAAAGTCTAGCCTAGTCGTGCTAGGCAGTAGGAAAGGGTTTGACTTCCCCGAGTGTCACGCTCAGCTGTGCCCAGAGCGCGAGGCTGGCAGCGCATTTAATCGCCTTTGCTGTTTTTGCAGAGAGAGCGCGTCTCCGCCAGCGCCGGGGCTGCCTTTTTTTTTTTTTTTTTTTTTCAAATCTCTGACAGCTCGGATCTTTGCACAAACTCTCTCGCCTGAAAAAAAAATCACCCAGGCACACTTTTTGCCTTCAAACCGGAAGCACGTGAGTCAGGGCCGCACGTGTGCGGGGCCAATGGCGAGCCAGGACTCGCGCTGACACCCGGGCCGCGGCCCAATGGGCGAGCGCGGGACTTTGCGGATAAATAATCCGGGGGGCGGCGGCCGCGGGCGGAGAGGGGGCGCCGGGGCGCGGGCCCCGGCGCGTCCCTCCCGCCCTCCCCAGCCCGCGCCGCCGCCCCTCCCCCTCCTTCGGGCCGCGACCGAGGAGTGGGCAGAGGAGACAGGGGGAGGGGTGGATTTGGGGGGGTGTAGGCAAATAGAGAAGCAACTCCATAAACAACTTGTTGGAAAGTGCAGGATTATGGGTGCGTGCGCGCCGGGCGCAGGGTCAGGAGGCAAGGGCCTTAGCTCTTACGCCTGAGAAACTCGGCCTTTCATTTTCTGTTTTGGTCATTCTCGCTGTTAAAAGGTGGAGAGCTTGATGTCACTGTGTGTGTGGGTGTGGGTGGGTGGGTGTGTGTTGGGAGGGGAGGAGTGAGAGAGGAGGTTGTGATGTGAAATGGACCTAGAGTTGGTTACTTTCAGAGGCGCAATTTATTTTTCACAAACAGCAAAGCCCGGCGGCCCGGCTTGCCTAGCCAGAATCGCGCGTTTGTCGGCCAGACGCCGACTGGCTGCACTGCAGGTCGTTCCCTGGGGATCTGCATCCCCGCTCTTCCCGCTCCGAACCTGGAACAACCCCAGCGAGCTGCCCTGGCGCCATTGAGCCCAGCCCAGAGGGCGCGGGCGAGCCCGTGCGCCGGCCACGCCGGGCGCCTGTTCCTTCTCTGGCATGGTGGAGTTGTCCCGGTAGGGCACCTGGGCCAGGAGAGTCTGGGCGACGATGTGAACAAGGCCTGGGCTTTTGGGTTTCATGTTAGGTTTCCCTGCAAAGTAAAATCAAACAGATAAAAGCCCTGTTTCCCTAGGTGTTGGCCCGGGCTAGCTGACGATTTGGATAATGAGTTTGCCCCGGTTGCGGGGTACCTGATTTTCCTGAAATTGCTGGCCACTCCCTGAGAGCCTCCAGCTCTGGCCTTGCGTGTTCTTCCCTAGCTTTCGGACACCGCGGGGCTCTAGCTGCTCCCACGCTCGCTGACATCAGTTTCCTGTCCGCTGGGCTCTTTTTCTCTTGTTTTCTGGTCGAGGCACCCCAAAATTCTCCCACAGCCAGGGATGCGGGGGAAGGGGGCAAGCGAGGCGCTGGGCACCGGCGAGGATCCTCTGCCAAGTGGGTTTTGCAGGACTAGCATTCCTCAGTCTGCTGGAGCCTGCCGTGCCGAGAGGGAAGAAAGGCCTGCGCGGGGATGTCATCTTTGCAGCTCCATGGACCTGCCCGCCCTGCTCGCCTTCCACAACGCGACGGCGGAAGAAGAATCTCTTTGGGGATATTGTCTAGTTGGGACAGACAAAATACCCCCCTCCCGTTTTCCAGAAAAATCACAGGGGAGTAGGAGGAAAATAAACCGAGGCGAACCAACGCAGTGGTCAAAGTTCATAAGAAGAACTGGTGGTGGGCAGGAATTAGCATTGCTCGGGGTGTCTTCGGGGCAGCCGAGGGTCCCCAGATTCCCGGGGCTCTCTGCGTTTCTAGCTAGACCTGGGCGGAGGACTGGAAGCCCGCAGCGGTCTTCTCCACCTCTCCCCAGACGCCCCCAACCCCACTTTGGACTCTTTCGGGTCCTCTACCGTCCCACACCCAAGGGTTCCCCGAAATCTCCCTGCGCCCCCACCCCTAATCCCCGAAATAGGGGTGGGATTTTATTTTTATTTAAGTTCGAAAAATTGAAATCTTTATCCCACAAGCGAGCGTGGGTACTTAATTAAATTCTAATTAGGACACTATCAATATCCTATTTAGCTGCGTAGCTTTTGTGCGCCGCGTTTCCTTTCAGAACCGTAAATAGGGCCTCAACGCCTTATCTCCCCTGCAGGAGACGCCTCGAGAAGGGCTGCGGAAGATAATTTATAGGTTTTAATTACTCTTCATTCCGCCTGATCAGCTTGGCGTTCATCACAGGCCTGTGAATAAAACCCTGGTCAAAAGCTCTGTCACATCGTGCTGGCAAGACGCTTAATCAAAGTGAGCCGCCCCGCGCGCCGCGCGGCCCGGCTCCTCCACGTAATTTCCAGCCAGCTGATAAAGCCAGCTGAATAATGCCGCGGCCCTTTGGAGACACCATTTACAGAAATGACTTTATTGACGGCTTAACGTCGGTAATTCATTTTACCTTTCATGTAGTGGAGCCCGGATTTGTTACAGTAATGGGATGATAAATGCGCCCGCGGCCCACGAGCTCCGGCTGGATTAGGCAGCGCTCGGCAGGCTGGCTCGCCCCCCACCCCCAGGCCCGGCCTGCGCAGGTCGCTACCCTGCGCACCCCGCGCCGCCGCCGGAGCTGCGCCACCCCCACCCGTGCCGGCGCCCTCCTCTCGCTCTGGAAAATGAACATACTATTGGGAACTCGTTGGGAGCGGGTCGCTGGCCTGGCGAGCCTGGGAGTGAGGTGTGTGAGGGCTGAGAGTGAGCAAATGTTGGTGCAGACCGGTGCGTGAGCAGCCCAGAGGACTCCGAGTGAGCCCAGGGCTGGGCGTGTGCCAGTACGCGGGTACAGAAGTTGGTGTCTGTGGAGACGTGTGTGCACGCGTGGGTACATTGGTGTGGTCATCCTTTCCGGGGCCTCCTTCCTGCCTTTGGGAATGAGGGAATTTCCTCCAACCTGATAGACAGCCAGGCCAGGGTGGCTGGGAGGTGAGCTGGCAGGAAGCAGGTGTGGGGGGGAGAATTGGAGAAACCGCCCAGGGTGGAACGGGGCCCCTTTCTCCAAATGCCCTCTGCTCCTGGACCACAGGCATGGAACTTCAGGATCGCCCAGCGCCCAGCGCGTCTTTCCATTGCCTTGCACTTCGGAGCTGTGAAGTTGCCTGGCCAGAGGCCCCAAAGAGGGCCAGGGGACTGGGCCATGTCTCGGAAATACGGAGATGGGCCCCAAGTTCTACTTCCAAACGCAGATCAGAAAAAAAGGAGAGACTGACAAGGAAGAAAAATACTTTGTTTTGCTTTAAATGCTGGCGAGGGGGAAATAAACTCGGTGGTCTCTCTCCTCACGCGAAGGCAGAAGGAGGTCGAAGGAGGCCTTCAGTGGTGGGGATTAAGGAGGACTGCCCCCTCTCCCAGTCCATATTTCTTTGATTCTCTGCGGCTAACGAGAGGTTTCCACTGAGCAAAAGGCGCCTGGCCTGACAGAAGGGAATAGTGCCTATGTGTATTTGGGGAGGGCTTCTAGAGAAATTTGGGGGTCATATAGCAGGAAGACCCAGGAGTATTTCTGGACACGCTCAGAGTGAGATCTAAGAAATTGTACCTTTGTTTCTCCTCTCTCCCAATCTTGGGAAAATCAGTGAGCGATCTCGGAGAGTGGCCCGGGACTGTGGGGTCCCCGCGCTCGTATTTGTGCCTTTTTGCTTGTGTACGTGGGAGAGCCACACAGACTGGAGTCAGCCCCCAGCTGGGCAGGCGGAAATGTCTCGGTGAGAGTTTCGCTGTGAGGGGCTTAGAGAAGAGAATTATGTAGCCAGCCCGGCCTGCGTTTCAGCAGAATTTTGGATTTCGTTTAGGGAGAGACAAATGCTGGGGTGCCGCATGCTTCCGCCTGTCTTCCGACGATGGGCGCAAGGAGGAGAATTGCGAAAGGAAACCTCGCAGCCTGGCGGGGCGTGTGCGCGATGGGCCGAGAGTGCAAGCGAGGTGCATGCACACGGTGGTAATCGCATTTCGAGTGTAGATCAGATGGCGGTGGGGCCTCGTGGAGCGGGACATGAATGAGTTGTCCAAACACAATAGCGCGCAGCCTTCCTAGGGGGACTGGGTGACCAGCGGTTTTGTTGGGAGTGAATGCAGGGAAATTTCTGCTACAAGTGAGGCTGTATTATTATGAGCCGGAAGGTCAGACTATACATCGCAGGTCCCCAAAGCCTATAGACCTTGGGAAATGTGGGGCCTCGAACCACGTCATTGTACCTGACATCCTTTCAATAGACTAATTCAATTAGCGCTCGGGGTTTCGGTCTTCATTTGGAGGCGGTAATAATGTGGGAGGTAGGTGCGGGGGGATTCGTCGGGTATTGGTTGCGGATCCTGACCAATTCTGCCCGCAGCTCCGAGTGGGGCTGGGGGAGGCGGCGAAGGGAAAAAGCGGAGGTGGGTGGGGTGCGTGGGAGGCAAACCTTGGAAAATAAAATGCTCTGTTGACTCCCGAAATTGGGGCGACAGCTTTGTTTGCAGACAGCCGAGAGGACGCCTTTGGGAGGGGGGATTCTTTTTTCTGTGTGGATAAATGTCCGCGTTCCTAGAAAGCAGGAGAAAAAGCCTGCTGATGAAGGTTGGCACCTTTAGGATTTCCAGTGTTCGGATTTATGCCCCCCATCACCTTACTTTCTCCCAGGATCCTCTCTCCTTTTTATCGGAGGGGGCAGTTCACAACAAAGGCCTTTTTGTTGTAGAAATTTGTTGCTTTTTTTCCCCTCTAAAATCTGGAAAAGCTGAGGCTGCGGGAAATGGGGAAACATTTTGGTGATTTCCGCAAATCGCGCCCGGTGGACAAAATTCGGAAAGGACTCTGCGGCGCTTGTTTCCGTTTTGAGTCCTCGCGGATTGCCCGCCGCGCTGGCCTGGGTCGCGGGAGATGTCAGGGCGCAGAGACCGGACATGTCGCTGCTTGCGGGTTTATGTGCCACATTCGGGCTGCGCAGAGATGTTGAGGAGCTGGGCCCCTCGGCTCGGATTACTGGAAGGGGAGACTTCGCTATCACCTTTGTATCCTCAAACCGCTCCAGGACTGTGGCCACATAGCCAGCCAGGCCCCTAGAAGCAGGGATTTTAAAGCCTGCGCGGGGATCCCGAAGGCAAGGCGACTACACACGTATCCAATAAACATCTTTTTTTTACTTTAATCATATATTCCATTTTTGTCCTTACACTGAACCCCACTCAGACGTCAGAACTGAAATCCTAATATTCAAACACACACATTCCTCAAGAAAAATCTGGAGTTAATGCCGTGTCTACGCTCGATTTTTCTTCTCTCTTTTATTTCACTTCATCCCCTCTCCCCCTCCTCCAAGAAGAAGGTTCCCGGAGTCAGGCACCCCCAGGCCGAGGGGATCCCTCGACCACCCCAGTCCCCACCTGTCCGAGTGGTGGCTCCCGCCTCCATCCGACTCGGCACCGTTCGGAGTCCACACCGACTGGCCTCAAGCGCGCGGTGGGTGAGAGAGTGGAAGCCAGTGAGCAGGGGCTAGCGCAGCTCCGGTTTCTGCTGCCCCCTCCACTCCGTCCAAGCTTCCCCAGAGGCCCCTCCAAAATTGAGGACAAAAAATAATCAACGCGAGAAAAGAAGGAAAAAACAAAACGAAACAAAACACCGCCACAGTCTCCTAGTCCTTTGCACTGGAACGCCCCCGCGGCTCCCCAATCGTGCTCGTTTTGCTTCCCCCAGAGGGAAGTCCTCCTCCTCCTTCCCTTGATTCCTATAGGGGTGGGGGCGTCCCGGAGCTCGGCTCCCCCTGACCCGAGCAAAGCAAGAAGTCTGCACACCCAGCTCTCGGTGTCCTCGCTGCGCTGGCGCCTTCCCGCCGGCGCCCCCTTCCACCCTTGCGGGCTGCAGCCTCGGGACCTTCTTCCCGGGGACGGTGTGGGAAAGCCTCCGGGTGAGGCGCTGCGGGGGGCTGGCGGGAGGTGTGGAAGGGAAAAGTTTCGTCCGGAAAGGGGGGCGGGGAGGGGCGGGGATGGAAGTCTCCGGAGCCCGGGGGTGGAGAGGGGAAAAGGGGCGAGAACCCATCTGTCCCCCCACCCCCCACCCCACCGCGTCCCCACCTCCTTCCTGAGACTGGATCGGATGGTGGGGAGGGGGGGCGAAGGGTGGTCACTGCGGTACCGAGGCTTCCCGGTCACCTTCCCCGTCCTCCTGCTCCTGCAGAAAGCGGGGTGGAGGATGAGTGTTAGGCTGGCGCCTGCGTGAGGGTACGTGACTTTGTGCTTGCGAGGCTCCGTCTGAGTGCGTGTGAGTGCGTGTGTGCCCGAGTGTGCACAGAAGAATCGTGTGCGGTTGAGCGTCCATCTGATCCTCGCGTGGTTGCGCTGTGTGCACATGTTTGTTCGTGGGCAGGGGCTCTGCGTGCCCGTGGACAGGGAGTCTGCGTGTGCGTGTCTGCGTGTGCGCTTGAGGCCAGCTGGGAAGGGGAGAGCCTCTGCCTGTGATCCAGGCTTTGGAAATGAGTTGTGTGAAGTTGCAAAAACCCTAGGGCTCAGACCCCATACCAGCCGCTCACCTGCTGGATCCCCGCCTTGGACTCTGCAAGGACTGGGGAGGCCGTTGTTTAAGGCCGGATTAAAGAAGCCACTAGTTTAAGGGGTGTCTGTGTTCCGCCAAACGCCCTCTCAGCAACCTTAAAGGCTGGACCTCTGATGGGGGGGCGGGGGGCGGGAAACACGCGGCAAGGTCAAGATCCAAGGGGCCTCAGAGAGGCATAGGCAAAAATGTGGCTCTACAGATAAGGAAGCTGAGACCCAGAGAAAGGAAGAGCCTAGGTCCGAGTCCCTCAGCGGCTCTCGAAGCTGCGAACCAGGCTCGGGAGCCCTGGGCATCCGTGTTTTGTCCTGTAACCTAAGTCCCAGGTGAGAGCGCAGGGGAGGATGGTCTTCACCTTCCTGGCCTCCAACCCCACTCCATTCACTCCCAGAGTAAGGGCCACCTTCTTCCTGTGGGGGTCGGGCGGGAAGGCGGGGTCTCTTCAGGTTAGGAATGCAGTCCCTCCTGCTGGGTCCCACTTCGGGAATCTTAAGGTCCCTGTCCTTGGGGGTGGTTAGCACCTTCCTCTTCACCTCCGTGGGCCTGAAGAACTTCCCGGCGTAAATTGTAGGGTGGGGAGGGCGCGGGTCAGTGAGAGGAAGGCAGGGGTCGCTTCCTGCGAGCGTCCTGAGGGTGGGGAGTATTCTGGGCACCACCCTCCCCTCCGAGACCAGGACGCCCGCCCCAAAATTGTTATGCAAAGGAGTTAAGGGTGGGCTCCCCTAGCCATCAAAGCGGCCAAATACTGGAGAAGTAAATGGTGGATGAGCAGAATCAGAAACCCAGCTCGCCGACAGTTCAAAAAGCGCCCTTTCTTTTATCACCCCCTTCCAATATTTAAAAGAAAAAGTAGACGAAAGGGTGGGTCCTGGGCCGGCGGCCGAGGAAGGAGCCCCTGCGTGGACGTACTTGTGGAGGGGAGATGCCGCCCCCTAAGGAAGATCCGGGGGTCTAGGTGTTTTCTCTGGCCACGCGGTCCCAGCCTTGCCCTCTGCGCCTGACCCTCCTTGGCCCCTGAAAAGCTGCAGCGTGAGGTCGCCCCGACCCTCGACTCCAGCAAGCCGGACGGCTGGAATCCGGCTTTCCGCGTCGGTTCTTTGCAAATCCTAGGCACCCAGCCCACCGCACCCCTTGCACCCTAGCGGGTGGGGCGGGCAGCGAGAGGGATCCCGGCGGCGCTGGCCGATTCCCAGTTTTCCTGGGGGGAACGCGCCACCTGTCGGCGCCTTCGGGGAGTGCACCTGTGCGGAGCTTCCCGGGTTCGCCAGCGAAAGGTTGTTGGAGCCCTAGGCCCCCAGCGGAGGAGGTCGGGGCTCTCCCCTGAAGTTAGCACCTTCTCGGAACGCTGAGCCGGAAAAGCAGGGGAGACGACGGAATTTCAGGAAGGTCACCCTTCTGGGGATTTTCTCACTTTATGAGAGGCTGGTTGCCTTTCTATTTGGAAAATTGCAAATACGGCCGCTGTTGTAGGAGTCAGGGACTGGATTCTGTCTCCCCTCCGTCTGTTACCTGCTGTGTGGCCTTGGGCTAGACCCCGGTCCTCTCTGGGCCTCAGTTTCCTTCTCTGTAAACTGAGGGAGTCGGATTCGGTTGGACACCCCCGCCACACACACACACTGAATCTGAGCAGTGTGTGCAGAGAGCTGTCTTGTCTTTCCAAGCCTACCGTCTAATAGATCCTGGACTTTCTTTCCTATGCCGTCTACATCCTCCGTCTTCACGCATATTTTACGTATAACTACGTCGATTGTATTACTCTCTTCTCAATTGTCCGAGGATTTCACTGGAGTGGGGTCGCGTGATTCTCGGTCCGCCTTATTCTGACAACTGCCCATATACTTAAAATTGTTTTAAAGAATCAGAAAAAAAAAAACTTTTCTCCTTCAGTTTGTAATGTGGACACTGCCGAGAAGGACCCCTGTCGTGGGGCTAGTGAGGACACACGGGTGCCCGTGTGGGACGCTCAGGAGACAAGACCCAGGCCCAAGCGGAGGTGAGCAGGTCAAAGAAAGACGCGGAAGGAAGGGCCGAGGCTGGAGGGGACAAGAGGAGAAGCCGAGGCACCGGGCAGGTCTCAGCCCCCTGGACGGGAGCTGACCTGAGGCTCCTGGTCGAGAGTGTCCCCGCCAGCAGAAAAGGCAGGCGCTGAGGCCCGCGTGGGACAGCTCAGACCTCAAGCCACTTATCTCTGAACTGTCCGTGAAATGAGTACAACACAGAAACCAAGGAGGAAGGGTCGTATTTTGCTCGAGTTACGGAGAGAAGCGCCTGTAACTCCGCTTGGGGTGCGTGTTGCGCAGCTCGAGGCAGGCGTCGGCTCGGCGCGGTGGGGTACTTTCCCCCCACCCCCGCAAGGCCCGGAAGCGGCCCGCCCGAGCTGGGCGCGCCCCTGGGGAAGTCGCCGGCACGGTCCGCGCCCGAATGAGCAGTCGGGCGGGGCGCAGGGCAGGGCCCGCGGCTCCCGGCCTGCCCGCCCCGCTGCGCTGGTCCTCAGCTCCGGGTGGCGGCGGCTCAGGGTCCGAAAGACGACTCCTCTGGCAGTTTGGCGGGAGCCTCACGCCCCCCCTCCCAACCCCGGGGGCGGACACTTCGCTTGGGACAGTCAGAGGGGCTGCCACATTGAACCCAGGACCCTTGGCTGTCGGGATGGAGGGGGCGTTTATGATCTTTCCCTCTGCGAGTCTGGGAACCGTTCTGGCGCCGCACGCTCCTCTGAGGCTGTGAATCGCAGCCCTTAGCGAATCCTCCGTGGGATACTGGGCTGGAGTTAGTGTTCCTATTTACAGATGGGAAAGTTGGGTCACTTGTCCTCGGTGAGAGGACGCCTGAACGCTAGCCGAGGGCTAGGGGGCCCCGTGGGGGCCTCGCCCTGACGCCCGGGCGGTCGGTGCGGCTCGGAACTGTCGCCAGCGCCCGCGAGGCCGAGTCCCACTCGCTGAGGCCTAGGGTTTGGCGCTTCCCGCTCGGTGGCGTCTCCGCGCGTCCCCAGCGCTGCAGGACTCACCCTCTGTGACACTCGCACTTCCTCAACCCTTCGGACCCGACCCGTGGAATTCCCGACTTTGCGTCCCCGGGCTCCAGATCCCGGCTGCGCTGTCTGGCCCCAGCTTCCCTGTCCTAGGCCCACCCAGCTGCCATCTGGCCAAGGCGGGCTGGTCTGGGAAATCGGGAGGTCCAGGCCGCAGCCTAGCTTGGGCAGCAGGTTCGGCTCCGTGGGGGAGCCGGGGCAGGAGCTGTGGGCTGAGCAGGGTGGCCGTGTAGACGCCGCCACCCGGCAGGGCAGTGGAGCAGCAGGGGCCGTGTGCACCCCGCCGCCTGCCCGGCCTCTCACAGACGAAGCGAAAGGAAACTCACATTTCAGAAACGCAGATAAAGACGCCAGAGGCGAGTGCGCTGCAGAGAGCTGACCGAGACGCGGGAACTTGGCCGAGCCAGCCGCGAAGCCACAGGCGCTGGGACGGCGAACCCTGGCTCCAACTGGCGCAGCTCAGACCAGCTGACATAGGAAACGTCAGATTTATTTTAAAGAACATTTTTACATTTCACCCAAATGTTGGCATTTGAATGAAAGGAGCAATCGGTCTGCAGAGTAGAGGGGGAGAAAGTGAGGGAGAAGTCTGCCTCCTCCAAAGACGAGGAGGAGGTCCTGTCCGGATAGATGGGGCGCTTGCTAAGGGTCAGGCGCCTCCCCGAGGTCTCCATCCGGGTTTGCTCTTGTAATCTTCGCTGTAATCCACTGAGGTATAGATGACAGCATTCACCCACTTACCAAGGAGGAAACTGAGGCACGGGGAAAAGTACACTGACCCAAGGGCAAGTGGGAAATGAAGAACCGAATCTGTCTGGGCTCCGAGAGAGCCAGATGGGGACCAGTCCGCTCAGGGGACACCCAAGTACCCTGCAAGCCCCAAGTGGTAGGAAGGTTAGAAGCTCCATATCACGGATTCAAGGCCTCAGGCTCCCAGGTCGTGGGGCAGGCTGCGTTCCCGCCAGGGGCCCGCGGCCCGGCTGCCAGGTCCGCCAGGTGTCCGTCTGCCCCGGCCTTCCGAAGGAGCTCCGGGCTGAGCGAGGTCCCCGACCTGGAACTGAGGCCGGATTCCCAAAGCTGGATCGGTTCCGCGGCCCAGACAGCGCCCGGCGGGAGCAGCACGGAGGCCAAGGACTCCCCCGACTGGTATTGTCCGTTTTCTTTCTGCTCGTATGCAAGCGCAGTGACCCCAAAGGGGCTCGCATCGGACTTGGGCTTGGTTCTCTGCTCCGGGCAGAAACGCTAGGGTGGGCGGCCCCCTCAGGCCGGAGCTCCTGGGGCCTCAAGGCCTGGCGGCCCGCAGCTGCGAAGGGTCGGGGGAGGATCGCCAAGGCTGGACTTTTCCAGGCTTGTTTTCGGGTGGCCGGCGGGGACCCCGGCTGGGGCGTGCAGGGAGTTGCTGGGGCACCATCTCGCTCGCGTCCCACCGGGACGTCGTGTCCCCGAGCTCCCCCAGCCCCTCGCGGCACCTGCCGTGGCGCGCGTGGTCGGAGTCCCGAGTGGGGGAGGCCGGAAGCAAAAACCCGAGTACGCGGCGTTTCCCAACTGCTCTGGGGCGGTCGCCCCGCGGGACGATCCCCCCCAGGCCCCGGCAGCCCGTGTGAGTGTGGGTCATCTTGCCTGGCGTTCCCGCTACAGCGAAGCTGGCCGGTTGGGCCCAGGCTTGCAGCGACCGGGGTGGGGAGGAAAGGCCCTGAGCGTGCGGAGGAAGGACAGCACCGAGCTTCAACAGTGATCTGTTCTTTGGGATCCCAGACCGGGAAGCGTACTTCCACCTGTCCCTGACTGACACCAGGTCACCGTCCTCCACTGACCCCGGGTCACCGCAGGCAGACTGGACGTCCTGCCGTCCCCAGTCCCCCAGTGCTACGCAGAAGGGGCTTCGCTTGGTCCCGGCTGGCCCGGGCCTGGTGAGAAGGCTTCCCTGGCAGAGAGAAGTAAGGTGGCCTGGGCTTCCTGGGGAGGGCAGTGTGCAGAGAGGACGGGGCTAGTGCGCCCCACGGCTGATCGCCCCGGGGACAGTCCTGTGTCCCCACCCCCCTCGGTCTTCCCTGCCCTTTGCTCCCCCCGCCCATTTCTCCTTCCCGGCCCTTTCTCCTTTAGCCAGAGGAGCCCAGCAAGGGACTTTGCAGCAGAAAGTCTAACCGATGATTCCCAGGTAGCACCTGTGTGCTCTGGGGATGGGGGACACAGCTCAACTCCTAAAGCACCACGGCCAAGGAGAGGCGGCTCCTTTGCCTGCGCACCTCCTCTACCTTAACAGACCTGATTTGGGTTCGTCAGATGCTAAAACCTTCCTATCAGACGCTGCCCTAGGTTGGGAATCGCAACCCTGGAATGGAGAGGTTTGGTAAAAGATTGAGGGTGTCAGCAGTTCTGAATGTGAACTTGACCCAGGCTTTTTTTTTTTTTTTTTTTGGTTAAAGATGTCTGGTCCTTAAAGGTTCCTGAGTGGTGCAAATGGCTTACCCTTGGCTACTAACCCAAAGGTTGGTGGTTCAAACCCACCCAGGGGTGCCACAGAAGAAAGGCCCGGTGATCTGCTTCCCTAAAGATTACAGCCAAGTAAGCCTTTTGGAGCAGCTCTACTCTGTCACACATGGGGTCGTCATGAGTCGGAATTGAATGTATTTTCCCCTCCTGGTCCTTGAGCCAAAATACACGAAGGAAGAGGCTATTGATCCTTCCCGCCGCCTCCGCCGGGTGATCACAGGTACCTACCTCCACAGCAGGGCCCTGGGGGAGGGCGTGCAGAATCTGCAGGGGGTAGGGGAGGTTATCCTGGCTTGGTCACCAGACAGAGTGGAAGCTGACAGGCTCCGCACTGCCGTCCCCTCTTCTCTGTGGGCCTTTAGCATTTCTCTCTTCCCCTTGAGCCAGTCCCCGCCTATCAAGTGTGGACAGGAATGTTTCAGGGAAAAACTAATTAAAGGCAGCACGATGCTTTGAAACTATTAAGTGTCATGTAAATGTCTAATGCTAATAATAATCTTGATGGTGGTAATTATGTGCCAGGAAACGCATCCCCAGACAGCCCAGCGCTGAGCCCAAATGCACTGCCTGTCTGGGAGAACCGGGCAATGCCCACCCTGCCTGTGGCTGAGCTCCAGCTCTGAATGGCTCTGTGTGAGGTGGGCACTCCAGGTCACAAGTGCGTCACCGGGGAGGCCAACCCGGATTTAATCCTGCCTATTCCTGTGCACTCTGAAATTCAGGTGCGTCACCTGTAAGTGGGAACATTATTATCTGCACCACAGAATGGAGGAGAGGTGAAATGAGATAGGTAGTGTGTGTAAGGCTGTCAGGGAATGGGCTCAGCAAAAAGCAGTGTTGTAGGGTTATATCTGCCTAGCCAGGCTGCCTGACCACCATGAGGGCTGCAAAGTCTATGCTCAGCTCTAGTCGTTATTTGGGGTCCCAGAACCCTCTCTTCTGCATGTTTGCCTGGGGGTGAGGACGTTTCCATTTCATTGTCTGCTCTTTTGAGAACTGCCTGAGAAGGTCACTTTTGAGTTGCTGTTTAGCCAAAGGGCTACAGAACTGTTGGTACCCAGGTTCACGACTTGTTTCCCTCCTGGACGTAGGGCCTGGCCCCTGAGATCACCTTCTGCCTGGACTTTCTGTCCATTCTTCCCCCTGCACTCCTGTAAGATGCAAGAATTAGATTGCGGGGGGGCGGCTCAGAGGAGTCTGGGAACAGAGGAAGCTGTGGGAGCTTCTTCCCTTTGGAGGTTTATGGCCATAAACTCCGGAATTGCAGTCCTGAATGGAGGTGAAGAAATAGACTACAAAGAGTGAGTTCCCGGTCACTAGAGGGTTCAAGCAGAGGCTGGGGAGTGAGTGGGGAGGATGGATTTCAGAGAGGGGAGTCTGGCCCTAGAAGACGGCTGGACCACGGCAGTCTCTTTCTATCCAGGTCCAGTCTCCCAGCTCCAGGCTATTCCCAGTCGGGGGCAACCCCTCAGCGGGGAGCTGGCTTGGGTTCTAGGGCTCTTGGATTCCTCGGAGCCTTTGGCAGACTCCACGGCCTGGCCAGTGGCTGCAGTCTCGTCCACGTCATGATCTGGCCTTTGTGATCTCAGACTCTTCTCTTCTCTGTGGCTCTGTTAAGAGCTCGCTGCTTGCTTTTGTGTGGGAGATCTCTTCACGTTTAGAGAGCAGAGTGTTCTCCAAATCTGCTTCAGGTGACAGCGTATTCCTCACTCTCTTCTTTCTCTGAACCCTTGACCAGAAGGAGCCAGAGACTCATCTTAATGTTCCTTCTGTTGGTGGAACCACCAGGCCGGCTCCAGGACTTAGGGCTTCCTTATAAGGCAATTTTGCAATCACTCAGCCCTCCTCCCCAGCCCCTCTCAACAACATGCTTCCCAGCTACTGCTGGATGGGAGATTTGGGGCACCAGTTTCTGCCAGAACCAGGGGAAGCTTTGAGGGCAGCAAATTACAGTGACTCACGATGGAGGCTTGGTGGAATTTCCACCCCAGAAATTGCTGGACCTGTTAGGGCTTTATAGTCACCTAGATACATTTCTGACACTCCTCACCCTTGAACTTGCCCTAATTTCATCTCTTAGTGAGTGACAGAGAATAAGGACAAATTTAGGCTCCTCCAGCCGCGTCTTTTTTTGTCTTCCCAATTGGGTTCCAGGATCTCTTTTTGCTGCCATATGTCCCCTCCCGATTTGAGGAGTTTAGAAGACTATCTATTTTTCATTCAAAAGAAGCAAATTCTTCCCTGCTTTAAGCTTTAAAAACTGAATGCTTTATTTCATTTAAGTTAGACATCATCAACTGAAAACAGCTCACTTTTAAAAAGTAACACTTCTTAGGTGGTGTATGGAAATGGGTGGCTTCCCAGGTAATTCTTTTGAAAAGGCACTAAAATAGGAATGCTATCAATAGTGGCAATGTTAGTTCGGGGATTTGGGGTTTGTGAGGTTTCACAGTCAAAATTTACCTGGAGGTTTATAAGGTCAGAAACACACACACACACACAGAACACATTCATATCTGAAAGGAATTTTGGAGTTTTCCACTTCATGTTTACCTATCCAAATATATGCTTTGCTTTTTATTTCTTCCTTCTAACAAAAAGTCTGAGTGTTTCTATTTTCTAGATGGGGAAACCGAGGCACAGAGATGTGTGTGCCGTGTGCAAGCTCACACCACGAGTTAGTGAGGACGGCAACCGATTTCCAGGGTAATGCCCCTTCTGCCCGGCCATCCCATTAGCCCTTTCTTTTGATAGGAGGAAAATCCGCACAAAACCCCCTCCTGTCCCCAAACCTGGTCTTAGGGGTTAACAAGTCTTACAATTCAAAAATATTCTTCCTTGGACACACCCCCAACCTCACAGGGAAGCTCACAGTTTCCACACTAGATTGTACAGAAAGGATTCCAGAACAGTGGAACAGAGAACAGTAATGTCCCCTATGCACCCCTGGCTTGTTATCTGGGGGGCTGTAACCCAGTAATCACCTTTAAGAAGAGGGAGTTGTCCTTTGGGAACCTTTGGAGAATTAACACGCATCTATGACTTTTGTGAAGTCCTGGTGGTGCCCTGGTTAAGAGTTCGGCTGCTAACCAAAAAGGTCAGCAGTTCGAATCCACCAGCTGCTCTTTGGAAACCCTGTGGAACAGTTCTACTCTGTCCTACATTGGAATCAACTTGATGGCAACAGGTAAGAACTTCTGTCGCTTTTTAACAAGTTTGTGTGTTTTCTGTCGTTTTTATTGTTGTCTTTACTCAGCTCCAGCCCAAGTCTTGTAGCGTCATGAAGACTTGTGTTCAAATCGGGTAAATCGCCTAGTGGGACACCCTTGAGATTGCAGGTAAGTTTTTAGCAAAAGCTACGGAGTCAGCCTTTTTGCTTTCATGAAGATACTATTAACTGGAAAATACTCCCTTCTCCAGGAATTTCATAGAAATCGTTAATTTTTTTTCCCCATTTTGACTCCCTTTGATTGGTGATCAGGGAGTGTGGGGTGGAGTTGAGGAGGAGAGGGAACCAGGTTCCCATTTGCAGGGAGAAAAGCTAAAGGGTCCCTGGGTGGAGCAAACTGTTAAGTGCTTGGCTACTAACTGAAAGGTTGGCAGTTCGAATCCACCCAGAAGTGCCTCTGAAGAAAGGCCTGGTGATTTACTTCCAAAAAAAAATCAGCCATTGAAAACGCTATGGAGCACAGTTGTACTTGGACACACAGGGGGCCACCACGAGTCGTGGTCAACTTGACGGCAACCGGTGGTTGGTTCTGGTTGTTGGTCAGGGGTGTGGGGTGGAGCTGAGGAGAAGGAGAGGGGGCCAGGTTGTGGCTTCAGAGAGAGAAATCGGGAGAGGACGTAGATGGGCAAGTGGGACCTTCAGTGCCGTAGATGGGACAGGCTGAGCCGTCGGGTGCCGCCCTGAGGACCGTAGCTTGGGCTGGCTTTCTTTGATGCTTTTCCCCACCAGAGAGAGTACTCAGGTCTTTCACAGTCTTTGCTTGTCATCTGTGGTTCTACGTTGGCCACTGTGTTTGCCGGGGTTGTGGCTACCCAAGCTTTTGGTTTAATCATTTTGGTGAATTTGCTCTTTTAGAAGCATACTTTCATCTGAGCGGCTCAGATGCTCAGGAAATGGGGCTTATACTCCAATCTGGTGAGCCCTCCTCCGGTTCCATGGGCCGCCAAACACTGAGAAATGATCTCCATGTTTTCAGATGTTTCCACACTGACGCTGTTTGGTACCCATGAGGGCTCTGGATGCAGAAACATTCAGCGTTTCCTCCAGATAATAACATGTTATCACATCTCCACCCCTCAGGAGTCCACAGAGGAGATGGGTCAAAGGCTTATAGAAACTACCAAACCAAAATCCTCCTCAAGCTTGAAAGGCAAGAGAGTGGAGATGGTTCCTATTGCTTCCCAGTGGGAGCTTCTCAAACATGTCTCTATGGGACGGCCCAGCCCAGTGTGGATGGGCTGTGCTGGGTCCAGGCTGGCGGTAGGGATGGATGGACCAGGGCTTGGAGAGCCGGAAGGGTAGCCTTCCTTCAGCACATCTCCTGGGGAAGGCCAGTTTGATGGGAGGGCTGTCCTGAGCCTTCGGGTGTGGAGTCAGGGGAGATGATGGGGGAAGTGGGAGTGTAGGAGTGCAGGGGTGTGGGGTGGTGCTAAGGGAATTTGGATTCTCTTTGCTGTGGCAAGTCTTAGTTCGGTCAAAGAAGCGCTTCTGGTGTCCTCACTGGTCTGTATGGAGGGGGGATATTTTAGCCCTCATCCTTCCTTAAACTCAGATCCCAGGTCTCCAGCCTGTGAGTATGAGAGAGAGGAGCGTGTCCCATTCGTTTAGGGTTTAAACCACTTGAAGCCTGAAGCGGGCAGAAGGTGGAAGTTCAGGCATTGTCCAGCAGGTGGCAGAGGATGTGGGGCAGTGTCCAGACTGTCCCAGTGCTATCTGATACATCATCTGCCACTTGGACTAAATGCTCCTTGGTCCCAATATCCCTGCGCTGCATGTGAATGGCTTCTTTGTGACTTTGCCTCTGCACTGCCCAGTATGTAGCCATTCGCATTTGGCTGTTAAACATTTTAAATATGGCTGGTCTGAATCGAAATGTGCAGTAAGTGTGAAACACATAACAGATTTTGAAAACT
The DNA here is from genome assembly GCF_000243295.1 of Trichechus manatus latirostris. Taxonomy (NCBI): domain Eukaryota; kingdom Metazoa; phylum Chordata; class Mammalia; order Sirenia; family Trichechidae; genus Trichechus; species Trichechus manatus. Next base: position 1,190,935 of record NW_004444191.1, read on the forward strand.
TAGTACCAACAAAAAAAAAAGATGTAAAATATCTCATAAACATTTTTTATATCGACTACATGTTGATATGATAATATTTTGAATATATTGGGTTAAATGAAATATATTAAAATTTTAATCTGTTTCTGGTTATTTTGTTTTAATTTAGCTACTAGAAAATTTAAAATTACATATTCTGCTTGCATTCAGGGCTCACATTATTTTTCCACTGGACAGCACTAGACTAGGTAACCCTGTCCTTTCTGAAAATATTTTTAGAATTTGCTCATTCATTTTCCTCTCTTGTTAGCCATATGCATGACTCGAGGGCAGCTCAGAACTTCAGTAACATTTCCTTTCTGCCAAGTAGAATTGAAGGGTACAGCGAACAGCTAAAAAGGCCTTGTGGAAAAATGTCCAAATACTGGCTTCTGGCGACATCGTGTGGCCACTAGCTGGTACTACACCTACCGCAGGCTGTGCACAGGTGCCTCATCACCTTGTCCAGGTGGGCCAGCCCGTCAGAGATGCTCAGCTCAAAGAAGGGTGTCCTCAGGGCACCTTTCTCACCTTGCTCCCTCCTATGATTCCTCTCCACCTGTTCTCAACTCTGCTGCATCTGCAGCATCCAGTCTGACGCACTAAACCACTGGGAGGTTTTCCTTCTCACCAGGGAAACAGACCTGGGCTTAGCGTGGCAGAAGAAAAGCTAATCCTAGCAACTTTGCGAAGGAACTGGATCATCTCAGGAAAGTTGTTCGACCTCTGTGGGCCTCGCTTTCCTCTCGCGTAAAACAGGGAGTCATAGCAGATGGCCTCCAATCGGCTTTTGACTCTCCAAGTCTGTGAGTCGAAGGGGGAGTTTGAGACGTCAGTGAGAAGACCAACAAGAAAGGCTGTCTTGAGTCCAACTCAGGGTTCAGGGAGGGACCCCAAACATGGAGCCGAGGTGGCCAATAGGGATTAGCGATTTCTGAGGAGGTGATAAATACAAACACAATTTTGTCCATTTGTTGAGACTAAGTACCTTACACACTCTGTCTCCTTTAATCCTCACAGCAATCCCACGAATTAGGCATTATGGTGCCAATTAAAATATCCCAATATAATACTTGACACATGCAAGATATATATACTGTTTTCTCCTTCCGCGTCCCACTCCCCTATCTCTAACCGGAGAACCAAACCCATCACCGTCGAGCCGATTCCAACTCATAGCGATCCTAGAGGACAGAGTAGAACTGCCCCATAGGGTTTCCAAGTCTGCAGCCTTTATGGAAGCAGATTGTCACATCTTTGTCCTGAGGAGTGGCTGGTGGGCTCAAACCGCCGACCTTTCAGTTAGCAGCTGAGCGCTTTAACCACTGCATCACCAGGGCTCCTGACCAGAGTAACCACTACAAAATGTTGTGTTCATCATTACTTTACCCTTTAAAAATAATTTTATCATAGAATAATCACTTAGTTAAGCTTGTATTTGAGCTTCGTAAAAATGGTATCGCATGGTCCCCTGGGACTGGCTTGTTCACTTACTATTAGTTCTCTAAGATTCACCCACCTTGCATGTAACTGGCATGGAGTCACCTTCACAGCTGTATACGATTTCCTTGTTGGAATATACCCTAGTTTATTGATCCATTCTCCTGTCTATGGACATTTAGCTCGTTTCTAGTTTTTGCTCCTGTGGACATTCTTGTTCATGTCTCTTGGTATGCACAGGTCAAGATGGTGAAAAGTTCAGGGTTTGCCAGGGGTTTGGGGTGGGAGAAGGGAGGAATAGGTGAAGGACAGGGGATTTGTAGACACTGTGGAGCTGTTCTGCGCGATACTGTAGGGGTGGTATTTGACATAAGACATTTGTCAAAACTCACAGAACTTCACAGCACAAAGAGTCACCCTTAATAAATTTAAACTTCAAAAATCATTTAGGAGGTTGTGGGGGTGGAGGGTGCCCAGGGAGGCAGGCTGACTGTGCCAAGAGCGTCTAGCTGTATACAAATGTAGGAAACAACCTCCCTGAAGAGGGCGGGGGCAAAGGTGTGACTAAGTAACACTGGAAATCAGCCAAGCTGAAGGCTAAAGGAACTGTACTCAGCACTGTACTCTAGTTGATACAGTTGTTTCCTATGGAGGTAGAGGTTAACAGTTCTGATACCGCTATACATGTGGACTGGACTGGAATAATTAAATGAACGGATGGCGATATGGGGAGCCAGGCTTCCCACTGCTGGAGTGGGAGTTTACAGATAGACAAGGGAGGAAGCTAGACTGTCTGTGTGGTAATGGATTAGAGTGGAGACATCAGTGTAAGAGCATGTTTAGCTTAACATAGATACAGATGATTACATTTGGAAATATTTATAGATTTGTGTACACACATGCATTAGTATACTCACATGTATTTCTTTGCTCTGTCAGATGAGAGGGTCTAAAAGCAAGACATCTCGCCTCAGCAGCCACAAGCCATCTAAGGCCCAGATTCAGTGTCTTCAGTCCCCTGGGGCTGCTGTGACAAAATACCACAGACTGAGTGGCTTGGCACAACAGAAAAGTGTTCTCTTCCAGTTCTGGAGATTAGTCTGGACTCAAGGTGTTGGCAGGGCTGTGTTCCCACCAGAGGCGCTAGGAGGGAATCCTTCTTTGCCTCTCCCAGCTTCTGGTGGCCCCAGGTGTTCCTCGGCTTGTGGCAGCGTCTCTCCAATGTCCTCCTCTGTCATCACACGGTCTTCTCTGTGTCCTCTGCGTCCACATCTCTCTCTCTCTTCTCTTAGAAAGACACAGCCTTTGGATTTAACACCTACCCTAAACGCAGAGTGACCTCATTTCGAGATTTTTAATTAATTACATCTGCAGAGACCCTATTTTCAAATAAGGTCACATCTGAGGTTCTGGGTGGGCATGAATTTTTGGGGGGACACTCTTCAACTCACTACAGTGATCAAAAACAAGGAAATTCTGAGGAACTATTCTCTCAGCCAAGAGGCACCTAAGGGACCTAACAAGTAAATGTAATGTGATACCCTGGATGGCATCCTGGAACAAAAAAAGACGTTAGGTGAAGGCTAAGGAAAATTAAACAAACTACGGACTTTAGTTGATAGTAATGTATCAATAGTGGTTCATTACTTTTAACAAATGTACCACTAACATACCTGCTGCCATCCAGTCAATTCCGACTCATAATGACCCCATAGGATGGAGAAGAAAGGCCCCATAGGGTTTCCAAGGAGCGACCGGTGGATTCAAAGTGCCAACCTTTTGGTTAGCAGCTGTAGCTCTTAACCACTGCGCCAGCAAGACCTCCATACTAATATAAGATGTTAATAATAGCGGAAAGTAGGTGAGAGGACGTACAGGAGCTCTCTGTACTGTCTTCTCAATTTTTCTGTAAATCTAAAGGTGTTCCAGACAGTAAGTTCTATTAGAAATGTTATAGGTTAAAAAAAAAATCGTAAGGAAAAACAAACTGGTACTAAAATAAAGCCTCTAGGGAAGGCTTGGCAAACTTTGTAAAAGGCCAGGTAGTAAACGTGAAGGCTTTGTAGGCTGTCTGGTCTCTGTGGTGACCACTCAGCTCTGCTGTTATAGTCAAAGGCTGCCCCAGACAATGGCTAAGTGGGTGAGTGCGGCTGAGTTCCAATAACATTCTATTTACAGAACGCGGCTGGTGGGCCATAGTTTGCTGACTCTTCCCTAGCATAAATGTGTAGAAGTTGAAGTGCTGGGTCACAAGTACCCAAATGCTCAGTTATGCAAATGTCAAATTGTTTTCCCAACAGACTGCGTCAAATATACACTCATCAGAAATGTACTAAAGTCAAAGTTCCTGTTAATTCATATCTTGTCCAAAACTTAGTGTTTTTGCCAATCTAGTGGGGGTAAATGGTGCCTCGCTCGGTTCTTATTCTACATTTCTTTGATTCTGGTGGGGTTGTTCATTATGTTCCCTCTTCTGAGAAATGCCTGTTCACGGCCTTTGCTCATTTTTCTGTTGGGTTGTCTTTTTTCTTATGCATTAGTAGGAGTTCTTTAGATATCCTGGATGCTAATCTTTTACCAGCTAACGATGTTGTAAATATCTTCTTCCAGATTGTGGCCTGTCTTTTCACTTTCTTTGGTGTCTTTTAACGAATAGAGTTCTTAATTGTAATGCAGTCAGGTTTATTAATCTTCCTTCTTATAGTTAGTGCTTTTTCTCTCTTCTTTATAAAACCTTCCTCTATCCAATGTCACAAAGATATCTTCCCATATTTTCTTTCAAAATTTCTGAAGTCCTGCCTTCCACCTGTAAGTTCTCAGTACATCTGGAATTGGTTACAAATAATAGAATATATGGGGGAGGAAAGGATCCAGTTTAATTTTTTTGATTTTTTAAATTGTGGTAGAAATGTATATAAGAAAACATTTGCCATTTCAACATTTTTTACGTGTACCTCCCAGTGACATTAATTATATTCATCACATTGTACAACCATCACCACTATTAGTTTCCAAATTTTTCCATCGGTCTTAACAGACACTCAGTGCTCCTTAAGCAATAACTCCTTTCCTCTTCCCCTCCCTCCCCAAAAACCAAACCAGTTGCTGTTGAGTTGATTCCGACTCATGGAGACCCCACGTGTTACAGAGTAGAACTTCCCCATAGGGTTTTCTTGGCTGTAATCTTTATGGAAGCAGATTGTAGGGCTTCCTTTGGCAGCACCACTGGGTGGGTTTGAACCTCTAACCTTTAGTAGCCGAGAGCAAACTGTTTGTGCCATCCAGGGTCCTTTTCCTTCCCCTGGTAGTCATTATTAAACTTTGGTCTCTATACATTTTCTTATTCTAGATATTTCATATAAGTGGGATCACACGATATTTGCCCTTTTGTGTCTAACTTATTTCACTTAGTATACCATTTTCAAGGTTCATTCAAGTTGCAGCCTCTATCAGAATTTTCTTTCTCTTTATGGCTGATTAATATTCCCTTGTATGTAGGCACCACATTTTGTTTATCCATTCATCTGTTGATGGACATTTAGGCTGTTTTCACCTTGTGGCTATTGTGAATAGTGCTGCAGTGAACACTGGTGTACATGTGCCTGTTTGTGTTCCTGCTTTCAAGTATTTTGGGTATAAACCCAAAAGAGGTATTGCTGGGTCATACAGTAGTTCTATATTTAACTTTTCGAGGAACTGCCAAACTGTTTCCCACAGCAACTGCACTATTTTACAAACCCACCAGCCATGCAGGAGGGTTTCAATTTCTCTATATTCTCACCAACACCTGCTGTTTCCCAGTTGTTTTTTAGTAATAGGTATCTTAGTGGTGGTGAAGTGGTGTATCCTTGTGGTTTTGATCTGCGTTTCCCGAGTGACCAATGACGCTGAGCATCTTTTCATGCGCTTCTCGGCCATTTGCATATCTTCTTTGGTGAAATGTCTCTTCAAACCCCTTGCCCATTTTTTGTTTGGGTTGTTTGTATTTTTGTTGCCATTTTATTTTTCCCGTTTGGATAACCAGTCATCCCGACCCCAGTTCCTCCTTCCCAACTGACATAAGCCACCTTATCGTGTCAGTTCCATACGTGGCTGGGTCTCGCCCTGGTCTCTATTTTACCTCATTTGTAATATCGTTTCTATAACATTATGGTAAGTCTTGATATCAAATTACCCTCAACCTATTCTTCAGGAGATCCTTGACAGCTTTTAGCTCTTTGGACTGCCATATACATTTTAAAATCATCATGTCAAGTTTTATGAAATAATCCTACTGGGAATATACTGAGATTGCATTGAATCCATAGATTAGTTTGGGGAAAATTGACACATGCAAAATATTGAATCTTCCTATCTGTGAACATGTGCTGTGTCTCCTAATATTTGTTATTTTTTATTTTACAGAAGCGGAAAAAGTTCAGAGAGCCTAGGTGACTTTCCCAAGGTCACACAGCCAGGTACTGGCAGAGCCACCGTTTTTACCCAGGGCTGTGGGACCCTGAAGCCCTTGCCCTGAACTGCAATACTGCAGCATTAATTCACCATAACAAGGCCTCTGTCCTGACAATCATTCCTTGTAGGTGGCTGTCCTGAGATGCGAGTCCTGTGATTCACTGACCAGCCAACACAAGGAACACGTTATTGCTTTCAAGGAGAGCAGAGGGGCGCCCTAACTCCCCACAGCTTGGACTAGTTAAAGGGAAGGTCATCATGCCCTCCTTTGTTCCATGATACACCTATGACAGCTCTATATTTTTTACTCCAGAACAAGGTCTGTTTGGGGAGGAGCTTGGGTTTGGTTCAGGATTTGGATGAGTCAACTCTGGTTGTGAGAACCACATGCCAGAAGGTTGGGTTCAAGCCCCAGCTCTGCCATTTTCTAGCTGTGTGTCCTTGTGCAAGTTACTTAACTTCTCTGAATCACAGCTGTCTCATCTGTAAAAGGGCAGTACTTAACTATTTCCCCAGTTGAGGTCACTGAGGGGATTAGCTTCGACAAAGCAGGTAACATGCTCAGCCCAGCGTTCGTATCTACTAGTGAGAGCTTTGTGAGTTCTGCCAGTTTCCCTTCCCTCTTGGGCTCTAGGGGGCTGGGATTCAGAGCCTGCCCACTTTGATAAATATTTTCATAGACAGAAAGGGCCCCTGACCCCACTAAACTTGCATATCGGCGAATGAACCCAGAGTCACATGGCAGCAGCAGAAAGGGCCTCTCACCCTCTGGGCATTGCAAAATGAACAGCCCGCCACTCCTCTGGCAGGACAAGCATTTACTGAAAACACTTTTAAATAGGTCCTCAGTCAGGGAGACAGCAAGGCACTTGTAAGGCACCAGGGACCCTGGAGGCAATGGTTGGGAAATTGGATCTGATGCACAGATACGAAAGGGTTATAATTAGCACATTCAGTGTGATTTTCCAACCCATCAAGACAATACTCAAAAAAGTCTTCCTGCTGAAGGCATCCCAGCCTATCCACTGTGTAGTCTACAGATTTCCTTGTTTTCATGGAGAGCAGATAAAAACCCCAACCTAGCTGGTCTGTGTCTGCCAAGTCCAAATTCAAGGAACTGGAATGAATAGGGATTTACCATTTTTCTAGGTATACGTCTTTGTTTTTCCTTGTCTATTTTATTGAGGAATAAGTTACATTCATTAAAGCTAGCAAATCTAAAGTGCCTGCTTACTAAACTTTTACGTATGTATGCGCCTGTATAACCACCACCCAGATCTGGATATTCAACATTTCCTGTCCCCAAAAGACTCTCTCATGTCCCCGTCTGTTATGAATTGAACTGTGTCCCCCAAAAATATGTGTGTTGTAAATCCTAACCCCTATAGTGGTCACAAGGGTGTGTCTTAAGTCAATCTCTTTTGAGATAGAGAAGAGCAGATTAAACAAGAAGCAAGCAAGCAGAGATGGGGGAAGATAGACGCTTTGCCACATAAAGATCACCATGATTGCTGAGGAGTAGAAGCTGAAAAGACAAGAATCTTCCCCCTCACAGATAGAAAGGGCTTCCTGTAGAGCCAGCGTCCTGAATTCGGACTTTCAGCATCCTAAATTGTGAGAAAATAAATTTCTGTTTGTTAAAGCCACCCATTCGTGGTATTTCTGTTACAGCAGCACCAGATAACTAAGAGAACCTTCTAATCACTTCCCCCCACAGAGGTAATCACTACTCTGACTTCAAATCTCCATAGATTAGTGTTGCATATTTCTGAAGTTCATATACAGTCTTCCCTCGGTATCCATACAAGACTGGTTCCAGGACCCCACAGATACCAAAATCCATGGATGCTCAAGTTCCTTGTTGTTGTTAGGTGCCATCGAGTCGGTTCTGACTCATAGCGACCCTATGTACACCAGAATGAAACACTGCCTGGTCCTTCACCATCCTCACAGTTGTTGCTACAGTTGAGCCCACGGTTGCAGCCACTGTGTCATTCCATCTCATTGAGGGACTTCCTCTTTTTCGCTGACCCTGTACTTTACCAAGTCCTTCTCCAGGGACTGATCCCTCCTGATAACATGTCCAAAGTATGTGAGACGTAGTCTCACGGTCCTTGCTTCTGAGGAGCATTCTGGTTGTACTTCTTCCAAGACAGATTTTTTTGTTCTCTTGGCAGTCCATGGTATATTCAACATTCTTCTCCAACATCACAATTCTTCTTCGGTCTTCTTTGTTCATCGTACAGCTTTCACATGCATATGAGGCGACTGAAAACACCATGACTTGGGTCAGGCGCACCTTAGTCTTCGAACATCTTTGCTTTTTAACACTTTAAAGAGGTCTTTTGCAGCAAATTTGTCCAATGCAATACACCATTTGATTTCTTGACTGCTGCTTCCATGGGTGTTGATTGTGGAGCCAAGTAAAATGAAATCCTTGACAACGTCGATCTTTTCTCTGTTTATCATGATGTTGCTTATTGGTCCAGTTGTGAGGATTTCTGTTTTCTTTATGTTGAGGTGTAATCCATTCTGAAGGCTGTGGTCTTTGATCTTTATCAGTAAATGCTTCAGGTCCTCTTCACTTTCAGCAAGCAAGGTTGTGTCATCTGCATATCGCAGGTCATTAATGAGTCTTCCTCCAATCCTGATGCCATGTTCTTCTTCATATAGTCCAGCTTCTCTGATTATTTGCTCAGCATACAGATTGAATAGGTATGGTGAAAGGCTACAACCCTGATGCACACCTTTTCTGACTTTAAACCATGCAGTATTCCCTTGTTCCGTTCGAGTGACTGCTTCTTGATCTGTGTACAGGTTCCTCATGAGCACACTGAAGTGTTCTGGAATTCCCATTCTTTGTGATGTTATCCATAATTTTTTATGATCCACACAGTCGAATGCCTTTGCATAGGCAAGAAAACACAGGTAAACATCTTTCTGGTATTCTCTGCTTTCAGCCAGAATCCATCTGACATCAGCAATGCTATCCCTGGTTCCATGTCCTCTTCTGAATCCAGCTTGAATTTCTGGCAGTTCCCTGTTGATATACTGCTGCAGCCGCTTTTGAACGATCTTCTGCAAAATTTTACTTGTGTGTGATATTAATGACACTGTTCCTTATATGCTGTAAAATGGCGATGTATTTGCCTATAACCTATGCACATCTCCCTATATACTTTAAATCATCTCTGGATTACTTATAATACCTAATACGATGTAAATGCTATGTAAACAGTTGTTTCATCACTATTGAAGACTTGCTCTGGAAGGTGGCCTTTCTCTTCTATAAGTTTCTTTTTTTTTATTGTCCTTCAGGTGAAAGTTTACAGCGCAAATTAGTTTCTCATTCAAAAGTTCATACACATATTGTTTTATGACATCGGCTGTAATCCTCACAATGTTACAGTATTCTCCCTCTTCCCACCTCAGGTTCCCTGGGTCCATTAGTCCAGTTTTCCTGTCCCTTCCTGCCTTCTCGTCTTGCCTTTGGGCAAGTTTTGCCCATTTGGTTTCATATACTTCATTGAACTAAGAAGCATGTTCCTCCCATGTGTTACTGTTTGTCTCATAGGTCTGTCTAATCTTTAGGGAGCCCTGGTGGCGCAGTGGTTAAATCGATCAACTGCTAACTGAAAGATGGGCGGTTGGAAACCATCAGCAGCTCTGGGGAAGAAAGAAGTGACGGTCTACTTCTGTCGAGATTTACAGCCTTTGAAACCCTATGGGATTGCTATGAACTGTAATTGACTCAGACAGCAGTGGGTTTTGGTTTGGGTCTAATCTTTGACTGAAAAGTGGACTTTGGGCATGGCTTCCGTTCTGAGTTAGCAGTCTGTCTGGGGGACATAGTCTCTGGAGTTCCTCCAGTCTCTGTCAGACCAGTAAGTCTGGTCTTTTTGTGTGTGTGTGTGTGTGAATTTGGATTTTGTTCTACATTTATCTCCCACTCCATCTGGGACCCTGTCCTGTGATCCGTGTCGGAGCAGTCAGTGGTGGTAGCCAGGAACCATCTAGTTTTTCTGGGCTCTGGCTGGTGGAGGCTGTGTTTCGTGTGGTCCTTTAGTCCTTTGGGTTAATATCTTCCCTGTGTCTCTGGTTTTCTTCATTCTCCTTTGCTCTGGACAGGATGGGACCAATAGATGTATCTTAGGTGGCTGCTTGAAAGCTTTTAAGACCCCAGATGCTACTCACCAAAGTAGGATGCAGAACATTTTCTTTATGAACTATGTTATGCTAATTGACCTAGATGTCCCCCGAGACTATGGTCCCCAGCCCCCAGCCCCAGCAACTCGGCCCTTCAAGGTGTTTGGATGTGTCTAGGAAACTTCTATGACTTTGCCTTGGTTAAGTTGTGCTGACTTCCCCTATATAGTGTGTTGTCTTTCCCTTGATCAAAGTTGACACTTGTCTACTATCTAGTTAGTGATTTCCCCTTTCTCTCCCTCCCCACCCTCATAACCATCAAAAGGTGTTATTTTTCTGTGTGTAAACCTTTTCTTGAGTTCTTATAATAGTAGTCTCATATAATATTTGTCCTTTTGTGACTGACTTATTTCACTCAGCGTAATGCCCTCCAGATTCATCTGTGTTGTGAGATGTTTCGTGGATTCATCATTGTTCTTTATCATTGTATAGTATTCCATTGTGTGTATGTACCATAGTTTGTTTATCCATTCATCTGTTGATGGGCACCTACATTGTTTCCATCTTTTCGCTATTGTGAATAGCTCTGCAATGAACATGGGTGTGCATATGTCTATTCGGGTGATGGCTCTTATTTCTCTAGGATATATGCCTAGGAGTGGGATCGTTGGATGGTATGGCATTTCTATTTCTAGCTTTTTAAGGAGGCATCATATCATTTTCCATAGTAGTTGTACCATTTTACATTCCCACCAGCAGTGCATAAGAGTTCCAATCTTGTTGGATATGTCATAGCGAAAAGTTTTTTCCCAGTCCATAGGTTCTCTTTTCTATGAGTTTCTTGAGCTCTTCTGGGAATGCTGATGCTGCCTGGGCATCAGTCGATTCACCTGTGATATTGACATTCTTGAGGCTGCAGTGCTTTCCAGAGCTAGCCAGCCATCCCTTACTAGCCCAACACTCCTTCCTCTCGCTCTCCTCAGCCCCTAACTCTTAGCCTGTGAGGGATTGCTGTGACCATGTAATTGCTTTTTAGGAGCCATTGTTTCACAAAAACAAAGGTGCACACAACACAAGTAGCTAACGAAGGAGATGCAAGGTGAGTGATGCTCAAACAAGGAGCGCTGGAGAGAGACTGAGGACAGTGAAAGGTCAGGAGGCTACAGCCGGGTGTGCCTACACATCACTTCATTCCAGTGGGTTCAGCAGAGTGCTTGGTGCACAACAAATTCAAGTTTTGCTTTTTGGAACTTATTTTCCGCGAATATTTTCGATCCGTGGTTGATTCGCGGATGCAGAACCCGCAGATACAGAGGACTGACTGTAAATGAAATTGTATCACATGTACTCTTTTGTATACGGCTTCTTTTGCTCAAAATTATGTCTGTGAGATTCATCCATGATGTAGCTATAGTTTGATCTTCTCAATTGCTGTGTATTTGTGCACAATGTAGTATATACCACAATTCATCATTTTACTGTTGATCGGCATTTTGGTTGTTTCCAGTTTGGGGCCAGCTATGAACATCATTGAACCTGCGTTTAGATGCACATGTGCACATCTTTGTGTTGGGTATAAACCCAGGAGTAGAATTTCTGGATTATGATAGACTGCATTTTTCTTTAAAAAAAAAAAAAAAAAAAAAGCTTTTTTGAGATATAATGTACTTGAAATAACTTCCAACAATTTTAACCATACAAGTGTGTAATAGTGTAACCACCACTATCTTCAAGATATAGAACAGTTCCCTCACTCCAAAAACGTCCCCCTGCCTCTTTGCAATCACTTTTCCTGACCCCTAGCCCCTGATGATCACTGATCTGCTTTTTGTCACTGGAATTTTGCCTTTTCTAGAATTTCATATCAATGGAATCACATGCTACATAGTCACTTGTGTCTCATTTCTTTATAATTTTTTGAGATTCATCCTTGCTGTTGTATATATTCATAGATCATTTCTCTTTACGGTGGAACAGTGATATACACATTTTGTTTATCCATTGCCTGTTAATGGACATTTTTTTTCCATTTTGGTGCTTCTATTAATAAAGCTGCTATCAATATTTATATACAGTCTTTGTGTGAATATATGTTTTCATTTCTTTTGAGTAAATACTTAGGAGTGGGATTATCGAGTCATATGGTAAGTGTATGCTTAACCTTATAAGAAACTGCCAAATTATTTCCTAAACTGAATGTACCATTTTACATTTCCACCAGAAGTGTATAAGAGTTCCAGTTACTCCACATCCCCACCTACACTTGGTATCGCTAGTCTTTTTAATTTAAGCCAATTCCAGAAATGTGTAGAGGTATCTCATTATGGTTTTAACTTCCCTTGTGGCTAATGATGTTAAGTACATTTACATGGGCTTACTGGCCATTTGCATATCTTCTTTGATTTAGCGCTGTTCAAATATTTCTCCCTTTTAAAAATTGGGTTGTCTTGTTATTAAGTTGTAAGAAAGAATTTTTTGCATATTCTGGGTATAAGACTTTTTTTTTTTTAAATCAGGTAAGTATTTTGGGAATATTTTTTCCCAGTCTTTGGCTCATCTTTTCATTTTCTCAATCATGTCTTTTGAAGAACAAACATTTTTAATTTTGTTGAAGTGCAGTTTATTAATTTTTTTTTATAGTTCACATACTTTTGTGCTAATTTAAAAAATATTTTCTTAACTTATAATAGCGAGGCTTTAGCCTTACATTTTCTTCTAGAATCTTTATGGTTTTAGCTATTACATTTAGGTCTATGATTCATTACAAGTTAAATTTTGTGTATGGTGTCAGATAAGGATTAAGGATTAGGGTTTACTGTTTTGCATATGGATTTCCAGTTGGTCAAGCACATTTGTTGAAAAGTTGAAAAGGCTGTTCTTTTCCCATTGAATTACCTTGGCACCTTTGTCAAATATCGTCTATATATACATGGAGCCCTGTTGGCTCAGTGGTTAAGTGCTTGGCTGCTAACCGAAAGGTCAGCGGGTTGAACCCACCAGACATTCCAGAGGAGAAAGATATGACAACCTGCTTCCGTAAAGATTGCAACATTGAAAATCCTATGGGGCAGTACTACTCTATCCTATAGGGTCACTATGAGTCAGAATCAACTCTCTGGCACACAACCACAGCATACATATACACCCACGTGCTTACATGGTGCAAACAGCTAAGTGCTCAGCTACTAATCAAAAGGTTGGTGGTTCAACTCCACCCAGGGTATCTTGGAAGAAAGTCCTGGCTATCTACTTCTGAAAGATCACAGCCATTGACTACTCTATGGAGTACAGTTCTACTATGAAACACATGGGGTTGCTATGAGTCAGAACTGATTCCATGGCAACTAGTTTGGTTTTGGTTTTTATATACTTATAAAGTTATTTTTATATATATATATATAATATATATAAACCCACTGACATCAAGTCAATTCCGACTCATAGTGACCTTAGAAGACAGAGTAGAACTGCCCCGTAGGGTTTTCAAGGAGCGGCTGGTGGATTCAAACTGCTGACATTTTGGTTAGCAGCCTAGCTCTTAACCACTGTGCCACCAGGGCTCCATATAACATAGATGTGTGTATATATTTGGTAGGGTTGTCAGGATGGTTGTGAGAATTAAAGAGGACTTGTAAACCACTAAGCACAATAGCTGATCCATAGTAATTGCACAATAAATTTTTGTTATTGTTTTAGTTACTTTTGTAAAATAGATTAATATTGTACACCTTCCAGGGTGGTTGTGAGGATTTGGTGAGAAATCAATGTCAACAGAACTTCTAAGGATGCTTGTGTGTGGTAAGTTCTCAGCAGTATCCCTCCTTGTCTCTATACAACAGAGCTGACAAGCAGACACCCTGTTAATAACATCTATTATCTCGTATAATGTCTCACATGATGAATAATACAAGAAAATAATTTATAAATTTGTTAATGTTAAGATCCCATATGAAATGACAAAGAGTTATTATTTTCTACCTTTTGAATTGGCCAAGATTGGGGCAGGGTGGTGGGGCGGGGTGATAAAACCCAATGCTGCTGAGACAAGAGGAAATGGGCACTCTTGTCCATTGCTGCTAATACTACAAATTAGCCCAGACTCCGGCTGGGCAATCTACAAATCAAAACCTGTTAGAACACACATACCTTTTGACCTAGCAATTCTGTTTTCAGGAACTTCAGCACAAGAAAATGTTTAAGATTGTGTGTTGAGAACTGTGTGCAAAGATGCTCTCTGTAGTAATGTATGTAATCAAAAAAAACCTGACAACTCCTCAAATGCCTGACAAATAGTTAAATAAATTATGTCACATTCATGCAATAGTATACTAGAAACCCTTTAAAATGATGTAGTAAAAGAATGTTCAATTATGCATTGAATGAAAATAATAGATAACATACCAAACCCATTGCCATCAAGTCGATTCCAACTCATAGCAACCCTATAGGACAGAGTAGAACTGCCCCATAGTGTTTCCAAGGAGCACCTGGTGGATTCAAACTGCTGACCTTTTGGTTAGCAGCCAAGCTCTTAACCACTACACCACCAGGGCTCCACAGATTCATTGAGCAAATATTTGTTGCCAGACACTGAGCTTGACACTGAGGTTATGATGGTGAACCAGAAAGACAAGGTCTCTGTCTTTATGTGGCTGACAGTCAAGGAGAAAGACAGGAAAAAAAATGCAACTATGGTGCAGGGTGATAAGTGCTGGGACAGGTGAAGGGTACGGTGCTATAAGAACACCTAAGGGTGCCCAGATCAGACTTGACAAGAACTTGCAGTTTAGGTTTAGGAAGAGTTAGCAAGTGGCATCTTAGTTGAGACATGAAAGATGAGTAATATCCAACCAGGGTTAGGTGTAGGGTTGGGGTGTGAAGATGGATGAGGGTTCCAGGCAAAGGGAACCTCATTACCACGAGTGTCAGGAGGCCATTGCACGGTTTTAAGCAAAAAGTGTGAACCCATTAGGCTGGTGTTGTAGACCGGCTCCTTCAGCCCACTGTGAAGGAAGGGTTGGAGGGGGACCATGCAGCAAAGTGCAAAGCCCAGTCAGAGACTCTTGGAGTCACTCAGAGACACTGGCAGCTTCAACCAGAGGAGGATGTGGTTTTGGAAAGAAGTGGGTGGCTTCAAGAAATACTTAGAAAAGATATTGGATAGGACTTGCTGGTTGATTGGATGTGGGTGGCAGGGACAAGAAGGAGGGGGATCCCACCCAAGTTTCTGGCTTGACTGTGGATCAAAAGCGATCCACCTGGGAGATGGGAACATGAGGGAGGGAAACTTTGGTGGAGGAGAAGGGAGAAGGTGATGAGTTGAACTGAGTTCCCACAATGGGGACACCAGTAGACTGTCGGGGATTAGAGTCTACAGCTCAGGAGACCAGAGAGTAGTGTCTTGTAGATCTTAACCGACTAGTTGGTTATGAAATCAGTTTAGTGAGCCATGTCCAGCATTAAAAACAAAGTAAGAGAGAATAAAAAATTCCAGAGTGCATCCACTAGTAAGGGGAAAGAATCGTTTCATGAAAACCTTACCATAGTGTGTTAAGTGGGATCACAAAATCAAAAAATCAATCATATAACCGTTATTGAGAGGTTAATGAAATAACAGGAAGCCCTGGTGGTGCAATGGTTAAGTGCTCAGCTGCTAACTGAAAGGTTGGCAGTTCAAATTTACCCAGCTGCTCTGCTGGAGAAAGACCTGTGATCTGCTTTCATAAAGATTACAGCTAAGAAAACACTATAGGGTGGGTCTACTCTGTCACATGGGGTCACTGCAAGGCGGAATCAACTCGACAGCACCTAACAACAACAACAACAATGAAATAACAGAGTTCCTAGGTGCTGCTAACAGTTAACATGCTTGGCTGTTGTCCCAGTCACCTAGTGCTGCTGTAACAGAAACACCACAAGTGGATGGTGTCTCGGTCACCTAGTGCTGCTCTAACAGGAATACCACACGTGGATGGTGTCTCAGTCACCTAGTGCTGCTCTAACAGAAATCCCACACGTGGATGGCGTC
>NW_004444191.1:1207763-1253628 GCF_000243295.1 Trichechus manatus latirostris
TGACAGAAATACCACACGTTGGTGGTGTCTCGATCACCTAGTGCTGCTGTGACAGAAATCCCACACGTGGATGGCGTCTCAGTCACCTAGTGCTGCTCTAACAGAAATCCCACACGTGGATGGCGTCTCGGTCACCTAGTGCTGCTCTAACAGAAATACCACACGTGGATGGTGTCTCGGTCACCTAGTGCTGCTGTGACAGAAATACCACACGTGGATGGTGTCTCGATCACCTAGTGCTGCTCTGACAGAAATACCACACGTGGATGGCGCCTCGGTCACCTAGTGCTGCTGTGACAGAAATACCACACGTGGATGGTGTCTCGGTCACCTGGTGCTGCTCTAACAGAAATACCACAAGTGGATGGGTTTAACAGAGAGAAGTTTATTCTCACACAGTCCAGTAGGCTACAAGTCCAAATTCAGGGCGTTAGCTCCAGGGGAAGGCTTTCTCTCTCTGTTGGCTCTGGAGGAAGGCCCTTGTGATGCATCAGGCTTCCCTTGGTTTGGGAACATCTCAGCACAGGAACCTTAGGTCCAAAGGACACACTCTGCTCCCAGCACTGCTTTCTTGGTTGTGTGAGGTTCCCATGTGTCTCTGCTCACTTCTCTCTTTTATATCTCAAAAGATATTGGATTAAGACACTATCCAATCTTATAGACCTCATCAGTATAATCTCATCATAGTGATAGAGTTTACACCACATTAGAAAATCTCATCAAATTTACAAAATGGTACACAATCATACAATACTGGGAATCATGACCCACCCAAGTTGACAGATATTTTGGGGGGACACAATTCAATCTATGACAGCTGCTAACCAAAGGTTGGAAGTTCAAGTCCACCCAGAGGCACCTAGGAAGAAAGGCCTGGCAAACTACTTCCCCAAAATCAGCCATTGAAAACTCTGTGGAGCAGAGTTGGAATCAACTCAACAGCAACTGGGTTTGGTTTATTTTATTGTTGTTCTACTGATCTTGCCTTTTTACTGAGAGCATCAAAATGCGATACAGCATGAAGAAGTACTTTGCAAACTGTAAAGTTATCTACAGATGCTTGGCAGCGTTACCCTTTAACAAGCCCACGGATTGACTTAAAAACAGGAGATAAAGCTAAGACAGGATCAGGTTCCTAGGGTTCTTTTGGTTGTATCTAAAATCATTTGTTCTCTTCATACATCGTAGGCACTGCTGAGATTCAGCCTGGCTTCTATGATTACGATGTTACAGACAGCGATAGGAAGGTAGCAAGTCTAGCACTGTAAAGAGTGCACAGGCTTCAGATTCAACAGACCTGGGTTCAAATCCCAACTCCACCACTGGCTAACTTCCTTTTGAGTGCATCTACGAAATGGGAATGACACCTCATTCAAAGGGTTGTATGAATGATGAACTAAAATCATCGTGTGGATGTATCATTAGGTCATTATCCTTGCTAAGGAAGCCCAGATCTTCCAAGGTTGACAATGAGGGAGAAATCTCCATGTGGACTCGGGAGGCTGAATCTACCTTTCTCACCTCCCTGCATTCTCCTTTGTCACAAGTTCCTGAACTTTAGTGTGCAATGCTGTTTGGTAACTTGGTTAAAATGTTAGTCTCTGGACTGGCCCCCGGGCAACTGAGAAGCACGTTAACACCCGCTGCCTGTCCTCCTGTCCCCCAAGTGCTGTGGCAGCACTGACTGCCCTTTGAGGTTCTGGCAAGGCATGGGATCCTCTCTCTTCTCTTGATTCCCTTATTCAAGGCTCAGGGATAAAGCAGGGACTTCTGCAGACAGAGGGACATGCCATCTGCTCACCCAGCCAGCTGCTCTGTCCCCTGCTCCCTGCAGACATGAGGCCCCTCCAGGACCCCTCCTCCTACCCTCTGCCTCTGTCTGTTCCATGGAGCCGTCTTTCCCTTACCAGACGGGATCTCCTTGGAGCCAGAAAGTAAGAGCCCTCACACCCCTGCGGGAAGAAGGGAGATGACGTCTTCCTTCTCTGTTTCAGGAAGAGGTGCCAGGCTCGTGTGTCCAGTCCTGGCCTGTGTGTGGGGCCACCAGGCTGGGCAGAGGCTCTTCTGTGGCTGTGGGTGGTTCTTGCCCACCTCCGAGAGCAGGTTCTCGATGAAGCAGGAATCATGGGACCTACTGAAGCTTGTGGGCCCCTCATGGGGCTGGGAGGGGGCGTCATCTGTCAATCAGGCTGAGAAGGGAAGGATGCCAGGGTCGTCTCTCTGCATGGAAGCAGGGAATGCTGTAACACAGGCAGGCACGCCCCAGAGATACCTGCTGACCCAGAAGGGCAAGACTGTGTTCTCTTTCTTCCCCATGATGCCCCTGGGGGCCTCGCATAGAACCTGGTGCTTAGTAGGGGTTCAGCGCTTACAAGCTGACTGAATTAGTAAATCCAAGCGGTATCACTGAACTTGTCAGATGACAGCATGAGCAAAGGTTGGAAGCTCATCGGGAGTCAGTAGCAGTTGTGAGAGGCTTAATGTGCTGCCTAGTGCATGGGTGGTGCAAGTAGTTAATGTGCTCAGCTGCTAACCAAAAGGTTGGAGGTTAGAGTCCACCCAGACAGACCTCAGAAGAAAAGCCTGCAATCTACTTCCAAAACATCAGCCACTGACAACTGTATGGAGCACAGTTCTACTCTGACACACGCGGGGTTGTCATGAGTCTGAGTCGATGCGATGGTAACTGGTTACTGGACTGTGTGTGGAGCCCACAGACCAGGCCTTTATCCCCAGTTTACAGATGACAAGTTGAGGCACACAGAGATGAAGAGCCTTTCTAAAGATCACCCAACCAGTGAGTGCTGGAGCCGGACTTCAGATCCCAGTCTGCCTGACTCCAAAGTCTGAGTTATGTCCACCCTGCTCTGGTGTCCAAGAATGGGACTAGGCCACCAAAACACCCTCCACTGCCTTTCTTCGTTTTCTGAGTAGAAACAATTGCTGGGGTTAAAGACAGACAGCAACAGCCTTCTCCTGAGCGAGAACCAGGAGGCCAGGGTGGAGGACATGGTGGAAGAAGAAGACAGGCCGGTGGGAAAGAGATGCCCCCGTTACCTGGGCGTGGGTTCCCATTCCATACTTCATCCTCTTTGCAAGCCCTCTTCACCCCTTCCTGCACTCTGAAACGCAGCTTCTCTACAAGCTCTAAGGTTTCTCTCACCTCCTTCTCCCGTGGCCCAGCCAGCTTGCTCCTGTGTCCCTGGCTTACGCATCCACACAGATGAGCACCATTGTCCTTACAAGGCTATGAAAACCATGTGCGTCAGCCCCCTGTCACCTTCAGGGGCAGCCTCTCAGGTGGCCCATGTGATCCTGCTTCCTCACATCCACACTCTGCATGATCCTTTCCCGTCAAGGGTGAGCTGAGTTTAGTGACTCCTAGCCAACAGAATGCCGGGAAGCTTTGTCGATGTTAGCTGCCGTCGAACCAGCCCTGACTCATGGCGACCCCGTGCACAACTGAACAGAATGCTGCCTGGTCCTGCGCCATCCCCATGATCGGTTGAGGATCAGACCATTGTGCGCCATAGGGTTTTCACTGGCTGATTTTCAGAAGTAGATTGCCAAGCCTTTCTTCCTAGTCCAGCTTAGTCTGGAAGCTCCACTGAAACCTATTCAGCATCACAGCCATACACAAGCCTCCACTGACAGATGGGTGGTAGATGCACATGAGGTGCATTGGTTGGGAATCGAATCCCTTCGTATGGAAGGTTAGAATTCTATCACTGAACTACCACCGCCCTCTGCCGGAGGCTTAGAGTTTAACTTCGTTGTCCATTTGTAGGAATCACCCTATCCTCAGGTCCTGGAAAAATTATCCAAGAATCTGATTAAAGCCGTGAACCCTTTCCCAACCCAAATACGCATTGACTTACACACAGTAAATTGTCAGCTCTTTTCAAGAGGTTTGTGATCCCTTTCCTAAAGCCGCATCCTGGAGACCCTCAATTTATGGCCTCCACTTCCTTAAATAGTCAATATTTATTTTAAACACCATTGAGAGCCTGCTGTGTGCCGGAAACAGGTTTATGTGCTTTACTGTCTTAATCCCCACCCCAGCCTTAAGTGGAGGTACTTGTTGTTGTCATTATTAGGTGTTGTTGAGTCGGTTCCAACTCATAGTGACCCCACGTACAACAGAAAGAAACACTGCCCAGTCCTGTGCCATCCGCACAATCGTTGTTATGCTCGAGCCCATTGTTGCAGCCACTGTGTCAATCCATCTCATTGAGGGTCTTCCTCCTTTTTGCTGACCCTTTACTTTACCAAGCATGATGTCCTTCTCCAGGGACAGATCCCTTCTGAGAACATGTCCAAAGTGTGTGAGACATAGTCTCCCCATCCTTGCTTCTAAGGAACTTTCTGGCAGAACTTCAGAAGTTCGTTGTCTTTGGCAGTCCATGGTCTATTCAATATTCTCCACCAACACCAAAATTCAAAGGTGTCAGTTCTTCTTCGGTCTTCCCTATTCATTGTCCAGCTTTCGCATGCATAGGAGGCGATTGAAAACACCATGACTTGGGTGAGGTGCACCTTAGTCCTTAAAGTGACATCTTTGCTTTTCAACACTTTAAAGAGGTCTTTTGCAGCAGATTTGTCCAATGCAATACATCATTTGATTTCTTGACTGCTGCTTCCATGGGTGTTAATTGTTGAGCCAAGTAACATGAAATCCTTGACAACTTCAATCTTTTCTCCATTTATCATGATGTTGCTTATTGGTTCAGTTGTGAGGATTTTTGTTTTCTTTATGTTGAGGTGTAATCCATTCTGAAGGCTGTGGTCTTAGATCTTCATCAGTAAGTGATTCAAGTACTCTTCACTTTCAGCAAGCAAGGTTGTGTCATCCGCATATCACAGGTCATTAATGAGTCTTCCTCCAATCCTGATGCCGTGTTTTTCTTCATATAGTCTAGCTTCTCTGATTATTTGCTCAACATACAGGTTGAATAAGTATGGTGAAAAGATACAACCCTGATTCACAGCTTTCCTGACTTTAAACCACGAAGTATCTCCTTGTTCTGTTCAAACGACCGTCTCTTGATCTGTGTACAGTTTCCTCATGAGCACAATTAAGTGTTCTGGAATTCCCATTCTTTGCAATGTTATCCATAATTTGTTATGATCCAAACAGTCGAATGCCTTAGCATAGTCAATAAAACACAGGTAAACATCTTTCTGGTATTCTCTGCTTTCAGCCAGGATCCATCTGACATCAGCAATGATATCCCTGGTTCCAAGTCCTCTTCTGAATCCGGCCTGAATTTCTGGCAGTTCCCTGTCAATGTACTGCTGCAGCCACTTTTGAATGATCTTCAGCAAAATTTTACTTGCGTGTGATATTAATGATATTGTTCAATAACTTCCGCATTCTGTTGGATCATCTTTCTTTGGAATAGACATAAATATGGATCTCTTCCAATCATTTGGCCAGGTGGCTGTCTTCCAAATTTCTTGGCATAGAAGAGTGAGCACTTCCAGCGCTGCATGTTTGTGGAAACATCTCAATTGGTATTCCATCAATTCCTGGAGCCTTGTTTTTCACAAATGCCTTCAGTGCAGCTTGGACTTCTTCCTTCAGTACCATTGGTTCTTGATCATATACTATCTCCTGAAATCATTGAACTTCGACCAATTCTTTTTTCATATGACTCTGTGTATTCCTTCCATCTTCTTTTGATGCTTCTTGCCTGCGTCGTTAAATATTTTACACATAGAATTCTTCAAAACTGCAAACTGAGGCTTGAATTTTTTCTTCCGCTCTTTTAGCTTGAGAAATGCCAAGCGTGTTCTTCCCTTTTTGTTTTCTATCTCCAGCTCTTTGCACATGTCGTTATAATACTTTACCTAGTCTTCTCAAGCTACTCTTTGAAATCTTCTCTTCAGCTCTTTGACTTCATCATTTCTTCCTTTTGCTTTAGCTACTTGATGTTCAAGAGCAAGTTTCAGAGTCTCTTCTGACACCCGTTTTGGTCTTTTCTTTCTTTCCTGTCTTTTTAATGATCTCTTGCCTTCTTCATGTATTATGTCCACCTTGATGTCATTCTATAACTCATTTGGTCTTCAGTCATTAGTGTTCAGTGTGTCTTGAGATGGTCTCTAAATTCAGATGGGATATACCAAAGGTCGTACTTTGGGTCTCATGGACTTTCTCTAACTTTCTTCAGCTTCAACTTGAACTTGTATAGGAGTAATTGATGGTCTGTTCCGCAGTCAGACGCTGGCCTTGTTCTGACTTATGATAGTGAGCTTTTCCATCGTTTCTTTCCATAGATAAAGTCGATATGATTCCCGTGTATTTCGTCTGGTGAGGTCCATATGTACAGTTGCCATTTATGTTGCTGAAAAAAGGTATTTGCAATGAAGAAGTCATTGGTCTTGCAAAATTCTATCACGTGATCTCTGATGTCATTTCTATTACCAAGAGTGTATTTTCCAACTACCAAGCCTTCTTCTTTGTTTCCAACTTTCGCATTCCAATCACCAGTAATTATCAATGCATCTTGATTGCTTGATCAATTTCAGACTACAGAAGTTGGTAAAAATCTTCAGTTTCTTCATCTTTGGCAATAATGTTTGGTACATACATTTGAATAATAGTTGTATTAACTGGTCTTCCTTGTAGGGGTATGGATATTATCCTATTACTGACAGCATTGTACTTCAGGATAGATCTTGAAATGTTCTTTTGGCAATGAATGAGACACCATTCCTCTTCAATTTGTCATTCCTGGTGTAGTAGACCATATGACTGTCCAATTTAAAATGGCCAATACCAGTCCATTTCATTTCACTAATGCCTAGGATATCGATCTTTATGCATTCCATTTCATTTTTGATGACTTCCAATTTTCCTAGATTCCTAATTTGTTCATTCCATGTTTGGATTATTAATAGATGTTTGCAGGTGTTTCTTTTTATTTTGAGTTGTGTCATCTCAGCAAATGAAGGTCCTGAAAACTTTACTCCATCCACATCATTAAGGTCAACTTTACTTTGAGGAGGCTTCTCTTCCCCAGTTGTATTTTGAATGTCAGCTCTGCATTTCTCAAGCTAAAAGAACTGAAGAAAAAATTCAAGCCTTGAGTTGCAATTATTGAAGGATACTATGAGCAAAATACTGAATGATGTAGGAAGCATCAAAAAAAAAAAAAAAAAAAATAGACAGAGTGACTGTACCAAAAAGAATTGGTCAACATTCAGCCATTTCAGGAGGTAACATATGATCAAGAACCGATGGTACTGAAGGAAGAAGTCCAAGCTGCGCTGAAGGCATTGGTGAAAAACAAGGCTCCAGGAATTGATGGAATACCGATTGAGATATTTCAACAAATGGATGCAGCACTGGAGATGCTTGCTTGTCTATGCAAAGAAATTTGGAAGACAGTTCCCTGGCCAATTGACTGCAAGAGATCCATATCTGTGCCCATTCCAAAGAAAGGTGATCTAATGGAATGCAGAAATGATCGAACAATATCAATAATAGCAAACACAAGTAAAATTTTGCTAAAGATCATTCAAAAGCGGCTGCAGCAGTACATTGACAGGGAACTGCCCGAAATTCAAGCCGAATTCAGAAGAGGAAGTGGAATGAGGGATATCTTTACTAATGTCAAATAGATCGTGACTAAAAGCAGAGAATACCAGAAAGATGTTTATCTGTGTTTTATTGACTGTGAAAAGACATTCAACTGTGTGGATCATAAAAAATTATAGATAACATTGCGAAGAATGGAAATTCCAGAACACTTAATTGAGGAAGCTGTACGTAGATCAAGAGGCAGTTGTTCGGACAGAACAAGGGGATATTGCATGGTTTAAAGTCAGGAAAGGTGTGCGTCAGGATTGTATCCTTTCACCACACCTATTCAGTCTGTATGCTGAACAGATAATCTGAGAAGCTGGACTATATGAAGAAGAACATGGCATCAGGATTGGAGGAAGACTCATTAACAACCTGTGTTATGCAGATGACACAATCTTGCTTGCTGAAAGTGAAGAGGACTTGAAGCACTTCCTGATGAAAAGCAAAGACCACAGCCTTCATTATGGATTGCACCTCAGCATAAAGAAAACAAAAATGCTCACAACTGGACCAATAAGCAACATCATGATAAATGGAGAAAAGATTGAAGTTGTCAAGGATTTCGTTTTACTTGGATCCGCAAACAATGCCCATGGAAGCAGCAGTCAAGAAATCAAATGATGTATTCCATTGTGCAAATCTGCTGCAAAAGACCTCTTTAAAGTATTAAAAAGCAAAGATGTCACTTTGAGGACTAAGGTGCACCTGACCCAAGCCATGGTATTTTCGTTACCTCATATGCATGGGAAAACTGGACAATGAATAAGGAAGACCAAAGTAGAATTCATACCTGTGAGTTACGGCATTGGTGAAGAATATTGAATATACCATGGACTGGTCACAATCGACTCGATGGCAACAAGTTTTGGGTTGGGCCAGAAGAACGAACAAATCTGTCTTAGAAGAAGTACAGCCAGAACGCTCCTTAGAAGCAAGGATGACTAGACTTCATCTCACTTACTTTGGACATATTATCAGTAGGACTATTCTCTGGAGAAGGACGTCATGCTTGGTAAAGCAGAGGGTCAGAGAAAAAGAGGAAGACCTTTGATACCGTGGCTGCACCAATGGGCTCAAACATAGCAATGATGGTGAAGATGACGAAGACTGGGCTGTGCATTGTCTGTTGTATATAGAGTTGCTATGAATCGATACTGACTGGACTAACAGCAACAACAGCTTATTACTGAATAGCAATTAATTGTATGAATGTACCATAGTTTGTTTATTCATCCTTTGTTGTTGGACACCTGGACTGTACCCATGTTTTGGCTATTATGAGTAAATATACTGCAAACATTCTTGTCAAGTGCTTTGTGGGAATATGTGGACTCATTTGTCTTGGGTATATACTTAGGGATGAAATTGCTGGGTTAAAGGGTAGGTGTATATTTACATTTGTTAGAAACATACAGACAGTTTTCCAAAGTGGTTGTATCATGTTCTCTTTATCTTAACCTTCAATATTAGAAGTGCTTTAAAGCTGCTTCAAGTACCTTTTCAAAGTATGTGGACTTTGAATGAATGAATGAATGACCCAAGAAACCACTCACCCTCCAACCCACTATGAAGAGACATGGAGCCTCCAGCTCACTGGCCTCATCCTGCTGCCTTTTTCTGACTCCTGGCTGCTCCATCTGCGCAACAAACCACACCAAAGGACTCCACACCTCCCTGGATTTCCAACCACATTTTTAATGCACATTCTTCGGTAGGAAATCCAGTCCATCTTATCCTAATGAAATACCATTCCCTTCACTAGGAGGGCAGGAAGCAGATGTCCATGGCTGCAAAGAAAGGAGTACCCCAGAGCACCACTCCCAGCTCTGCCACCAACTGGCCCTCCAAATGAACTTGGTACTCCTAATGCTCCTCCCTCTGGGTACCAATACGCTTACTTTGGTTGTATGCTCATAGGTCAGCTGTGGGCAGAGATCCACTGAGGGAGGATGATAATATCCAGCGAGGCTGAGGATGGGACTCGGGTGCTGACTTCTTCCCTCCTTTTGTGGCCCATTGCCTTGCCCTTCCCCTTTCTCTGTATCTGTACACAGCTCAGCTGTATCTGGAGCCTTTGTAACTTTGTGACTATAGTTTTCTATACCAGAGGAAGGGATTATCTCAACACCAAGTTCTTCCCACCCTCATTCTGAAATCTGGATTCCTTCAGGATTTATCTCATTGTCAGTGGAGAAGAGAAATCCAGAAATATGGTGGGGGAGAAAAAGGATGAAATAATTAGCCATTGAGAATATGAGTGGAGAGGGCCTTGGATGCCCAGGAAAAGGAAGGGAGTATGGTGCAAACAGTTAACTGCTTGACTACTAACCGAAAGGTTGGCAGTTCAAGTCCACCCAAAGGAAGCTAGGAAGAAAGTCCTGATGATCTACTTCTGAAAACACAGCCACTGAAAATCCTATGGAGCAGTTCTACTCTGACACACATGGAATCTCCATGAACCAGAACTGATTCTATGGCAACTGGTGGAGTCTTCTATGTGGGAAAAGATGGAAGTAGCATGTCCCTTTGGTTGTGTCCCTGGAGACCCTGAAGAGACCACTATTAGCCCACCTGGTGCCTTTGTGAAGATCAGAAGAGATGCCTCTTTCTTTGTCTGGATTCAAGTGTGAGCAAGATCTCAGGCCCCACTCGCCCCCTGGGAAGGTGACCGTGTGAAGGACACAGCTTGCCAACTGCAAGTGGGGGCCTTGGGTGAGATATCTTGCCTGATCGGACATGTGCTATTTGTGGTACTCCAGGGAAGGAGTCACCAGGAGTATCCACAGATGCGGGGGATCTGTGCAAACAGCCCCATCAAAGAGGTAGACTCTATCTGGGATTGGGTTCTCTGGTAATGGTGTATGGCTGGGTCCTGCCCCCTCACAACCAATGTGTAAAACTCACAGTTCCCTTATGACTGATCCAAAACCACAGTGGAATTGACCAGACTCTTGGCAAGGGTTTAGGAAGGGAAGATGTGCACAGGAGCACTGACATATACAGTTCAATGGGTTTCACAAAACCTCCTGTGGACCCTGAGTTCCTGGAAGATGCTGACCTGTGTGAATCCTAGGCCTGTCTGACTGTATAACACTTTGCCCCTGAGCTGGGAGCAGTGGGTTTCACGGGAACAGGACCATCCCCAGCCAGGAGAGCCTCTTGTCACATGGGAATAGGTAGAACTTCTCTTGTGCTTAGCTCTGTCCTTCACCTCAATCTCCAAGGGCTTCATGCTAACACACTGTGTGTAAGGAGAGTTCAACACTCTCAGTTGATTTTTATAATCAAAAGTAGAGTTCGACTGCCTATGATGTCAAGTATCAGATATTGGCAAAACCATTTCAAAACACCAATATGGCAAAATGGTTAAGAGCACAGAATCTGGAGGCAGAGTCTAGTTGGTTTAAATCCTAGCGCCACCATTTAGCATTGGTATGACATTAGGCAAGTTCTTTAACTTCTCTGAGCCTTGATTCCTTTGTTTATACACACAAATGATGCCCACCGCCTGCTGTGTGTGACGTACCTCGTCCGTCATAAAGCAAAAACAAAAAAAAGAAAACCAAGCCCATTGCCGTTGAATCGATTCTGACTCATAGAGACCCTATAGGACAGAGTAGAATTGTCCCAGAGAGTTTCCAAGGAGCATCTGGTGGATTTGAACTGTTGATCCTTTGGTTAGCAGCCGAACTCTTAACCACTATGCTGCCAGGGCTCCGGTCTGTCATAAGCACTTGATAAATTATTATCAGACAAAACATCTGAATGGCTGTTTCCTCCTTTGATCTGGATGCTTGGATAGCATATTTTTGAAAGTTACAAATGGAAAGAAGGAAGTTGAACAAATGGTGCTTCTGGAAGACTGTTGAAAGACAGAAGATGGTCCGAATGACCCCTCTGCTTGCCGGGGCCTCAGGGCCAGGCCCATGTGACACTTGCATAACGATGTTGGCCAGCTCTGTCCCTAATTAAGTTTTAATTACAGCGCTTCCAGGAAGAATGAAGTGAAACCTCTGTTCTCCTTGCATAATTAAATTTAGGTTAGCATATCTGGAGAATTCTTCTCCCACACATTCCATTTCTCCTTGTCTGGAGAGGGATTTTGAAATTGGACATCGTTGTTTAATGGATGAAGTTTAAGAATGACACATGGGCTTTGCTCCTCTCTAATTATGAATAGTTAATTGTAAAAGAACCTAATTAGGTTGGCACTGGAGAGAGATGAAGGAGGAGATGAGATGGCTCTCTTCATTAGGTGTGGTTCCGAGGAAAGAGGGGACAAGTAGGTTTGTGGGATTCTGAGGGCTTCCAGTGTAGCGATCATAATTTTGAGAGACCCTGCTCTCCATGGAATGGGGTTGCCTTGGTGAATTTGTTGGATGCTTTTGAGAACATATGTGCCGAGCACTGTGCTGGCCTCTGAGAGCAGAAACGAGGCAAGCAAAAGACGTGGACCCTTTCCTCGAGATGCCTACAGCTTGTTCTAGTAGAAAAAATGAGCACATCTGAGGTAGAGACGAAGGAAAACTGAATCAAATCCTAAACCACAAGGTACTGATAACAACTTCCAAACAGCATCCAAGAAGGCAGCTGAGAGGGCGCTGCAGTGACCTGCAGAAGGCTGTGTGGAGCTCACATTCAGAATTCAGGTCTACAACATGCAAGTTCTGCAGCCTCGAGCACGTTACTTAACCTGTCTGTGACTTAATTTTCTCCTCTGTAAAAGAGCACCCAGCTCTCAGAGTTGTCGTGAGGACTGAAGACAGTCAAGTGCTTAGCACAGGGGTTGGGCATGTGTTTCTTGTTAAAAAAAAAAAAAAGAAAAAAATAGTAGCTGTTCTTCACCAGGAGCTGGACTCAACTCAACAGTAACTGGTTTGATTTGGTTTTTTGGTTCTCATCATTACTTAAGGGCTCCCTTCTGAGGGGTTCTGAGATGGTAGCCCCCTTGAACCCACCTAAACTTCATTTAAAAAGGTTTTGTTTTCCACCTACATCATCTCCTGGGCTCAGTCCTAAAAGGGCATCCCAGGAGAGGACCTTGGGAAGCCAGAGGTTAGTCTGAAAATTCCAGTTTGTGTGCATGTGGTGGGGAGTCCTGGCAGCTAAGCTTTATTGTGGGGGGGATTCCGGAGGGCTGAGACAAGGAGCTGACTTGTCTCTGCTTCCTGGAGCCGGACACACCCTGGGTGCTACGGACTGTCATTGGCCTCGCCATCCCACAAGCGTATTTGTTAAATAAACAACAAACTGATGGGATAATCCCGTGGTTCTCAGCTGGGGCTGACCTTGCCTCCAGGAGACATTTGACAATAACTTTTTGGTTGTCATGATCAGGATGGAGAGGAATGGGTGCTACTGGCATTAGTGGGTGGAGGCTAGGAATGCTACCAAACACCCTACAACGCCCAGGACAACCCCCCACCACAAAGGACTACCTGCCCAAAATGTCAACAGTGCTGAGGTTGAGAACCTCTGGAGTGAGTAACCCGTCCTGTATCCAGGGTGCCAAGGCTGGGGGTGCAGTGTCTGATGTCACCTGTTCGTGGCACAGGTCAAATGACAGACACATGTTTCCAAGCAGCCTCCACCTCAGTCAGCACTAGGTCTCCTGCACAGGGGGCCCCTCCTGTGGTTCCTTCCTCCTGCAGGGCCTCGGACTTGCTGCCCAAATTGGCCAGGGGGTGTTTTCTCCAGTTTGGCCACCAGATGACGATCTTGGGATGCTCTTTTCCTGCAAAACCTTCCACCCGGGCTGAGCTTGCCTCCCGGAGGGGAAGGGCTCATTCACTCCTGGTCCCTTGCTCTGAGCACCTGGTAATCTTCAGAAAAGGGAATTTGGGAAGAAGGACCCATGACTTGAAGAGGATTCCATATCCCTTATTGCTTAGCAATTCCTGGGCACTGACAGCCTTGATCCTCCTTCCCAAAGAAATCGAGATTTGTCCCTTCAACATCCCAGTTGTTAGGTACTGTCAGTAGGCTCTGACTGATGATGACTTCGTATCCAATAGAACAAAACGTCTCTGTTCCTGTGCCATCCGCCCAATTGTTGATACTTTTGAGGCCATTCTTAGGGCGACTGTGTCAATCCGTCTCATTGAGGGTTTCCCTCCTTTTCACTGACCTTCTGTTTTACTAAACAGGATAATGTCGTTTTCTAGCAATTGATCTTTCCTGATGACGTGTCCAAAGTAAGCGAGTCGAGTGCTCACTTCAGCAATGCATATACGAAATAAGCAAGCCTAAGTCTCACCATCCTTGCTTCTAAGAAACATTCTAGCTATATTTCTTCTAAGATGGATTTGTTTGCTCTTTTGGTAGTCCACAGTGATGATTCTGAAGGGTTATTATGCTTCCTCATTATAAAAGTATATCTTGTCACCCCTGCCTAAAGACAACAAAAGCTCGTGTGATGGGAAATGAGGTGGGCAGATGGAGGAGCTCCATGAGGGGGGTGGGCTCCAACCACCCTGGGCCTCAGCTTGTGCCTGATGCTTCGTGCACAGTATCTTGGTGCAAATGGTTAACAGGCTCAGCTGCTAAAGGTTGGTGGTTCAAGCCTACCCAGAAGCACCTTGTAAGAAAGTCCTGGTGATCTACTTCCAAAATGTCCACCATTGAAAACCCTATGTCCTGGGCATTGAAGGGTGTTTAATAGCATCCCTAGCCTCTACCCACTAGATGCCTACTCTGACACACGTGGGGTTGCCATGAGTCAGAATCGACAGGATGGCAACAGATGGTACACATTATCTCATTGTCACCATCCCAGCCTGGTGGACCATTTCAGAGAAGTTTAGTAACTGGCCCAATGTCACACAGCAAATCAAGTCCAGTCCGCCCCATGACACCATGGACCCTCTTATTCATCATCAGTGAAGGAGGGTACCTCATCTATAAACCAAAAGAAGTGGACTGGCTGCTGGCTACCTTTAGGGGACCATGTAATTTATCATCCCCTCTAGTGAGAGGAGACACTTCCAGAACAGGAGCTAGGACAGCAGCTGCAATCCTGGACACAGGACCCCCTAGCTAAGTTACTTCCTCGTGTAACACTCCCCGCTCCTGGGGTTCAAGCAGGACTTTTGTCAGCTGCCATGACATCCGTGAGGTCATGTAGCACAGCCCTAATGGAGGGTCTGGTAGACAGGCCGGGCTCTTGGCTTCTGCCTAGGACCACGGGGGCCTAGTGTGTCTTCCCTGGTGGTTCTGGGAGGTGGAGATTCGGTGTGCCCAGGGACAAGGGTGAGCTAAAGAAAAGGGGGACTTGCTTAATAGTTTATCACCTGGACAGCCGCGTGTGTTGTGTGTTTTGGGGTGTGCGTGCATATTGCAGTGCTGGGTGTGGTCTGATGTGTGTATTCTGGTACATGTGTACGTACTGGGTATGCATAGGTATGTATGTTTCTATGCATAGCTCCAATGACTGTTCCTGATTATAAACGGCTGCTTATTAATGTGCCGATAATGCCTCATATCTCTCAACCCATCCTTCACTGCCTTGCTGGTCACTCTGAAGCTGAAGCTTGCAGACATTTCTGGACAATGTTAAGCTTTGCCAGTAGAGGGCGCTGGAGGCCCACCGCAGGAGGAAGGGGCTTCCCTTCCCGGGGTCTGTGTGCTTTGTATCCTGCCTCCTGAGGTGTGCCGGACTCCCCGTGCAGCCCTCCCCGGAGGAGTTTCACTGGCTTCCCTGTGAGTCCCGCGGGCCCCTTCTCCGGCTTGGGAGAGTTCAAGGGCGCCCCCTGGGAACGGCTCCCCGGGGAGTCCCGCGGGCCCCTCCTCCGCCTGCCGGGGAGTTCAAGGGCGCCCCCTGGGGACGGCTCCCCGGGAGTCCGCGGGCCCCTCCTCCGGCTTCCGGGGAGTTCAAGGGCGCCCCCTGGGGACGGCTCCCCGGGGAGTCCCGCGGGCCCCTCCTCCGGCTTCCGGGGAGTTCAAGGGCGCCCCCTGGGGACGGCTCCCCGGGGAGTCCCGCGGCCCCTCCTCCGGCTTCCGGGGAGTTCAAGGGCGCCCCCTGGGGACGGCTCCCCGGGGAGTCCCGCAGGCCCCTTCTCCGGCTCGGGAGAGTTAAAGGGCGCCCCCTGGGACGGCTTCCTGGAAGCTCCCTGGCCAGTCCCACAGGGTTCCAACCAGCTTTCCAGAAAGTTCCACAGCACTCCCTTTGCACAACTTCTAGCAAGTTTTGCCGGCACCCCAGGGGTAGTTTCCTGCTGGACAATCTCCACTTATGGCACCTCTGCAAACGTTTCCACCACCTAGTGGGCTACAGCCACACCCTCTCCAACAAGGTTTGAATCTCTGTTTTGAGGGGGCCTCCCCGATTCGTTTTTTCCTAGGGTACTCTGCCCCAGCACTAGGGCAGTGCCTGCTCCACCTATCTGCCACTCCAGTATTCTTTAGAGTTCTCTTTACCCTGATAGTACATTCTCCTGGGACTAGTTAATATATCTTTATTTAACGTCCTTGTTTAAAATCCCAGAGCACTGGTGGCTCAGTGGTTAAGAGCTATGACTTCTACCTAAAAGGCTGGCAGTTCAAATCCAGCAGCTGCTCCTTGGACACTCTATCGGACAGAGTAAAACTACCCAGGGCGTCCGTTGCCTCTCCCAGCCTGATCAGTGGTCACCCAGCTTCTGCTTGAACCCTTTGGAGAGGGGCAGAGACGCTTGGGCTCTGGGGCTTATTGGAGGATTTGATACCAGTCTGGTTACTCTCAAGATTCATGCAATGAGAAGTTTTCTTTACCATGCTCTTGTTTTTAAAACTAAACGAACAATATTGTAATAGCAAAACTAAAAGTTAAAAAGGAAATGATTCATCAGAAATCATGCTACCATTCCAAACAACTGTTTTAATTGTCTTATGTTATATCCCAGATGTTGCTATATACACACCTAATTTTATAGAACTACAACCTATTTTTCTTCATCTGACATTGTATTGTAAGCATGTTCCAGGTTGTGACGCCTGTTCGTGACTGATAGCTGCAAAAATGATAAATGTCTGTTAGTTTAATGAGTTCATCCCCAGTTCTTGGATGTTTAAGTTGTAGATTTCTCCACTGTGGTAGATAATACTCCCCAGATATCAGTGGGCATCAGGATTTTCCCATGTTTCAGGTTTTTTTTCCAATATAAATCCCCACAAGTAAGATTGTCCAATCAAAGGTTAACTCCTCTCTGTTGTCAGAAGAAGGCACTACCAAAACGTCAGGGGCAGGAGCTGGTGCACACCCCTGCCCCCTTGGAATCAGTCCCCACCATGCTCTTAGTGCTCTCAGGAAGCTGCCAGAAGCTTGGAAACCTCTGAAGCATTTCTGGATTTTCCTTCTGAAACCAGCCACTTTGTCGAACGCCTTTGGAAAACATAGTCTGTCTTTTGCGTTGATGACCAACGGAAGACAAAGAACTTGGGTGGTTCACCAAAGGTACCTTAGCTGTGCTCCAGGACAGTGGCTGCACCTCACCCCTTGTGACCCATGGTGAGATAAGATGTGTGGAGCTGGCCTTGAAGCAGCATCCCACTGCCAGTCAGCTGGCCTCCAGGTTTCCTGGGGTGAGGAAAAGACTTTGTGAACTTCCATCTTGCTCAACTTAATCCAGGGATATGTCTTAGTTTCCTCATGGTGTTGTAATATATATACCACAAATGAGTGCCTTTAAAGAACAGAAATTTATTTTTCCATGGTTCTGGAGGCTAAACGTTCAAATCAAGGTCTTGGCCACTTCATTTCTTTCCTTATCCTATCCCTGGGTGTCTCCTGGATCTTTGGCTTGTAGACAGTCCTCACATGGCATCTGTCTCCCCCTTCTGTGCTGTCGCTTGTGTCTAGTCTGCTCTTTCTAAAACACAAAAGTGATTAGGTTTAGGACACACCCTACACCAACATGGCCTCATGAGCATAAGCAAGAAAACCCTATTCCCCAATGGGATTTCTTCCACAGGTATAGGGGTAGGATTCCAATACAATTGAATCCATAAAAGGATGGGAAGATGGCAGTCCCTTAAACCAGTGACACTCAGACTTCGGTGATTATTGAACTTTTCTGGTAGGCTTGTTAAAAATAGATGGCCGGGTCCCAACCAAACCTACTGAATCAGAATCTCTAGGGCTGGGCACAGGCATCTGTGTTTTTAGCAAGCTGCTTTCAATCCATGATCCTGAGGTTCGCAGATGTTTGATAACCACTCTTCTAAATAACTCCTGCTCAGTGAGGGATACCTGGAATTAAGCCCCTCATTTGGTTCTCCCTTTGCATTTCCTAATACTTCTTACAAACCCTGATGATCCCAGATGAGAAAGCTGGGGTGAAATAACACCCCTCTCTGCCGCAAGTGTGTATAGTCCTGGTTGTCTGGGTGTTGCTGGCTATTAGGTGGATGGATTCGTGTTATCATTGGACCTGTAAGAGAACGATTTCATCCTTGGAGGCAGTGAGGAATCTCTCTCACTCAGTAGATCTATTCATTGTGTGGGCCTCCACATTCCTGTCTGTCACCAAGAGAGGAGGCAGACCCCTCCTGCTAGAAATTCGAATTAAACAGCAGGGCACAGATTGGCAGCAGAATTAGAATGTCACTCTTGTTCTTGACCAAGAAGATATCAACTTGTCTTCTGGATACCAGCTACCAGGAAGAAGACTAATACACAGCAGCACCCAGCACATCATGGTGGGCTAGGAATTCAGGCACAGTGAAGACAAGCTGGAGGCTAATTTCCAGTCATAACTAACTTTACAATAATATCTCTGACCCCTGAGGTAACGTGAGTGAGCCTCTGGCTGTTGTGACAAAAAGATTGCAGTGCACACTAAAATCTCAATTAAAGAAAAAAAATATATATTAACATTTGCTTGGATAAAGGACTGGAAGAGAAAACATCAGATTGCTAACAATGGCTATTTCTATGGTGGCACAATACCTGGTGGTGTTCATTTTCTTCTTACTTACTATTCTGCATTTTATAAGTTTTGGGGGATGACCATGTATTACTTCTATAATTTGGTAACAAAAATTTTAACCAATCCATATATACCACTCTATACAGTGGTCCAGGACACGAGTGATCAGTTTTCCTGTTTTCAAGGAGCTTATGATAAAAAAAAAAAAACAAAAAAACAAACTAGCAGCCTAGCCACATCCAGAATGACTGAGGATGGATTCTAGGAAGATGGTGGCAGCAGTGTCATTTTAAAAGAATTTCTCTAAGTCCCCCATTAAAGCAGAGGTAATAACCAGGATAGCAAGATTAAAAACCCATGGACTCTGCTTACAGTAGAACTGAGTGAAAGGAGTTCTCACAAATCCCAAAATATGCGTGAGTGGGGATCAGTCACTGAGCATCTCCAGGTCTGCTTGGTATCAGCATCTGTGCAGAAGTAAGACAGCAGGGTCTCTGATGACCCTGAGAACAGGAGAACTCCAAAATCACTACAGGTACTTGATGGAAAACACAGTAGACCAGTCTAAGAACAGCAACTGAAGCTGGGAGTTCTGCAGAATCCAACTTATGGGTTAGCATAAAGAGACCACAGAAAGGTCTGAAAGTGTTGGATCACATGGGCCTGTGAATTCATGAAGCCCAAATCAAAAGTGGCTTCCAGGACAAAGGTCAACCCTGAGGAGAAACTGCTGAGGGTAGAATTCAAATTGAGCAGGACAGGGACATAGATGGGAAGGGAAGAGAAGGCCCAAGGGGAGGGAAGTAGAGGAGGCAGATCTCACAAATTACAAGACTGTGTTTTTCATTGCTTCATAAAAACTGCACAAGAGAAGACACTAGAGCTCTGCAGAGCTGGCCCGCTCACCTTCTTCAAAGTCTGAGAAAAGTCATTTCCCTTAAAAATGAGCAACAGGAGAGAGTTGCCAAAGAATTCCATACAAAATCATTATATGAAGGAAGAGAAAAAGGAACAGAATCATGTCCCAAACAAACGATGAAGTAGGCAAAGAGGATGTGCCCACCGGCCGTGTGAGAACTATCATCTCATCATCTCATATTCCAAACAAGCTAAAACAATGTTTAAAGTGACAGAATCTATGAAAGGACCACGTAAAGACACATTAGGAAAACTCAGACATGATCGGATTAGAGAAGAGGAAGATTTGAGAAGAGAGGCTGACATTAGAAAGAAAAGGAGAAAAAGGTAAATGAAAACTAGAATGAACGAAAGAGGGAAAAAAGACAATGGGTAATGCCTTAAGAGAAATAGAAGATGAAAAGTAGAAAAATTTAAATATCAAGAAGCTATAGCGGTTTTAAAGAAACAGTCATTGAAAAGTAAGATACACAAGACAGGCAAAGCAGATCCAACCTACGTGTAAGCGGTGCTGACCGATAAGACCAAAGTGGTACAAAAGAACAAACACCAAAACCTGTGAATCGAAAACATTCTTGAAATTAGGGGTGGGGGAAAAAAGAGACTGGAAACCACATATTGAGAAGTCATAATATGTACTTGGGAAGATTGAACCAAAATGAGTGACACTGAGACATAGTTTAGTAAAACTGTTGGACTTAAAAAAAATTCACTGAGCATAGAGCAAAAAGACATAGCCATCTATAAGGCAAAAAAAAAAACAAATTGTCATCAGACTTTCAAAAGCAGTCCTTTATGGATTTCTATATTCAGCCAAACTGACGTTTGATGCCACAGCCCTGTATTCACCATTGAAGAACAGGCCATGTGTCCTCGTGTCTTTTTCTTAGCAATGTATTGGAGAGCAATTTCAGACAACCAGAATGACTGGAGAGACATCGAGGCACGGAAGGTGGTGAGCATTAAATACATATTTAGTGTGGATCTAAAACAAGGGATGCTTATAAGGAAGGCAGTCTAGTATGTTACAGCTATGTGCTCTGACAATGCCAACACAATACAATTATAAAAAAAGGAGAATAGAAAGAGTACGTGCAAAATAGAGTAAAGCTTATTAATTGTCTTAGAGTTATTACGTGAAAGTAAATTATGTAGCTTCAGATCAGTGCCGGGGGACAGAGAGGAAAAGGAAAAAAAGAAGTAGATAATTTCAGTGTTTTTTATAGGAGGGAATCAATAGACAAGAAGCAATGAAAAGCAAGGTATTAGGGGGAAAAAAAGGTATTAGGGAAAAAAAGGAACCTTCAGAACAAAAATACAAAACTTCCTAAATACAAAAAGATGTATTAATGAAAGACAGCGAATCAAATATACCACATAGTGAAAGACCCTCACGCACACGCACGCACACACACATACACATGCTGAGGCCAAATATACTGATTATGTCCATACTTACAAATCAACTTAAGATACCTTTTAAAGGGAAAAAAATTCAGAGTAGATAATAAAACAAAATCCAGTAACGTGTTTTATAAAAGAGACGCAATCTATTTAAAAAAGAGAGAGAGACCTTTGTAAAAGAGACATCAAGAGATGCATAAAGGTTAAAAATAAAAGATAAAATTTGGGCAAAGATATACCAGGCAAATGCAAATAAAAAGAAATCAAGGATTGTAATTTTGATACCTAGTAAAGTAGAATTCATTCCAAAAAAAATCAAAAGACATAGAATTCTTTATTATGTTAAAGTCTACAGTTCACAGTGCTGATAAACAGATACTCATATCCATGCACCCAGTTACACATCAATAATTGTTACAAAGCAGAACCTACAGGAGATGGAGGAGACGTAGAGAAGCCACATATTAGGGGGACTTCAGCACACCACTCTCGGTATAATACGGATTAAATGAACAAAAGTTGGCAAAGATGTAGAAGACCTCTACAACATAATCGATAAGGTTAATCTGAATACGTATCTACAACTCTAAGCCCAATGATAGAAAATACACATGGAACTTGGACCTCAAACGAAACTTCAGTACGTTCTAAGAAACAGATGCTACAAAAACGTTCCTCGACCAGGAAGTAATAAAACTTGAAATTAAGAAATCAAAGACTAAAAAACCTTTTACACCTGGCTAGGAGTCCCTGGGTGCTGCGAACGGTTAACATGCTGGGCTGCTAACTGAAAGGTTAGAAGTTTGAGTCCATTCAGAGGTGCCTTGGAAGAAAGGCCTGGCGACCTACTTCCAGAAACTCAGCCACTGAAAACCCTATGGAGCTCAATTGTACTCGGACACACTGGGGTTGCCATGAGTCAGAGTTGACTCGACAGCAACTGGAACACACGAAAATTAAAACAAAACTTGCTATTAAGCAATTTTTGAGTCAAAGGAGAAATAGAAGATGAAACTGCAGCATTTCTTGAAAATATGATGCATCGGAATCTATGGAATTAAGTAAAGCAGCTATTTTACATTATGAAGGAAATTGACACTGTGTATCACTGCTGATGAAAATGAACACATAAAAATAAATGAATTAAAGACCAACCCAAAAATCTAAAAAAAGAAAAAAGTATTCTAAAAGAAAACAGAAAAGATTACTGTATTTATATTTAAAGAAAAAAGAAAGGGATGTTAGAAAACAAAATAATAACAATAGTAGAAGTTGAGAGACACACTCAAATATTTTCAAATGAAGTGATGTCATGTCTGGTGTGGGTGTGAATCGGATGCGGGATCATTATACTATTCTTTCATATCTGCATATGCTTGACAATTTGTATTATAAAAAGTTAAAAATTTTAAAATGAACTTGGATTACAGGACTATATAAATAGTGAATATATAAAACATTCACAAGTAATTAGAGAGGTGAGTGTGCGGGATCTGGGGAGGAGAGCAAGGCACTTAGACATAATGGTCAAGTAGAATGTGATTCTCCACCAGGAACAGTGATGGTCTGGTCAAGGTCATATGGTCCAGTCGTCCCTCTTTGTTGGTGGACCCCCGATGATGATCCCCTCTCTATTATTATCAGAAAAAAGGACCCGCTTTGCGACTGTGGATGGTGAAGGTGCACGTGGGGTGACCTACTGTCTCTGAACCAGGAAACGCACTGGTCTGCGTCAGGAGAATTGGGTCAGTGCCCACCTCTGCCATTGTGACCTTGAGCAAATCCGCCATTGAATTGTGACCTTGAGCAAACAGAAATTTGCTTTTCCTAATCTGTAAAATGAGGGCACTGGAGTAGATGATTGTTAAGATTCTCGCCAGCTCCTACAGTCTGCAATGGGATTGAGAGTAAATCCTCGCCAGGAACCCCCTCCTCCAGAATCATCTGAAGCCCAGCTTGCAGAAACCTCAGCTTTCCAGAGCAGGCTGTAACTCAGCATGGGATTGCAGGAGCCCCTTAGTCCACCCAGGCTGCTCACTCGTCATAATGTGAGATCTGAGCACCAAGTAAACACTGAACGAGGCTTCAGGATTTAAGAAGAGGCTGCATTTTAGAAAGTTTTCATTCTTAACTGGTTACCAGTCTTGATGTCCTGAAGGAGCTTCCCCAGTATGGAATGCCCAAGTCTCCCATGACACAGTAAACGGCCAGTTCTTCTCTCAGGACGAGGAGGGCTCCTCTCATGTATCTTTTGCTTGTTTCATTTTGGTATCTTCAATGCCATTGCCACTTACGCCCGTGCAAAATGTGAGAAAGGGGCTGTTTCACCTCCGAATATCAACTTTAAGCCGAAAGGAGCAGAGCCGGGCCGTCTGTGTTCATACATAAGACCATGCTGATGAATAACATGGCTGACAGCGCTACCCTCTGAGTTCTAATGGAGTCTGGAAGAGGGGCTCATCAGCAATTCCAGGCTTGTCAATCACTTTAATTAAAATCGGAGCTGAGAGAGCTTGGAGGAACCAGTCCAACCAGCGAGATTTAAAAGAGAGGGAGGGGCGAAACGGGCAGGATATTGACAGGAATCTTAATGAAAGGATTAACGATGACAATAACAGTAAAAATTGCTTCGTTGTCACTTTGCATCTGCAGTTGGACAAAGCACTTTGTGAGGCAGCGCCAGGCTGAGACTGGCCTTCAGGACTCAAAAGGAGCAAACGCTGGGATTGTGCAAGAAAGACCTGTACCTCCGTCAACCAGATGTTTTGCACAGTTGAATGCTTGGGCCCTGACTTGAGTCAG
The DNA here is from genome assembly GCF_000243295.1 of Trichechus manatus latirostris. Classification (NCBI taxonomy): domain Eukaryota; kingdom Metazoa; phylum Chordata; class Mammalia; order Sirenia; family Trichechidae; genus Trichechus; species Trichechus manatus. The sequence continues at coordinate 1,231,380 of NW_004444191.1, forward strand.
TCATCGCTCGATTCCCCACTTGATGAGATATGTGTAGACCCACCTGCTCCTTTTAAGAAGGGAGGCCTCCTGGAAGCCCTACTGATGACTCAGACGTCCTCAGCCCCAGCACTAGGGTGACAGGCAGTGCAAAAGTTTGTGATCAGCTGCTAACTGAAAGGTTAGAAGTTGGAACCCACCCAGTGGCTCTGCAGAAGAAAAAGGGCTGGTGATCCACTTCTGAAAAATTATAACCATGCAACACGTGGGGTCGCCATGAACCGGAGGCTGACTCGGTGGCAGCTAACAACAACGACACCCCCAAAACTTGGTCTCTGGGTGGTGCGAGTGGCTTGCTGTTAATGACTAACCAGAAGGTTGGTGGTTACAATCCGCCCAGCGGTGCTGTGGAAGAAAGGCCTGGCAATCTACTTCCCTAAGATTTTCTGTTGCCGTAGAGTAGGTTTCAACTGATGACAAGCCTGTATGTTACAGAGTAAAATTGCTCCATAGAGTTTTCTTGGTTGTAATCCTTGTGAAAGCAGATCTCCAGGCCTTTCTTCCGTGGTGCCACTGGACGGGTTCAAACTGCCAACCTGTAGGTTAGCAGTTGAGCGCAGACAGTTCATGCCACCCAGGAATCGTTCCATAAATTGCAGACGTTGAAAACCCTACGGCGTGCAGTTCTACTCTGAAACGCGTGGGGTCGCCATGAGTCGGAATCAACTGGACGGCAGTGGGTTTACTCCCAACACTAACCTGTTAGACAGCTAACTGCAAAGAGGTGCAGTAAAATCCCCCTTTCCCCTGGATAACTACTCGAATGCTTTGGGGGGAAACAGTTAAAAATCAAGTGTTTTCAAAATAATGTTTTCATCCACTTTGCTTTTGCCCCAAGCCTGTGCTTGGTCTACGTGGTGAGTCTTCCCGAGGGTAGCACCAACAGACGCCCCTCCTGCATAGCTCTGAACTGATGCCTCTGGCTGTCCGCTGTCCTCTATTTTAGGTCTTGGAATCTCGGGGATTGGAAAGCAGAGACTAGCAGCACATTCATTCATTCACAGGTAATAAATCATCACCATACTTGCATGGTTCCTTCATTATTATCTTAGTTTTTTGCTCAATAGGTGGAGTCTGTAAGACCCCAGGTGAGGAGTGAATTCACCCAGATTTAACTATATCAGCTATGACTTAATATCTTGGTTTCCCAAATTACGATTCTATTTAAGATGAACTTAACGCAGAGACTACAGTTAAGATGATAAATAAACTTTAATAAGCATTTAAACCTACACAGTTAATTATGAATATCTTATACAACTATATCTGTAAGTAAACTCCAAGCTCTGGGTTTCATTTAGACCACCAGTCCCTCCGTACACAGGAAGCTGGCAACAGCTCACTGGCCAGGAGTGGCTTGCTCTGACTCTTTGCTCTTCATGTCTGCTGCCATCTGCAGACTTGGCCCTGGCATCCAGGTGGGTAGATCCTCAGGGCAGGTGATGCCCACACACTCCAGTTCCTTCTGCAGACAGCCCTGCCCTCCGTGGGGCGCACCCCAGGGTTCCCCAAGCCCTTGCTCTCAGGATTTAAGGGTCCCCTCCATTCCACCTCCTCTCTCCTCCTCCTCCTCTTTCTGCTTCTCATCCCCTCTTCCTTCACCTCGACCTCCTTTCCTCTCGCTTACACTGGCAATTAGTATTTATTTTTCCGGTGGACATTTTCTCATTAGGAGGAGAATAATGGCCTCCTAGAGGTGCCGTAGAGAAGATAATTCCCAACCCCACCCCTCTCTCTTCCCACTTTCAAAACATTCTTTCTCTGTTGTGTCCTGAAAATAGGAAACAGCCAGTATTTTCCTTACTAAGTGGTCTAGCTGCAGGTGCCTGTCAGGGACTGAGAAATGACAGTGAAGAGTGACTGAAGTAGCCAGGGATCTTTGCTGAGAAGGCTTGGATGCCTTCTCGGCATGGTGGGCACATCACTACCCACTAAGTAGGCTTCGCTGTGTTCCTATGTACTCCTTATTGTAGATTCACAGCAGCAGGAAAAGAAGGAACCGTTCAAAGAAATTAAATTTCAAAATGAGGAAACCAAGATTCAGAGAAGTTGAGTTGTGGGTGTGTTGCCACCCAGACAGTCACTGACAGAGTTGGTCTCAGTGAATGCAGTAGACTTCCGTCTCTCTTGCCAGATGTTTCCAACTTCCCACTTTCTGGGCGGGTGGCAGAATTGCACTTTCTCAATTCTTTTGGAAACAAACTAGTTGCCTTCAAGTCCACTCTGACTCCTCCTGTGTCAGAGTAGAACTGCGCTCCATAAGGTGTTGATAGCTAATTTCTGGAAGTAGATCACCAGGCCTTTCTTCCAGGGTGTCTAGAACCCCCGCCTTTTGGGTTAGCAGCCAAGTGCATTAACCATTTGCACCACCCAGGGGCTGCAGCCTCTTTTGAAGCGATGTATAATTGTGTGACTTGTTTTAACCAATGAAATGCGAGGGGACGTGCTGGTTGTCACTCAGGGCAGAAGATTCTTTTGGGGCTAATGTGTGATGTCCAAGGCCGTCTTCCCATCTCCAATAGCTGAGCCCCTGAGGAACTGTGATGTGCAGAACGCCCCTGCCCATGCCCAAGGTCATACCGCCCGAGAGGAGTTAGCTCGCATCAGGCCCCTGAGATGTGAGGGTCCTTTGTCATCATGTGCCACCTCACTTACCCTGGCTGATACAGTTAAGATGCTTTCAGCTGCAGGTAAAAGAAAATCCATCAGAAAGTGACTTAAAATAAGGACGTTTATTATCTCCTGTACAAAACATCTGAAAATAAAATGTCTCCAAGTTTGGACAATTCAGAGGCTCAATGACATCCTCAAGGACCCAGGTGTTTTTCCACCTGCCATCCTCAGCCCTTTAATTCCAGTCCTCAATGGGCAAAATCATAGCAGCAGCTCCAGGCATCACATCCTCGCACAATCAGCCAGGGTCGGAAGAGAGGACTTCCTTTTCTTGAGTCCCTTCTTAAGCATGAAGGTAACCTTTCCAAGTGCCCTTCCCCCAGTGCAGTTGCCTTCCAGCCTCGGTGGCCAAATCTGTGTCCCATGCCCCCACACTGTCAGCGGGATAGAATGAACACTAATCTGCTGGACTCTTTAGCCTCCTTCCCCTGGGGCTGAGGAGGGGCCCGTCCTCCCACGAAGCACCCAAACCAGTTGTCGTCCAGCCAGCTCTGAGTCGTGGTGACAACCATGGGTGTCAGAGCGAAACTGTGCTCCACAGACTTGCTTTCTTTTCTTCTAATTTGTTTTTTGTTATTGTTATTGAGAATATACACAGCAAAACATACACCACTTCGACAATTTCTACACGCACAATTCAGTGACACTCATTACATTCTTCAAGCTGTGCAACCATTCTCACCCTCTTTTTCTGAGTTGTTTCTCCCCCATTAACATAAGCTCACTGCCCCCTAAGGTTCCTATCTAATCTTTCGAGTTGCTGTTGTCAGTTTGATCCCATATGGGTAGTTCTTAAAAGAGCACAGTGCTCAAGGCAGACATTCTTTACTAGTTAATTAAGCTAAACTATTGTTTGGTTTTAAGAAGATTTCATGGACTCCATAGGGTTTTCAATGGCAGATTTTTTCTTCAGAAGTAGATCTCCAGGCTTATCTTCCAAGGTGCGTCTGGGTGGACTCAAACCTCCAACCTTTCAGTTAGCAGATGAGCGTGTTAACCGTTTGCACCACCCAGGGGCTCCCTCCTGGAGAACAAGGCCTCTTAATTCTGTTTGCAAGGAAGGAGGGAGGCATGACTGTGAAGTCACCCAATCGCGTTTGCCATAAATGCGATTCAAGCGCCCCAGTCCCATACACCAGTTTTCCTCCCCAAAGTTAGGAGAGAAGGAAGGACATGCTCAATATGAGTCTTTATAATAAACACAGACGGATTCCTGGCCTCCTCTGACACACCAGCAAATTCCTCAGCGGAGGAGGTTGGAGTTGTGCCGTCCCGTGATCCACAGCACTGAAACAGTTCTAGGCAGACAGTTCAACACCAGAAAGCAACTTGAAGTCCACCTGGTTCAGCCATGCCTTCAGGTGTTAATACCAAAAAACCCAAGCCAGGTGCCTTGGACTTGATTCTGACTCTTCGCAACCCCATGTATACAGAGCAGGGTGCTCATAGGATTTTCATGGCTGTGACCTTTCGGAAGCAGACAGCCAGGCCTTTGTTCTGAGGTGCCTCTGTGTGTGTTAGCACCTCCAACCTTTGGGTTAGTAGCTGATCGCTTAACTGTGCCAAGGCCCTGGGTGGCACAAATGGTTTGCACTCGACTACTAACAGTGTAGTTCAGGTGGCCCTACACCGAAACCAAAACCAACCCCATTGCCGTCGAGAGGATTCCAACTCACAGCAAACCTATAGGACAGAGTAGAACTGTCCCATAGGTTTCCAAGGAGCGGCAGGTGGATTCAAACCGCTAACCTTTTGGTTAGCAGCTGAGCTCTTAACCACTGCGCCACCAGGGCTCCAGGTGGTCCTAGGAGGCATTAATATTATTCCCGTGTGCAGATGAGTCCACCCAGACCTCCCGAGGGTGTGACCCCCCCCAGGTTCTCAGCCAGGGAGGGTGCAAGAGGCCCCAGACTCAGGATTTTGATTTCCCTGGACAATACTCAGGCCTCCTCCAACTCGTGTTTCCACGACTTCACTTGCTGGTTGATTCATTAAAGTCGTTTTCTTCCTTCACTTTGGGAAATAAATGGACAGCTGACATTGTAACTAGATTTAAGGCAAGAATGACAGACCCAGATTGGAACTGTTAAGGGAAACTGGATGTTTGGGGACATTGGGAACACTCTGAATTTGAAAAACATCCCCCTCTTTCCATTAACCATTTCTCTGGGACCTCCGGCAGAGAGAGAATTTTGCCCAGCATGAGCTGAGAAGCTGACCGAGTGTGGGGATTCTGACCTCGTTAACGGCCGGGGAGTTTCTGATCTCAGAATAACTTTCCCAGAAACGTTCAGTGTTTTTGAAGGGAAGGGGATACACTTTTTCGTGGTAGTGTGTGTGTTGTGAGTGTGTATGTGTGTGTGGCGGGGGGAGTCTCTGAATGGCACAGATGGTTAAGTGCTCAGCTGCTAACCAAACTGTTGACAGTTCTTCCCAGGGGCACCTCCCAGGAAAGGCCTGGTGATCTGCTTCTGAAAAATCAGCCCTTGAAAACCCTGTGGAGCACAGTCCTACCCACAGGGTTGAGTCGGAATCAACTCCACAGCAAAGAAAAAGAATTCAGGTGTGCTGTGTGTGTGTGTGCGTGTGTGTGTGTGTGTGTGTATGTGGTATGTCTGTGTGTGCGCATGCATATGTGAGCCCATTTTCCTGCTGGAGGCGGGGGGCGAGGAGGGTGTTCCTGTAACCTTACTAGTTATCTTTCTCACACTTCAAACTCTACCCCTCAGATAAGGCGAGGGTTTCCTCTTCCCTCGTCCTTGGAATTCCCCAAACACACTTGGTTTGTGGGATGTCCATCCGACTCTGTTCCAGGAGTCAGACCAGCATGAGAAGGACCAGCTGGCTTCCAGGAGGCTGCAGCTCTGTGCTCCCCCAGCACCTCAGTGGTCACTCCAGTTATCGATGGGTGGCCAGCTGGGCTGCAGGGCAGCCAGGCTTCACTTCCCCCAAACAGCTAAGGGGGAAACTTGGGGAGGCAGAGCTCCCCTGCTGTTGGTAAGTGGTGAGTGCTCAGGGAGGACCCAGGGTTTGGCTGGAAATGGCTCCACCCTGGGCGGGCAGGCTGGTGTGTTCAGTTCTGTCCGGTCGCTTCCCGCAGACCTGCGTTGAAGCCTGTCTTGTGGTGGTCATGACACTTCTGGTCAGCCCAGGGCATAGCAGGGTGTTTAGACCAGGGTCCTGCTGGGGCCTGGCTACCTGGCTGTGTGGTGCAGTGAACAGAGGTTCAGTCAGTCCTGCTTTCGTTTACTCATTCCACGCAGGACTGAGCACCTGCAGAGCTGGGCAGATAGAGTCAAGGAGGGATGAGGCACCCTGGCCTTCCAGGCAATCCAGGAAATAAGTCCACGACTAGGTAACTAAGATGATTACAGACCGTGATTAATGCTGTGAGTGGGACACCCAGGCTGATGTGTGGAGAGGCACTGGGAAGCACCACTTCAGGGAGGAGGGTCGGAGGACATTTCTTAAAGAGAAAGACAAGTGGATGGAGCCCTCAAGGCTGAGGGTAAGCCAGGCAGGGCTAGAGCTGGGGGAGAGCCTCCCAGGGAGGAAGAACCGAGTTTGCAAAGGCCCAGGGGTAGGTACAGGGAGGAGGCTGGTGCCTACAGCTTGACCAGCTAGGGAGGGTGTGAAGGCAGTCTAAGAGGAAGTGGGTGCTGGGCCTGGTGAGGAGCTGTAGGTCCTGCCGAGGAATTTGGATTTTGTTTTCAGAGCAGTGAAAATCCATGGAAGGTTCTTGAACAGGGCACTCACATGATGTGGTTTGCATTTTAAAAGAACCCGTTGGTTACTGTGGGGAGCCCAGATTGAGTCATATGTTCCCAGCCTTGCTTGTGGTTGGCCAGAGTCCCAGCCAGTGAAAGTTTTTACTGTCTAGGCCGCGTAATTGTCAACTCCCCACTTCTGCTTGTGTGAGCAGGAGGTGGTGTGGGTGCCTGGCCCTCACAGGACTGACAGCTGATTCTGGAGCTAGTGTCAACAGGAAGAAGGAAGAGAGACAGAGAAAACAAGAGTCCTTGGCATGGCCCCAATCCTGCTGCCAAAACTGCGTAGCTAAAGGACACCCATCCCAACAGCACCCAACCTCTGTGGCTTCGTTTGTACAATGGACATGTTAACAGATAGGTTGCTTCCTTGAATACCAAGGCCAGAAACCCCCTTGAAGTTTCTAGACCTCGGATCTATAATGAAAGTGGCTATCCTAATGCCCATTGCTTTGATGGAAACACCGAGACCCTGAGTGCACCAGGGAGCAGTTAGAGAGCAGGCTGCTCAGCTAATGTCACTCCAGACACCGGAGACCCTGAATTCCACATCCCACTCTTGGAGGTCCCATGCCTAAGTCCCCCTGGGATAGAATAACAAAGTCTCCTTTGCTTCTCACCCCAGGCAGCTGTTATGGATTGAATTGTGTCCCCCAAAATTAATGCTGAAATCGTAACACCGGTAACTGTGAAGGTGACCTTGTTTGGAAATAGGGTCTCTGAAGATGTTTTCAGTTCACACGAGGTTATACTGGAGGGGGGTGGGTCCTCATCCAATCCGAGTGGTGTCCTATGAAAGAGAAGACACACAGAGAGACGGACAGAGGGAAGACAGCCATGTGACAATGGAGTTATACTCTAGCTGCAAGACGAGGAATGCTTGGGGCTACCAGAAGCAGGGAGAGATAAGAAAGGATCTTCCCCTAGAGGCTTCGGGGAGCACATGGTGCTGCTGATACCCTGAATTTGGGCTACTTGCCTCCAGAACTGTGAGACAATCAACGTCTGTTCTTGTAAGTCACCCAGTTCGTGGTATTTTGTTATGGCAGCCCTTGGAAAATAATCCAGCAGCTTTGAGGGGTCTATAATTTAGGATGACATCAGCTACAAGTAAAAAATTTCCCCAACAGTGGCTTAAACTATTAGGGCGTTACAACAATAATAACAATAACTCAGCAGACAGAGTTGTTAATTCAGCAGCTCACTGGCAACAGAGCTGTGGTTCTGTTTCTCTGTGATTCTTTTCATTTCCCCTCATGGTCACAAGATGGCTGCTGAAGCTCCAGATACAGCATACTCTCATTCATTCAACAAATATGTACTAAGTGCTACTATGTGTCAGGCACTTTTCTAGGTGCTGGGGACACAGCAGTGAATAAAACAGACAAAATCCTGCTTGGAGCTTCCATTCTAGTGGGGAGGGGGAGGCAATAAATAAGGAAATAAGAAGAATACACAGTGGTATGTGTTATGGAGAAAAATAAAAAAGAGAGAAGGATAAAGATGTGTTTTTAAATGGTGACAAAGAAAGTCCTCTTTGAGAAGCTGGCGTTTGAGAAAAAAGCTGAAGAACTGAGAGAAGGAGCCGGTGAACACCTGGAGGAGAGGCACCCAGGCAGAGGGAACAGCAGCCGCAAAGTTGCCAAGCAGGAGTGTACTTAGCGGCTCTAGAAAAGCCCTGAGGGTGGCTGAGGAGGTGCCACAGAGGAGGAAATCTGTGGGCAGTAAGGTTAGAGAGAGAAAGGGACCACAGTTGTTGAAAGGACATGAGAGCATTCAACAGCACAACGGAAAGGGAGCAACTCTTTTTATCAGAGAAAAATATTTCCCAGCAGTCCTACACCACCTTGCATGTCATTGGCCGGAACTGTCACATGACCACCCATCAACCAATCACTCGCGTGCTAGTTTCCCAGGTCTGCCAGAGCAAAGCACCGCAGACTGGGTGGCTTAGAACAACACACATTCATTCTCTCCCAGTTCTTGAGGCTGGAAGTCCCGACTCGGTATCAGCAGGGCCACGCTCTCTCCAAAGGCTCTCCCAGATTTCTGGTTGCCCCTTTATTGTCACTGGCTAGGTGGCCCCAGGTGTTCCTTGGCTTGAGGCTGCATCACTCCAGTCTCTGGTCCTCACGTGCCCGTCTTCCCTCTGTGTGTGTGTCTGTGTCTCTCTTCCTCTCTGGGAAGGACACCAGTTCAGCTGGATTAGGGTGAAGGCGTAGTGAGGGTGACGAGCACCCAGGGGTAATCTCTAAGTTGATCCCCCCAATTTGAGCACCCAGGGCAATCCCTATTTTGCGGCCCCTCCCTCAGATTTCAAGATGAATAGGCTTTGAAAGTGGTGACCTGTCAGCAGAAACACCTTCCTCCCTTTTGTCCGGCTGCCTCAGTAAGGCGTCTTTCATATATGTGGCACCTCGGAATGTCATTTCCCACCTCATGTGGCACCTCTTTGGATGTGTCCCCTGGGGCAAATGTCCCCCGCTGCCCTCCTCGCTATAACTCTGGCTTAGGGTCCACCTTCTCCAGTACGATGTCATGTTAACTGATTATATCTGCAAGGATGCAATTTCCAAACAAGGTCATTCACAGGTGCTGGGGATTAGGACTTGAACATATCTTTTAGAGGGGACACAATTCAACTCATAACAACTGGTGTGATTCATTTCTGGGATTTGGGTCCTCCCGCACCCCCCAAAGCTGGTGCCGAACACAATGAAGTTCTGCAGCAAGGACAAAGGGGGAGTGACTGTGAGGTGGGCAACCAAGAGTGTCAGCCACACAGCAACTTGCCAACCAGGCAGTTTGCTCCTTGACATCCGTGGCATAGATCATTAACCCACAGGGTGGGCAGAGGGAAGCAGTGGGGGTCTGTCTGGGTTTGGGGGACTCCTCTGAGAGTAAACTTTCAAAGTCCCTCTTCTGCTTCTGTCTCACGTCTCTGGTCCACAGAAAGTCTCTCCCACTTAAAAAAAAAAAAAACAAAAAACACCACCACCTTTTAATTATGAAAAATTTCAAGCATATTCAAAGGTAGAGAGACTGGTATCATGATCCCCCCTGTAGCCATCCCCAAGCTTCAACAGTATCAGGCCTTGGTACAAACAGGTCAATCCTGCTTCATCTATAGCACCTGCCCCCAACAGTCTTCTTTCCATTAAAAAGCACTAATCAGCACCCAAGTCTTTTGAAGACCTGCCGTATTGTGAAGACTTAGCTGGGGGAGGGGGCCTGGAGAACTAGGAAAGTCACTCAGCCCACTCAAAGCTTTTACAAGCCCAGAGCAGCCTTGCTTCCTGCAGGGTGACTTGCACGCAACCAGCTAAAGGACACCAAGGCTTCTTTCTCCTGAATCACCCTTGTGTCAGCTCTCAGAAGCTATGGATGTGCACAAAGTCATCCCTAACGGGGCACTTGGCCCCTTAGGAATTTTGATGGACCAAAGCATAAGTCCTCAGCACTGCTCAGAAAAAGTAAACAGCAGCAATGCTAGATTTGACTTCTGCGCAGTTAATTTAAACTCCACTCTGAATATAAATCAGCTACTTTAGTTCCGATCCACTCAGTCCCATCTCAAGCATGGCGCTGAATGACAAATATGGGGCTGCTGCGGGTACATATAACAAATGACAGGCAGAACTAATCGTTTCCTTCAGCTCAAAGGAAGTTCATGGACCACGGAAGGACACTGTTCTTTCTGAAGAAGCTCTGCTGGGCCACGCTCCGCAGACATTCCTCTTGGGATAAGTGTCTGCCTATTGGGGGTGGAATGCTAACTTACCTTCATTTTTCAAGGACTAGCAGTGCCTTTAGGAGAGAAGGAGAACCCAGATTTCTTGGGAAACCACTATTCTAAGCGTCCTCTTGGAGGGCTGGGGTCTTGGGTTCAAAAAACAAACTAGTTGCCATCAAGTCAATTCCAGCTCCTGGTGACACGATGCTCTTCAGAGTAGAACTGTGCTCCGTAGGATTTCCAATGGCTGTGATCTGTCAGAGGCACCTCTGAGTAGATTTGAACCACCAGCCTTTCAGTAGCTAAGCATTTAATCATTTGCACCACTCACGGATTCCATGGAATCTTAGGTAGAGGGTAGTAAGTAGAGCAGGTAAGAGAGGAACAGGGAAATATTTCTGGCTCCTGGCTGGCTGGTGGGAATTAATCTTTCAGAGGTGACCAGCTAAGCTGATGGAATACAGCGGGAGGGGAGGAGTGAGTGGAATTACAGTTCCCTATTCCTGTTAGCTGCTGGGGAATGGAGATTTCATGGTTGAGTCTGTCAAAGGGGCCTCATAGGAATATGCTTCTCCCAACTTTTGCCCCCTGAGCTGGAAGGCATGTCTCCAGGGGCCGGAAACTCCAAGAGACAAGTTTGGACTTGGTATTGGGCATCAGGACAGAGGTACCACGCTTCTGTGTGAAGGCAGAGTTAGTGCCCATGAGGAAGATTAGATAAGGCTGGTAAAAGCCCAGACATTTCCCCACCCGTTTAAACCTCCAAGTTGTCAGACATTGGGCCAGGTGCTGGGGGTCCAAAGTTGAGAATAGTGGACACTTCCCTCAAGTATATAACTTCCTTCAACGTATGACTTCCAGAAAGTTAACACGACCATGAACACGTGTCAAAGATTTTATTCAGCGTTTTAGTTAATGAATAAGAGAGCCAGTAAGATAGTATAACTGGTTCCAGTTTTGAGGACCTCAAATTTACATACAACATAAATCTGAGGATTTGAGGACCTCAAATTTACATAGCCCATCAGGAAAGTACTAAAAAAAAAGGAAAGAAAACATTGCTAGGCTAGATCAAACCTGGCTGATGTCCTGCGTGGCAATAACATAACTTTGGGCTTATCTTTCTCACCAGAGAGAAATCTACAGGTAAACACATGATTTCACAGTGTCTGGGCTCTAATCATTGGAAACCGTGGTGGCGGAGTGGTTAAGAGCTACGTCTGCTAACCAAAAGGTCAGTAGTTCGAATCCACCAGAGGCTCCTTGGAAACTCTATGGGGCAGTTCTACTCTGTTCTATAGGGTTGCTATGAGTTGGAATCGACTTGATAGCAACGGGTTTAGGCTCTAATCAAATAGTATATAGCCAAGTCAAGCATAAGTACATTCTCCAAGAAAATGAATAATGTGCCTTCAGTGGATTTGTTAAATAATGCCCTGGTACAACATTGAAAAAAAAAATCAGAAAGATGCATTGCACTGGGCAAATCTGCTGCAAAAGACCTCTTTAAAGTGTTGAAAAGCAAAGATGTCACCTTGAAGACTAAGGTGCGCCTGACCCAAGCCATGGTGTTTTCAGTCACCTCATATACATGGGAAAACTGGACGATGAATAAGGAAGACTGAAGAAGAATTGACACCTTTGAGTTATGGTGTTGGTGAAGAATATTGAATATACCATGTTCTGCCAAAAGAACGAACAAATCCGGCTTGGAAGAAGTACAGCCAGAATGCTTCTTAGAAGCATCGATGGTGAGACTACGTCTCACATACTTTGGACATGTTGTCAGGAGGGACCAGTCCCTGGAGAAGGACATCATGCTGGTAAAATAGAAGGTCAGTGAAAAAGAGGCAGAACCTCAATGAGATGGACTGACATGGTGGCTGCAACAATGGGCTCAAGCATAGCAACAATTGTGAGGATCGGGCAGGACCAGGCAGTGTTTCGTTCTGTTGTACATAGGGTCACTGTGAGTTAGAACTGACTCACCCGCACCTAACAACAACAACACAACATTGAAGGACATGCTGCACTTTTGTTTGATTTCCAAGTTTTGGGTAATGGTTTCTTAATTCAAGAAATGTAGAGTAACATGCCTGTCAACCTCCCAGGTGAGCCTAGGACCTAAAGCAATGGGAAGGGATGGCGTAAAACAGTTGGGCCTTGGAGACAGGGAACCTGGGTATCAGTCCTATCACCCAGGTGTTTTGTGACCTTACACACATCTCATTACCTCCTAAGCCACAGATTCTCTCTGAGTTCAATGAAGATGTTGAACCGGGTAGGCCCTGGAACCCCCTTTGGCCCTGACATTTTCTGAATCATGATAGATTGTGAAGCAAAGCTACCAGGCAGATCCTCTTGTCTACAGTAGCAGACCAGTGGGAAAGCACTGTGGTAGATATTTGGACAACTGAGAGGGAGAGAAAGAGGACACGTAAGAGCACCAAGTGCAAAGAGTACTAAAAAGAAATGAAAGAATTTTCCATCTAGGCTCTACCCTCCTCCAAGTCTCTGCTCCCCATCAGTACTCTGGGTTGTTGGGAAGAGTCGGGATAGGCTAGGTCATGCTGAAGTAACAAACTGGTGCTGAAATCTCAACGGCTTAAACAAATCAAAGTTTAGTTCTTGCTCATAGAATTCTGGTGTGGGCTGGCTGATTCCCCAGCACATCTGTCCTCCATGTAATGACTGGACATTTCATGTGGCTTCTATCCTACAGCTCTTCTGTCTTTGCGTGTGACTTCCTGAGTCACTCCAGCAGAGCAAGAGAGAGTGTGGAACACATTGGCTTTTAATTAGCTATGACTTCTATTTGGGGACCAGTCACGTGGCTACAACTAGGCTCTGAAATATGTTCCCCTTGGCCAAAAAAAAGCGAAGAACCAGACATAAGTTCAACATGCCCTGGTCTGGATCCAGCTCCTTTAAAGACTGAGGGCTCTTTGAGGACTCCATGGAACCCTCCCCACTTTGTCCTCTCCCTGACTCTAGAATATTTAATGGAATAAGGAAATGTTCAGTCAGATACCTGGTTGCTCTGTCCAGCCAATACTCAACCTCTGGGGGCTTCCAGAGGCCTCCCAGCCTGGGGCCATGTCTGCACATTTCAAAGAAAGGAGGCTTGATTTAACCTGAGTTATTAGATCAGTGTGGACAAGCACAGTGGGTCCCAGGAGACCAAAGAAGTGACTTCCCAGTGATCTGTGGCCTGAGGTTCCTGCCTAGATCGTTACCAAAGCTCACTTCCCTTTGCTCTGGAGGAAAGAGCGTTTTTGTTTTGTTTTTTTTTTTCCAAAATGGAAGCGGCTTTTAATTGCTCCCTTGTATCACCCCTCAATTATAGCTTTTATATTTCCTCATTGTTTCAAAACTTGGGTTCTTCTCTCTCTGACAAGATTATAAGTTCCTTGGGAAGGGACACAGTGTTAGTTTTTCTCTGCCTGACACCGTCGGCTGAGCAAATGCTGGAGGATGGCTGTGTCATGTATGGCCAGACAGGGATAGGAATGATGTCTGAGTGTTAGTTGGTGACCAGGAAGATTTACATCATGGGTGCTAGCCAACAATGCTGGTCAGAGATGTGAGGAGGGGGCTTGTCTAGGACCCTTTCCCAACTACCTGGCTTCACTATTAGCTATTTCTCTTTCTGTCGCTTTCACTTTCACCTTATTCCAAAAAATATTTGAGGCTCATACAGATATGCAAACAATTTAACGAGATCAAAACATTGACCAGATAAGGAAATCAGACTCTCATTCTAAAAGGGACCTTGATTAGCATCCTTAAAATCGTTAGCATTTTGCTTGTGTGAGAGCAGCTGGGCCGAGCCTAGCTCCTGGTGCTGCTCGCAGCCTGGCCTTTGCTGAGGGCTCCAAATAGAGAGTTTGGGAGACTCCCTTCGGTGCTTCTGGTGAAAATGGTGTGCTACCATGACATGCCTATTCTGTAACAAATTACCACAAACTTAGTGACTTCAAACAACACAAATTTATTATCTTACAGTTCTGGATGTAAGAAATGTGCAGTGGGTCTTATGGGCTAAAACCCCAGTGACAGCGGAGCTGTGTTCCTTTTGGAGGATCTAGAGGATGATGTTTCTTGAGGCAATGTAACACTGCACACAGGTCTCCGTTTGGAGGCTAGTCTTCATGGCCCAGGGACACAGGAGGAGCTAATATAAAATAAAAAAGGATTAGCAAGAAGGGAAATATATTAGGTGGTATTTCAAGACATTATTGTGCTACAGTAGAGCTCCGTTACAGGAACAGATCATCGTTTATTTAACAGGCTCTCTACTGAGGACATTTAGGTTGTTTTCAGTCTTTTCCCTTTACAAACATTGCTGCAACGCACATCCTTGTATATCCTTGTACATGCGTACAAGAACATCTATAAAACAAATTCTTAGAAGTGGAACTGCTGAGTCAAAGGATAGCTGTTTTGAGAGAGATTGCCAAGTTGTTCTTCAGAGGAGGTACGACAATTTACGCTTCCATCAGTGTTGCATGAGAATGCCCATTCTTGTTATATTTTTGCCAATGATGTTTTATCAAACTTGATTTTTGCCAATCTGACAGATAAAAAGGGAACTATGACTTGTATTATCATTTGTTTATGACCCATCTCCCCGCTACAAACTGCCTGTTCATGTGCTTTGCTCAGTGTTCAGTTAGTATTTTTTTCATTTATTTGTAAAGACTCTTTACATCTTTAGGAAACTGGCTCTTTGTGAAATGTATTTTAAATACTTTTCTCAACTTACTCTTTCAAAGTAAAACTTCATTCACAATATTTTCTCCCTGTAAAACTAATTGTAATTTCCGTGTAGTCACACTTACAGCTCCTATGTTTTGATTTTGCTTACAAAGTTCTCCCCACTTCAAGTATACTAACAATATACTAAAACAGATCCCCTTTTATTCTGATACTGTCAGTTTTTTATTTTTTACACTTGTATCTCTGATTTATCAGCATTTAATGTTTTTGTAAGGAGTTGTGAACCAGTTTTCCCAACATAATTTATCAAATACTTCATCTTTTCTAATATGAAATACACCCCTTTAACACCATGAATTTCAAGGTGCATTTTCATTATTTGTGCACTTTCTATTCTCTTTCATTGTTATCACCTATTCATGGATGGGCAAAGACAAATTTAATTACTATACCCTTGTAAAACAGTGAAACCTGTGAGAACAGGAACTCAACTGGACTGCCTTGTTTTTCCGGGTCTTACAAGTTTTCTGCCTTTGACAGGGTACGGTCTTTTCTATCACTCTCTGTTAGTGGAAAATGTTCGTGTTTTCTTTCTCTGACAGGCTTCCCCTTGCACAGGTTCTGGCTTTCTCAGGTTTTACTGTACTTTATAATATCTGGTAATGTTAGTCTCCCTTCATAATGCTTAATTTTCATAAATTTCTGGTTATTCTTATATGTTTATCTTCCACATAAACTTTAGAAAGAACTTGTCTAATTTCCTTCCCCCTAAAAAAACCTGTTAGTATATTTACTGAGTTTGTATTAGATTTATATATTCACTTAGGGACAATCAGCATTTTAATAACATTGAATCTTCTTATCCAAGACATTTATTTGAGTCTTTTAAAAATGTACTTCAGTAGAATTTTAAAGTTTTCTTCACTAAAGCCTTAATATTTTTTTATTATGTTCATTCCAAAGGCATTTATCTCTTTGTTTGCAGTATTAATGGAATATTTTCTTATGTTATTATATTTTCTAATTGATGGCTGCTTATATAAGGAAAATTTGCCATGAGTGTGAGGTCAGGGTCACTCGAAAGGGTCTCAGGCTTCTCAGTCTCTCCAAATAGATCATAGGCCTGGATTTAAAATCTAAAGTTATAAAACTTTTAGAAGAAAACATAGGAAAAAATCTTTGTGGCCTTCAACTAGGCAAAGATTTCTTAGCTAGGACACCAAAAGCAAGGTCCATTAAAAAAAAAATTGGACTTCTTCAAAATTAAGAACTTTTGATTATCAAAAGACAGTCAGAAGACAAAAGAGAAGTCATAGACTGAGAGAAAAACGTCTGGACGTGCATCTGGAAAGTTTAAAGAACTCCAAAACCCAATAATAAGAAAACAGACGCAATAAAAAATGGGCGAAAGATTTGAACACAAACGCTTTACCAAATTGCAAGTACTGCAATATCTTGATTAAGGCACCTTTGTAATGAGTCTTAGATTTTTTCTCTCTCTTCAAGTTTTTTTGGCTATTCTAGGTCTTCTGTATTTCCATATAAATTTTAGAATCAGCTTATCAATTTCTTCAAAAACCAGCTTGCTGGGATATTGATTGAGATTGCATGGAATCAATAGATCAACTGGAAGTGAAACAATATTTTAACTTGGTTGAGTTTCTTGATCTATGATCATCATTTATCTCCCCATTTGCATAGGTTTCTCAACAATATTTTGTAGATTTCAGTCTACAGGTCTTCTAATCACTTGTCAGATTTGTCTCTAAGTATTTAATATTAATGATGCAGTTACAAATGTATAATTTAATTTTTTAAAATTTTTTATTATTTAGCATATAGATATTTACTTTGCTTTTCTATATTGCTCTTATATTCTGCACCTTTGCTTAACTCATCTTTAAGTTCTAATAGTATCTGTGTAGATTCTGTAGGATTTCTACATAAATGATCATGTTGTTTGTGAATAAAGATAATATTACTTTTCCTTTCTAATCTAGATTCCTTTGTTTATTTTTCTTGCCTTATTGCATGGCTAGAATCTCTAGTACAATGTTGAATAGAAGTGGTGAGAGCACATATATTTGCCTTGTTTGTGATATTAGGGAGAAAGCATTCAACCTTATATCATTAAATAGGATATTTAAAGTAGGATTTTTGTAGATAGCCTTCATTGGATTAAAGGCATTCCCTTCTATTCCAAAGTTGCTGAAAGTTTTTATCAGTAACAGATGTTGGATTGTGTTAAATGCTTTTTTTGGCATCTGAGATCACCATATGGGTTTTATTTTTTAGTTTCTCTTTTTAACACTCTTAAGAGAATGAAAAAACCAGCCAAGTTTGAGAGAAAATTTTTGGAAAGCATGTATCTGATAAAGGACATGTATTAATAAAATATAAAGAACTTTCAAATCTCAACAATTAAAAAAAACAAACATTCCAATTAAAGACTGGGCAAAAGTTTGAGCAGACACTTTATCAAGGAAGATATCTAGATGGGAAATAAGCACATAAAGAGATGCTAATTACTATCAGTCATTTAGGAAATGCACAATGAAATACCACTACACACCTATTAGAATAGCTAAAATTAAAAAGAATGACCATACCAAGTGCTGGCAAGGATGCGGAGGAACTGGAACTCTCATACACTGCTGGCCGAAATGGAACTCTCATACACTGCTGGCCAAAATGTACAACTACTTTGGAAAAGAGTTTGGTAGTTTCCTAAAAAGTTTTAAACACGCACCTACCATATGATCCAGCCATTCGCTCCTCCATATTTATTCAAGAGAAAAGGAAATCTATATCCACACAAAGACTGTATGCGAATGTTCATAATAGCTTTATCTGTAATATCTCCAAGACTGGAAACAACCTGAATGTCTATCCACAGGTGACTAAACAAACTATAGTATATCCACATGATGTCACACTAGTAGGTAATGAAAAGAAGGAACTACTGTTATATGTAATAACGTGGATGCATTTCAACATAATTATGTTGAGTCAAAGAGCCAGACAAAAAGGCTACACACAATATGATTCCATTTATATAAATTCTGGAAAATGCAAACTAATCTATAGAGATAGACAGACGATCAGTGGTTGCTTGACGATGGGGGTTTCAGAGAGAAATGGGATAAAGGGATTACAAAGGGGCCCAAGGTAACTTTTTGGAGTGATGCCTATGTTCACTATCTGGATTATGGTGATGGCTTCATAAGTGTCTGTAGTCAGATTTTTAAAAATAATTTATTTTAGTTTATTTTTTGTTGTTGAGAAGATATAAAGCAAAAATATGCACCAATTCAAGTTTCTACATGTACAATTTAGTGACATTGATTACATTCTTTGAGTTGTGCAATGTTCTCACCCTCCTTTTCCTAGTTTTGCCTCCCCCATTAATATAAGATTGCTGCCCCCTAAGGGTCTTATCTATTCTTTTGAGTTGCTGTTGTCAATTTAATCCCATACATAGTCATAGAGATTTAAGCATTGACTGTAGATTTAACAAATAATTGGTGTAAAAATGCCATGGTGGTGTTGGACCTCTCTCTTCAGCGGGGAGAGAGGAGAATCAACATCAGCCTATAGGTAATGATTCCTATGAGGTGGAGTCAGACATACCTCCACTCTCCAACCTTTTTTACCAATTCTGACACCAGCCGTTCCTCCCACAGCACTCTCTATCTCTCTGATGGGTTTGATAATTTGTTGCAATGACCATACAGGACTCAGAGACTAGACTCACAGTTATGGGGGTTTATTAGGGAAGTAATGGGTTCAACTCAGGATACAATTCTTCAATCAGGACAGCTTCTCAGCCTGACATCACCGGGCCCACATTCTCAGCCTGGGCCCTGGCCTTGGCCCTGCTCGGGCAAGTGTTACTAAGCTTTTTAGCTCTTCCAACAAGTGCCTGGAAGCACCCCACTCTGCCAGCAAGCCTCCTGCAAGAAGGCGCTCAGCCCTCTTGCTGCAGCCACCTGGCTCCACTGCGCTGTCTTGTGCTGGTCTCCTGATTCTACTGCTGCCTTTTCTGTGCTGTGCTTGTGACCGCTTCTTGCTGTCTTGCATTTTCTCCAGTGTTACGGTTCTCTCTGTCTTCTGTGTCTAGGAGGTTCTCAGCACAGGGACCCTGGGTCCAGAGGACGCATTCTGCTCCTAACCCTTCTTAATAGAGAATTCTTAATGTTAGTGAGGTTCCCTATTTCCACTTCTGGGGTTGGCTCCCTTTAAGCCCAGTGGAGTGGCAAAACTGACCAATCCCCTCATTAAGGTTCCATACACCTTATTTGCATAATCCCACCTGCCCCCCTGACTCATAGTGACTCTTTGTACAACAGAATGAAACACTGCCCAGTCCTGCACCATCTTGACAATTGCTGCTATGTTTGAGTCCATTGTTGTAGCCTCTGTGTCAGTCTATCTCTTTGAGGATCTTCCTCTTTTTCACTGATCCTCTTCCTTACCAAGCATAATATCCTTCTCCAGGGACTGGTCCCTCCTGATAACATGTCCAAAGTAAATGAGATGAAGTCTTGCCATCCTTGCTTCCAAGGAGCACTCTGACTGTACTTCTTCCAAGACAGATTTGTTCATTTTTCTGGCAGTCTGTGGTATATTCAATATTCTTTGCCAGCACCATAATTGAAAAGTGTCAATTCTTCTTCTGTCATCTTTATTCATTGTCCAGCTTTCACATCCGTATGAGGGAATTGAAAAGATCATGGTTTAGGTCAGGCTCATCTTAGTCCTCAAAGCGACATTGCTTTTCAACACTTTAAAGAGGTCTTTTGTAGCAGATTTGCCCAATGAAGTATGTCGCTGGATTTCTTTTTCTTTTCTTTTTTTTTTTTTTTTATACTTTCTTCTTCTTTTTTTTTTTATTGTGCTTCAGATGAAGGTTTACAGAATAGTTTCTCATTAAACAGTTAGTACACATACTGTTTTGTGACATTGGTTAACAACCCCACGACATGTCAACACTCTCCCTTCTCGACCTTGGGTTCTCTATTACCAGCTTTCCTGTCTCCTCCTGCCTTCTAGTCCTTGTCCCTGGGCTGCTGTGCCCCATTAGTCTTGTTTTGTTTTATGGGGATGTCTAATCTTTGGCTGAAGGGTGAACCTCAGGAGTGACTTCATTACTGAGCTAAAAGGGTATCCAGGGGCCATACTCTTGAGGTTTCTCCAGTCTCTGTCAGGCCAGTTAGTCTGGTCTTTTTTTGTGAGTTAGAATTTTGTTCTACATTTTTCTCCAGCTCTGTCCGGGACACTCTGTTGTGATCTCTGTCAGAGCAGTCACTGGTGGTAGCCGGGCACCATCTAGTTGTACTGGACTCAGTCTGGTGGAGTCCATAGTTGTTCTTGTTGTTGTTAGGTGCCGACAAGTCAGTTCTGACTCATAGTGACCCCATGCACCACAGAACGAAACACTGCCTGGTCCTGTGCCATGCTCACAATCGTTGTTGTTATGCTTGAGCCCATTGTTGCAACCACTGTGTCCATCCATCTCGTTGAGGGCCTTCCTCTTTTTTGCTGACCCTCTACTTTACCAAGCATGATGTTCTTCTCCAGGAACTGATCCCTCCTGACAACATGTCCAAAGTATGTAAGATGTAGTCTCTCCATCCTTGCTTCTAAGGAGTATTCTGGTTGTACTTCTTCCAAGACAGATTTGTTCATTTTTCTGGCAGTCTGTGGTATATTCAATATTCTTTGCCAGCACCATAATTGAAAAGTGTCAATTCTTCTTCTGTCATCTTTATTCATTGTCCAGCTTTCACATCCGTATGAGGGAATTGAAAAGATCATGGTTTAGGTCAGGCTCATCTTAGTCCTCAAAGCGACATTGCTTTTCAACACTTTAAAGAGGTCTTTTGTAGCAGATTTGCCCAATGAAGTATGTCGCTGGATTTCTTTTTCGCTGTTCCATGGGTGTTGATTGTGGATCCAAGTAAAATGAAATCCTTGACAACTTCAGTGTTTTCTCCTTTTATCATGATGTTGCTTATTGGTCCAGTTGTGAGGATTTTTGTTTTCTTTATGTTGAGCTGTAATCCATACTGAAGACTGTAGTCTTTGATCTTCACCAGTAAGTGCTTCTAGTCCTCTTCACTTTCAGCAAGCAAGGTTGTGTCATCTGCATATCGCAGGTCATTAATGAGTCTTCCTACAATCCTGATGCCGTGTTCTTCTTCATGTAGTCCAGCTTCTTGGATTATTTGCTCAGCATACAGACTGAAGAGATATGGTGAAAGAATGCAATCCTGACACACACCTTTCCTGACTTTAAACCATGAGTATGCCCTTGTTCGGTCCGAACAACTAACTGCCCTTGATCTGTGTACAGGTTCCTCATGAGCACAATTAAGTGTTCTGGAATTCCCATTGTTTGCAATGTTATCTGTAATTTGTTATGATCCACACAGTCAAATGCCTCTGCATACTCAATAAAACACAGGTAAACATCTTTCTCGTATTCTCTGCTTTCAGCCAGGATCCATCTGACATCAGAAATGGTACCCCTGGTTCCATGTCCTCTTCTGAATCCGACCTGAATTTCTGGCAGTTCCCTGTCGACACACTGCTGCAGCTACTTTTAAATGATTCTTAGCAAAATTTTGCTTTCATGTGATATTAATGATATTGTTTGATAGGTTTTGCATTCGGTTGGATCCCCTTTCTTAGGAATAGGCATAAATATGGATCTCTTCCAGTCAGTTGGCCAGGTGGCTGTCTTCCAAATTTCTTGGCATAGAAGAGTGAGCACTTCCAGAACTGCATCCGTTTGTTGAAACATCTCCATTGATATTCCATCAATTCCTGGAGCCTTGTTTTTTGCCAATGACTTCAGTGCAGTTTGGGCTTCTTCCTTCAGTACCATTGGTTCCTGATCATATGCTACCTCTTGAAATGGTTGAACGTCGACAAATTCTTTTTGGTATAATGACTCTGTGTATTCTTTCCATCTTCTTTTTTTATTGTTTAGAATTTTTAATAAACATTTGTGTATTGATTTTTTTTCTTATTGTACTTTAGATGAAAGTTTATAGAACAAATAGTTTCTCATTAAACAGTCAGTACACATATTGTTTTATGACATTGGTAACAAACCCACAACATGTCAACACTCTTCCTTCTCAACCTTGGAGGACCTTTTTTTTGGTGAAAATATACATAGCCAAAGTTACACCATTTCAAAAGTTTCTACATGTACAATTCAGTGACATGGATTACATTCTCCCAGTTCTGCTGCTATTCTCACTATCCTTTTCCAAATTATTCCATCACAATTATCTTCAACTCACTGCCC
>NW_004444191.1:1255356-1257088 GCF_000243295.1 Trichechus manatus latirostris
GTTTTCTGGTTTCTCCCCCTGTTCTGGAACTCCAATCACTCACAAATTTTTGCTTTTGATTGTATCCCACATAATTCTCAGGGTTTCTTCATTTTTCTTCATTCTTTTTTCTGATTTTTTCCTCAAACAGAGTTGTATCCAAGTGTTTGTCTTCAATTTCGCTGATCCTATCTTCCATCATTTCAAACCTGCTCCTCAGCCCTTCTATGACACTGCCCATTTCTGAAATCTTGTTGTTTATCTTTTGGATTTCTAATTGTTGTTTTTGCATGATTTCTAGTTGTGAATTTATTTTAGCATTTTTTTCCTGTATTATTTTCTTGAATTCTTCCATTTTTTGTCTGTGTTTTCCATGAATTTGCCTGCCTTTTCCATGAATTTGTCTTTTTTATTCCTCATTTTTGTCTCCTTTTTGCTTAAACTCTTGGATAATTCTGAATATTAGAGATTTTAATTCCCTATCAGTTAGCTCTAGTGCCTTTTCTTCTACTGGAAGGTTATCTGGTGTTTTATTTTGGATGCCTGCTGGAACCATCCTGTCCTGTTTTCGTAAATGCTTTGATATTGCCTGCTGTCTTCAGGGCATTCAGTGGTTATTTTCCTTGTTTGTTGAGTGTAGATTTATTTGTTTCATCCTGCTTTTTTGTTTTATTTGGTTATGTCTGAGTAGGCGGGCTGTGCATTCTTCATGTGCTCATCTGTGGCACGGTACTTTTCACCTCCTTCTCCAATGGGCGGGGTCAATCACTCAGGTATGGTACAGCAGAGCAGGTCCAGCTGAAGGGGAGTTGCTGGGATAGATTTTTGTGGCACGTACCAGGGCTGATAGTGCAGACCAGGAATCAGTGCAGGGCAGGTTCCAGTAGGCTGTGCCTGTGCTGCTTGTGAGTGTGATGTTCAGTGCACGGTGCAGGTAGGCAGGAAGGAGGGGATAGATTGTGATATGTGGTGTTAAGATGGGCATGGGAAAGATGAGATAGGAACAGGAGCCAAAAACATACACACAAACAAAAAAGAGTGCTATGGGAGCTTGCTATTGGAGTGGAGAGATGAGAGACTGAGAAATGAAGAAAAATAAAAATGAAAAAAGAGAAAAAGGGTAGAAGAAAAAAATGAAAAAATTGAGAAACTGGAAATAAAGACAAAAAGGGAATAAGAGAGAGAAGAAAACAAAACAAAGAAACAACAACAACAAAAAAAACCCAAAACAAAGAAAAAAAAAAAAGCAAGAAAAAGAAATGCCCCCAGGGATGTCCCTATGCGTCTGCACAGAGTAAGGGGGTAGCTTTGAAGCTGCGCAGTACTGCCCAGCTAGAAGGGGCTGCCAAGCCAAGAAAATAAAAAGAAAAACAAATCAAAACAGAACAAATCTGAGCAAACAAACAAAAAAGCCCCGGTGTCCCACCAGCATGGCTGCACGGGCCGGGAAGCAGTTTCACAGTCAAGCAGTGTTTCACAGCCTTTCAGGAAGAAGCAAAGATGGCACACGGAGCCAGGTAGTTGAGAGAAAGAAGGGGAAGGTGATGAGAGGTAAGGAAGAAATCTAAAGAAGCAGAATAAAGCAACACCAGCAGCCAACAAAAGGCATTCAGGGAGCTGGCCAGTGTGGGTGGGTGGAATCCAAGTGACACCAGGGTGAAGCTGGTGCTTCCCGGCCAAGAGACTGTGGCTGCAGGAAGCAAAGGAGGCTAAGTGGGCTCCTTCCATCTTCTTTTGATGCTTCCTGCATCAT
>NW_004444191.1:1257789-1259198 GCF_000243295.1 Trichechus manatus latirostris
TGTCACCAAGGCCATGTTTTCCAACTACAGATCCTTCTTCCTTGTTTCCAACTTTCGCATTCCAATCACCAGTAATTATCAATGCATCCTGATTGCATGTTCAATCAATTTCAGACTGAAGAAGTTGGTAAAAATCTTCAAGTTCTTCATCTATGGCCTTAGTGGTTGGTACGTAAATTTGAATAATACTTGTATTAACTGATCTTCCTTGTAGGTGTATGGACATTATCCTATCACTGACAGCACTGTACTTCAGGATAGATCTTGAAATGTTCTTTTTCATGATGAATGCAACGCCATTCCTCTTCAAGCTGTCATTCCTGGCATAGTAGACCATATGATTGCCTGATTCAAAATGGCCAATATCGGTCCATTTCAGCTCACTAATGCCTAGGATATTGATCTTTATGCGTTCCATTTCATTTTTGACAATTTCAAATTTTCCTAGATTCATACTTAGTACATTCCAAATTCCGGTTATTAATGGATGTTGGCAGCTGTTTCTTCTCATTTTGAGTCGTGCCGCATCAGCAAATGACAGTCCTGAAAGCTTGACTCCATCCACGTCATTAAGGTTGACTCTACTTTGAGGAGGCAGCTATTCTCCAGTTGTCTTTTGAGTGCCTTCATCAACCTAGGGGCCTATCTTCTGGCACTATATCAGATAATGTTCTGCTGCTATTCATAAGGTTTTCACTGGCTAATTCCTTTCAGAAGTAGACTGCCGGGTCCTTCTTCCTAGTCTGTCTTAGTCTGGAAGTTCAGCTGAAACTTGTCTGCTATGGGTGACCCTGCTGGTATCTGAGTACCAGTGGTTTAACTTCTGGAATCACAGCAAATTGCAAGCCTCCACACTATGACAAACTGACAGACATATGGAGGCCATAGTAGTTGTGGTCTATCAGTCCTTAGGACTAATCTTTCCCTTGTGTCTTTAGTTTTCTTCATTTTCCCTTGCTCTTGAAGGGGTGAGACCAGTAGAGTATATTAGATGGCCACTCACGGGCTTTTAAGACCCCAGACGCTACTCACCAAAGTAGAATGTAGAACATTTTCTTTATAAACAATCACATGCCATTTGAGCTAGATGTTTCCTAAGACCATGGTCCCCACAGCCCTCCACCCAGTAATTCAGACCCTAAGGAAGTTTGGATTTGCCTATGGAGCTTCCATGACCTTATCCTGAACAAGTAGTGCTGGTTTCCCCAGCATTGTGTACTGTCTTACCTTTCACCAAATTTACCACTAATCTATTGTCTATTTAATGTTTTTCCATCCTCACCTTCCTCCTCCCTCATAACCATCAAAGATGGTTTCTTTTTGTGTGTAAACTTTTTCATGAGTTTTTACAGTAGTGATCTCAGACAATATTTGTCCTTTTATGATTGACTTATTTCACTCAGCATAAT
>NW_004444191.1:1260777-1262317 GCF_000243295.1 Trichechus manatus latirostris
GTGCTTCTTAGCTCAAGTAGATACATGAGACTAAATGGGCAGCTCCTGTGAGGAGGTGAGATGAGAGGGCAGAGAGCGTCAGGAGTTGGATGAAAAGACACAGGAAATCTGGAGTGGAAAGGAGGAATGTGCTGTCACAGTATAGGGAGAGTGGCTAGGGTCACATAGCAATGTGTGTGTAAATTTTTGTATGAGAAACTGACTTGAATTGTAAACTTTCACTTAAAGCACAATTTGAAAAAAAAGAGAAAAAGATTGTCATGGATTGAATTCTGTCCTTCCCCCAAAATGTGTATATCAATTTGACTGCACCATGATTCCCAGTATTGTGTGGTTGTCCTCCATTTTGTGATTGTAATTTTATGTTGAAGAGGATTAGGGTGAGACTGTAACACCTTTACTAAGCTCACATCCTTGATCCAGGGTACACGGAGTTTCCCTGGGGTGTGGGCTGCATCACCTTTTATCTCTCAAGAGATAAAAAGAAAAAGGAAATGAGCAGAGAGGGGGGACCTCATACCACCGAAAAAGCAGTGCTGGGAGCAGAGCACATCCTTTGGACCCAGGGTCCCTACGCCGGGAAGCTCCTGCTCTGGGGGAACATCGGTGAGAAGGCCGACAGAGAGAGAAAGCCCCCTGGAGCTGATACCCTGAATTTGGAATTTTAGCCTACTTGATTGTGAGGAAATAAACTTCTCTTTGTTAAAGCCATCCACCTGTGGTATTTCTGTTATAGCAGCACTAGATAACTATGACACTGTCTGTTCCCTATTCGATGGACTTTGGGCCCTTGTCAAAGATCAGGTAATCATAGGTGGGTGGAGTTACATCTGGGTTCTCAGTTCTGTTCCATTGGTCAATGTGTCTGTCGTTGTACCAGTACCAGGCTGTTTTGACTACTGTAGCCGTATAGTAGGTTCTGAGATCAGGTAGTGTGAGTGCTCCTACTTTACTCTTCTTCTTCAATAGTGCTTTACTTACCTGGGGCCTCTTCCATTTCCATATAAAGTTTTTTCATCTCTTTAAAGATTGCTGCTGGTATTTGGATCGACATTGCATTGTATTTGTAGATCTTTGAGTAGAATTCATTTTCACAATTTTGAGTCTACCTATCCATAAGCATGGTATGTTTTTCCATTTATGTAGATCTCTTTTGGTTTCTTGCAGTTGTGTTTTGTAGTTTTCTTTGTATAGGTCTTTTACATCCCTGGTTAGATTTATTCCTAAGTGTTTTATTTTATTAGGGGCTATTATAAATGGTATTGTTTTCCTGATTTCCTTTTTATCTTTCTCTTTATTAGTGTATAGGAATCCAAGTGATTTTTGTATGTTTATCTTGTATCCTGCTACTCTGCTGAATCTTTCTATTAGTTCCAGTGGTTTTCTGGTGGAGTCTTTTGGGTTTTCTATGTATAGTATCATATCATCTGCAAACAGGGATAGTTTCACTTCTTCATTACCAATTTGGATGCCCTTTATTTCTTTTTCTTGCCTTATTGCTCTAGCTAGAACTTCCAGCACAATGTTAAATAGGAATGGT
>NW_004444191.1:1262513-1275198 GCF_000243295.1 Trichechus manatus latirostris
AATGCCTTTTCTGTGTCGATTGAGATGATCATGTGATTCTTTTCTTTTATTTGATTTATGTGGTGGATTATGTTGATTGATTTTCTAATGTTGAACCATCCTTACTTACCTGGTATGAATTGCATTTGGTCATGGTGTATTATTTTTTTGATACGGTGCTAGAGTCTATTGGCTAGAATTTTGTTGATAATTTTTGCATCTATATTCATGAAATATATTGGTCTGTAATTTTCTTTTTTATGGTGTCTTAGCCTGGCTTTGGTATCAGGCTTATGCTGGCTTCGTAGAACAAATTCGGAAGTATTGCTTCCTTTTCTATGTTCTGAAATAGTTTGAGTAGTACTGGTGTAAGCGCTTCTCTGAATGTTTGGTAGAATTATCCAGTGAAGCCATCTGAGTCAGACCTTTTTATTGTTGGGTGTTTTTTAAAATTACCTTTTCAATCTCTTGTTATGGGTCTGTTCAGATTTTCAGTGTCATTTTGTGTTAGTTTGGGTAGGTAGTGTGTTTCTAGAAATTTGGCCATTTCCTCTAGGTTTCCTAATTTGTTGGAGTATAGTTTTTCATAGTACTCTGTTATGATTCCTTTTACTTCAGCTGAGTCTGTTGTAATGTTCTCCATTTCATTTCTTATTTGGGTTATTTGTGTCCTCTCCTGTTTTTCTTTTGTCAGTTTGGCCAGTGGTTAGTTGATTTTGTTGAGTCTTTCAAAGAAACAACTTTTGGTTTTGTTGATTCTTTCTATTGTTTTTCCACTATTTCATTTATTTCTGCTTTGATCTTCATTATTTCCTTTCTTCTAGTGGCTGTGGGCTTCTTTTGCTCTTCTCTTTCTATTTGTTTCAGTTGTGTAGCTAATGTTTTGATTTTGTCTTTTCTTCTTTTTTGATGTGTGCATATATTGCTATAAATTGACCTCTGAGCATTGCCTTTGCTGTGTCCCAAATGTTTTGGTATGATGTGTTTTCATTCTTGTTTGATTCTAGGAATTTTTTAAATTTCATCTCTGATTTCTTCTGTTACCCAATGGTTTTTAGTCAGGTATTATTCAGTTTCCACGTAATTGATTTTTTTTTCCTTGCTCTTCCTGTTGTTAATTTCTGCTTTGATGGCGTTGTGATCAGAGAAGATAGTTTGTATTATCTCAGTGTTTTGGATTTTGTTGAGGGTTGAAATGTTCTTTTTGACAATGAATGTGACACCATTCCTGTTCAATTTGTCATCCCAGAAATAGTAGCCCATGTAATTGTCTGATTCAAAATGGCCAATACCAGTCCATTTCAGCTCACTAATGCCTAGGATATCAATCTTTATGCATTCCATTTCATTTTTGATGATTTCCAATCTTCCTAGATTCATACTTTGTACATTCCACATTCCAATTATCAATGGATGTTTGCAGCTGTTCTTCTCATTTCGAGTTGTGCCACATCAGCAAATAAAGGTCCTGAAAGCTTACTCCATCCACATCATTTAAGGTCAACTCTACTTGGAGAAGGCGGCTCTTTCCCAGTCATATTCTGAGTGCCTTCCAACCTTAGGGGCTCATCTTCTGACACTATATCAAACAATGTTCTGCAGCTATTCATAAGGTTTCCACTGGCCATTTTTTTCAGAATTAGGTTGCCAGGTCTTTCTTCCTAGTCTATCTTAGTCTGGAGCCTCCACTGAAAGCTGCCCACCATGGGTGATCCTGCTGGTGTTTGAAATCCCAGTGGCATAACTTCCGGCATCATAGCAAAACACAAGCCACCACAGAACAACAAACTGACATACAGGTGGTAGAAAAATGACATAAGGGTTAACAATTCTTATTATGAAGTGTCTTAGTTATCTAGTGCTGCTATAACAGAAATACCACCAGTGGATGGCTTTAACAAAGAGAAATTTATTCTGTCACAGTCTAGGGGTCTAGAAGTCTGAATTCAGGATGCTAACTCCAGGAGAAAGCTTTCTCTCTCTGTCGGCTGTCAGGGAGGGTCCTTGTCATCCATCTTCCCTTGTTGAGGAGCTTCTTGGTGCAGGGACACTGGTTCCAAAGGACACACTATTCTTTTGGCTCTTGTTTCTTGATGGTATGAGGTCCCCTCGTCTCTCTGCTTGCTTCTCTCTTTTATATCTCAAAAGAGGTTGACTTAAGACACAATCTAATCTTGTAGATTGAGTCCTGCCTCATTAACATATCTGCCTCTAATCCTGCCTCATTAACATCATAGAGGTAAGATTTACAACACATAGGAAAATCGCATCAGATGACAAAATGGTGGACAATCACACAATACTGGGAATCATGGCGTAGCCAAGTTGACACACAATTTTGGGGGACATAATTCAATCCATGACATGAAGTGATGATAATAAAAATTGATTAAAAAAATACTCTTACCACTCTGGATCTCTTATCTCAAAGGCAACCACTGTTGAAAGGCCTTTGTGTACTATTCTACTTTTTGAAAATTTTATAAACAAACCATTATGTAGGTGTGTATATGCATATACTTTTTAATTTGTTCTGAACATAATCAGATCTACTTTATTCTTGGTAACAGCTGTATAGTATTCCATAGTTTACTTATTTTGTCCCCTACTGTAGGCCATCTGGGCTACCTCCAGTTTTTTGCTATGAAAACAGTGCTGCCGTGTATTGGATCACAGTGTTCTCATGAGTGTCTCCTTCGGGTAAGCTCTGGTTGTGAAAGTAATGAGTCAAAGGGACTGAACACACAGACTCTTTCAGAGAGAGAGTGAGGACTTCAAGTAGGGGAAATGGCATCAAAAGGGAGAGGTGGCATGTCAAAGACATATGTTGCATATTTCACAATTTCCCAATGAATCCAAATTCTTTGGATTTCTTATAGCAGATGGCATCACTATTGCTTCAGACCAGAATCCTCATAAATGCATCGTTTAAATAACTCTGACTCCCCTTCCATGCCTGGTGACTCCAGCATTCAACACTTTGTAGTGGACGTGTCTTGGCTGTGCTGTCAGACAGACCTTGTCTTTCAATAGCCCTAACCCTCAGTTTCTTCATCTGTCAAAAGGGAACAACAACATTTACATTTACAGGGGATTGTTGGAGCCTGGTGTTGCAGTGGTTAAGAGCATGGCTGCTAACCAAAAGGTCAGCAGTTCAAATCCACCAGCCACTCCTTGGAAACCCTATGTGGCAGTTCTACTCTGTCCTGTAGGGTCGTACGAGTCAGAATCGACTCAACAGCAGCAGGCTTGGTTTGTTGTCGTTGTTGTCGTTGTTGTGAAGAGTCAACCTCTGCAAGTGCCTAATTGTGCCGGGTCCACAGTAGGTATTAAAATGTGAGCATTCGCTTCCCCTTCTTCGGGGAAGTGATTCTATGGCATCTACCATTTTGGAAGCAAGTCTAAGGAAATGCAATCACTTCAGGACCCTCCACCCATCTGTTCAAAACTCTGTGTCAGGACTTTGCGTCCTTTCTTTTTTATATCCATTTTGCACAATCAGCATTATTTGACTCCCTTCTGTGATCAGAAATGGCACATGAGAGATAATAATAGCCTGGGAATTTTTTACACCCAAAATATAACTCTTTGCATTTATGTCTAGAATAGTTTCACCATACTCAGCACAGTTCTTAGAATCATAAGTGCCAAGATTTCAGTCTCACACAGGGGAACCTACAAGGAGCCAGACAAAATGATGGGCAGGAGCAAAGTTATGTTGTTTATTGTACATCTTCCCATTCAAAAATGGTTAAAATGGGGGGAAGGGGCAGAGTTTGGCTTCAATGGCTAGAAATTCACTTATGTGATGCGCTTAATGTCCTCAGCCTCCAATTTCTCCCTTCTGTGGAAATTTCACACCTTGATGGTCTGCGTTCTCCATTAAAGTGTCCAATTCATTGGAAAATGAATACCCAGGGTCAGTAGCAGCTGTTAATGCCTAGGGGCTGAGATCTGGGACGCTGAAAAGTGAATCTGAGATGGGCTTGGCCATACATGCTTTAGGATGTTCACGGGATAACCTTTGCTCTGGATGAAAACAAACCATAGGTCCCCACAGAGCCTTTCGGCATTGCAGTCTAGCAGAGAAAATAAGAGAAGAAAAGGTCCTCTAGTCTGCCCCTTTCTTCCTTCTCTCCACAATTCTGGGTGCAGCTGGAACACAGCCTTGAAATCACTCCTCAGCATCTGGATGTTTCCCAGTTCCTTCATTTCTTCACTTTTGCTTGCACTGGGGTTAAAATAGGGTAATGGGGCAGTCTACTCATCCCATCTTGGGGAGCTCACAGTTTAGGGAGGAGATGATATATACAAGTCCTGCAGAGTCGCTTGTGCTGTGGAAGAACTGCCATATAGAAGATACCTTGAAAAGGCAGGTAGGGAGTGTGGGCAGTCAGTTCTACTGATGGTGGTCTCCACAGAGAAGGCTTCTCTTAGGTTGAGTGTTGGGCACCCACTTGATGAGATTTAGGGGTGGGAAAGTCTCTTCAAGCTGAAGGGACAGCCTTGGTAAGCTGTAGTACTTCAGGGCGACCAGAAAAATTCAGGTGGAGCAGAGGAGAGTGAAGCACAAATCAAGGCGGGAGATGAGGGCACAGTCACAGAGGGCTTTGTATGAAGCTGAGGAACTTGGGACTCATTACTCTCCAAAAATTGAAACATCTGGGCCTCTTGATGTCTGGACCGCTGGTTCCTCTCTTGCCCTCAGTCTGCTACATTCATTGCAAGGAACAGAAATGGAACTCTGGCTTATTTAAGCTGTTGTTGTTGTTAGTTGCTACCAAGTTGATTCCAATTTACGGCCACCCCATGTGTTACAGAGTAGGGCCATTCCATAGGGTTTTCTTGGCTTCATCTTTATAGAAGCAAATTGCCAGGCCTTTCCTTCCTTGGTGCCACTGGTTGAGTTCAAACCTTTGGGGGCAGAAGTTGAGCACAAACTGTTTGCTACACCTAGGGACCTCTTATTTAAGCTGAGAAGGGAATTACTGGAAGACTACTGGGAATACACGTGATCACTGGCAAAACTGCTACACCAGGACTGGAACAAGGTCAGGGACAAGGATGCCAGGTTGCAGCCAAAACCACAGAACCAGTCACTGGGGACCCCTCTGCTGCCATCACCTCTGCTTCTGCTGCCTGTGCCACCTGGGAGGGGTAGGAAGGGACCCCTGGCATTGCCCCAACTGCTACCCCTTCCCAGGTGCACAGCAGTTCCTGCTTCTCCTTTAAAGGAATGTGGTGGGTGTGTCTGGTTGGCCACAAGCCCCTTCTTCACTGCTGTCAGTGAGGCTGGGAGCTCAGGTAACTGGACTCTTCACCCCCTTTCATAGAACATATTCTCTGCCTCTCATTAAATCTCCACAAGTGGGCAAGACCCCAAACACTGAAAGAGGCTCAAAGGCAGGTCAGTCCTAAGTGAACAAGCAGAAAGATGCCTCATCCAGGTTCTTTGGAAGGTTCTTGACTTGACACAAAGTCACGAGCTGGAGAGAGGGAAGAGGGCTGCCTCTGAGTCCCTTATTAGGGGCTCTTTGATTGGGGGACCCTCTACTCACTGCCAGTTGATGGTAGCTTCTGGGTTGTTGTTACTTAAAAAGTCTGGTTTTTTTTTTCTTTTGCTACTTTGCTTTTAAAAAATGGTTTCTTTCAGAAATAGGTGAAGTAAGAACTGCCAAAAAAAAAGATCAATAATTACTGGATTTGAACTGGAGAGTCACTTGCGTTACTGAGGAGTGAAACAATCATATCAGTTCTGGAAACTGAGCCTCCCTTCCCTCTGACTTGAGTAGGGGCTGGCTGGGACCCTTGAGGCTAAGGCTGATGAAGAGGGCACCTTACCAAAGCAATGGGGAAGTCAAGAATCAGGGAGCACTTAGAACTGAGGTGAGCAGATAGGGGCAGGCAAAATCCGTGCAGAACCAGGGGAGTTTGGGATCTTTAGCCATAAGCAACAGAAACCAAATCTAGCTAACTTAGCGTCTTAGCTTCTTAGTACTGCTGTAACAGAAATACCACAAGAACGTGGCTTTAACTAACAGAAATGTATTTTCTCACAGTTTAGAAGACTAGGAGTCCAAATTCAGGGCACCAACTTTAGGGGAAGGTTCTTTGTCTCTGTCGGCTCTGGGGGAAGATGTTTTCCTCTTTCAGCTTCTGTTCCTCAGTTCCTTTGTGATCTGCATTCAGCATCTGTTTCTCCCCCACTTTTCTTCCTTCTCTCTGTGTCTAATCTGCTCTCTTTATATCTCAGAAGTGATTAGATTTAAGACGCAGTTTACACTGCTATGGCCTCAGTAACATAGCAAAGAAAACCCTGTTCCCAAATGGGATTACATGCACAGGTATGTTGTTGTTGTGTGCTGCCAAGTCGATGCTGACTCATAGTTACCTTATGGGATGGAGTAGAACTGCCCCCATAGGGTTTCCTGGCCTGTAATCTTTACAGGAAGGAATGGAAACCCTGGTGGCATGGTGGTTAAGAGTTTGGCTGCTAACCAAAAGGTCAGCAGTTTGAATCCACCAGATGCTCCTTGGAAGTCCTGTGAGGCTGTTCTATTTTGTCCTATAGGGTCGTTATGAGTTGGAATCAACTTGATGGCAACAGGTTTCTTCCCCACCCCCCGAATCTTTATGGGAGCAGATCTCCTGTCCTTTCTCCCACAGAGTGGTTTGTGGGTTCAAACCATCAACATTTCAGGTAGCAATCGAGCACTTAATCATTGTGCCATCAGGGCTCCTGTCCACAGGTATATAACAGGTATAAAAGCCATCGAGTCAATTCTGACTCATAGAGACCCTACAGGACAGAGTAGAACTGCCCCACAGCGTTCCCAAGGAGCAGCTGGTGGGCTCAAACTGCCGACTTTTGGTTAGTGGCTGAGCTCTTAACTGCTGCGCCACCACTATAGGGGTTAGAATTCTGGCATATGTTGTGGAGGCAGGGGGACACAATTCAACCCATAACATTTAGCAAGAGTAAATTTATTGGGAGAATTTTGAGGACTCCCAGATATGACAGAAAACTAAAGAACTGGGCTAAGAAAAGAGAGAAAGTGAGGCCGTTCTGGAGCTGCCTGGCTGAGGTCAGGTAGCAGGCATGGCTCAGTTAGGGCAACACTGCTAGGAAGGATTCCAACCCCAACTAATTTTAATCTATCTGTCCCTCTGCCCAAGATTAAATACCAGGAAGGGATCATGCCATTGGCTTGACTTTGTTTGCTTGCCTACCCTTTGGCCTGGGGCATACAAGTCCCTTTATTATAACTGTGGTAGACTAAGTGACAATGGGGAAGAGGTAATTCTGATAAAGGAAATCGAGGTGCTCTAGGAAGGGGAAATGGATATTGGACAGCCCCCAAACCCATAAACATCCACTCTAGCAATCTTGAGCAAGTATGTGGCACAGCTTCAATCAGTCCTAATTGCTGGAGTGACCAAGGAGCCCCTTCATCTACTCTTGGGTCTGAGCTTAACTCTGGTGTAATAGTCACAGCAACACTGATCTCACCCTCCTGACTTCAACCTAAATACATTTACTCTGTCCCATAAGGACAGTCGGGGTTTGGAGGGGGGACAGAGATTCTTTTGTAGATCAGTATGCTATTTGGGACTCCAAGATAACCTCATAGCCTGCTACAGGCTCAAGCAACCAGAGTCATTTGGCTGTGGACATGGCCACCTTGTGCCCTGCTTCAACCAACGTGGAGACAATGTGACACCAGAATTCTGTTTGGATCTGTGAGGCCAGCCATCCACCGGGATGCAGCTATCATCTGTCATCCATCTCATCATCTGTCAGTTGTTCCAATTACTCCCCTCAACTCATTCCTCATTACTTCCCTCTCTCCCAATGCCCCTTAGATGCTCTCTGGAACCTTGTGCAATTGCAAGTGAGCCCTTCTTCGACAAGACATTTCCCGTTCTCATGACAATTCTCACTCCCCCACCCTACTCAGTGCCAGAAACTCACTGCTAATAATGTCCGGAAGTGAGAGAATCAGAACGAGAAGAGAAACCTAAGCAATCAGTCCAGCCCTGGGTCTTCTTTCACAACCACCCACTTCTGTTTTTTCAGTTCAGATCACTCCATTCATCACTTGGGTCTTCCAGGGAGTCATATGACACCAAACAGCTGGTGAATGAACTCTGATTCTCTCCAAAGGCAGTGTCTCTCTGAACCCAGGCTTCTTGGGGACAGTGGAGCAGGGATAAGGCTTGGGGTGGAGGAAAAGGGAAAGATAGACACCATCTTCCAGATTTACTGTGTATAAGGGCTGGTTACCCAACAAGCCTTATATGCATGCAAAAGCTGGCCAATGAAAAAGGAAGACAGAAGAAGGATTGATGCATTTGAATTGTGGGGTTGGTGAAGAATATTGACTATACTGTGGATTGCCAGAAGAACAAACAAATCAATCTTAGACGAAATACAGCCAGAATGCTCCTTAGAAGTGAGGATGGGGAGACTTCTACACATTTACTTTGGACACGTCATCAGGAAAGACCAATGGCTAGAAATGGACATTACTTTTGGTAAAGTAGAGGGTCAGCAAAAACGAGATGGACTGTCATGATAGTCACAACAATGGACTCAAACATACCAATGATGATGAAGATGGCACAGGACTGAGCAATGTTTCATTCTGTTACACATAAGGTTGCCAGAACACCTAGCAAGGGATGGTATTAGGCCATTCTGGTCAATCTGACGTACATTTTAAAAAGATCACTTTGGCTGTTCTATTGAGTATGGACTATAGGGTAGCAAAGACAGCAGTCAGGAGACCAATTAGAAGGTTACGAAGCAATCCAGGTGAGAGGTCAGGGCTACTTGCACCAGGGTGGTAAGAGAGAGATGGTGAGAAATAAATTCTCAGCTATGTTTTGAAGGAAAAGCCAAAGAATTTCCTACTGGGTTGAATGTGGGGAGAGAAAGAGATAAAGGGGTCAAGGTTGACTTCAAGTTTTTTCGCTAAAACAACGGGTAGGATGAAATTGTCATCAACTAAAATGGGAGAAATATCAGGAGTTCTGTTTTGGCACATAGAGTTCGAAATGTCTGTGTGACATATAGGCAGAAATATGAGTTTGAAGTTTAAGAGACAAGTCTGAGATAAAAGTAGAAGTTTTATGAATCACCACACATAGATGGAATTTAAAACGGTGAGACTAGATAACATCACCAAGGAAGTGAGTATAAATGGAAAAGATGGCAAAGAATATAACCGTGGGGCTCCCTGACACTGAGAGGTGAGGAAGAAAAGGAAGCATCAGCAAACTAAACCAAGTGTTGTGTGTTAGAAGATAACTAAAGAAAGTATTTCAAGGAGGAGAGAGTGAGCAGCCCTATGAAATGCTTCCAGCAAGTAAAATGAGGACGGAAAATTGACCACGGAATGTCACCACATTACGGTCATTGGTGATGTTAACAGGGAGAGTTGTGGTTGAGTGAAGTCCCATTGTGGCTGAAGTGGTTGAAAGTCCCATTGGCGTGAATTTAAATGAGGATGGAAGAGAGGAATTGCAGGCACTGAGTATAGAAAACTCTTTCCAGGAATTTTGCTACAAAGGAGAGCAAAAACTTGGGCAGCAGGTTGTCAGGGAGCGGGTCAAGAGTAGGTTTTGTAGGAGACGAGAAAAGAGTATATGTTTGCTTGGCAATTGGGAATAATCCAGTGGAGGATATAGTTGATGTTGTAGAGGAAAGAGAAGGGAGAGCACTGCTGGAGCATTGTCCCTGAGTAGGTTAGAGAGGATGGGATTTAGTGCACAGGTCACGGGATTGATTTTTTTTTTTTAAATAATACTTTATTGTGATTTTGGTGAAGGTCTACACAGCAGTTTACGTTCCCATTCAACCATTTCAGCACAAGTTGTTCGGTGACATTGGTTATATTCTTCACGATGCATGAACATTTTCATAATTTCCTTTCTGGTTGTTCCATTTACGGGACTGACTTTTGATCAAAAATGAAAACCAAACGCATTGCCATCGGGTTGATTCTGACTCACAGTGACCCCATGTGTCACCGAGTAGAACTGCTCCACAGGGTTTCCTCAGCTGTAATATTTATGGAAATAGATTCCCAGGTCTTTCCTCCACGGCACGGCTGCCTGGGTTCGAACTGCAACCTTTAGGTTAGTAGTCAAGTGCAAACTGTTTGTGCCATCCACGGAGGTTTTGATAGGAACGTGGCAGGTGCACTTGAGTCCCAGGCAGGAAGGCAGAGCCCGTGGTACAGGTGCTGATGAGTGAGTAGATGTGGTGGTGGAAGTCTGGAGAATTTGACTTCTGGCTGCTTGAATTTTCTCAGTAAAGAGAAGAGCAAGGCCATCAGCGGAGAGTGAACACAGGAGAGGAGGCACTGGGGGTTTGAGAAGACGGGAAGAGGTTTGAAAGAGTTCTTCAGGCAAGTGGGGGAGTGACTTGAATAAAGAACCTTAGTATGACTGCCAGACAGGGCTAAGTTTGTGTCATAAACTTAAAATAAGGCCATCAGCATGGTTGCGTGTCTCCTCCAGATACATTCAGCTGCATGGAGGGTTGGATCTAACCAGGGTGTGGTTTGTCGGGCGAGAGCAGTGAAGCAAAACAGGGGTAAGGGAGTTGAGGGTGTGGGCACGGGGGTAATTATAATGACTGACCATGGTTTAAACTGGGTAGGGTAGAGAGGGAGGCATTGATGATTCAGTGGCAGAATTTTTGCTTTCTGTGCAGGAGACCTAATTCCTATTTCTGGTCAATACACCTATTCACAACCACCGTCCATCTGTCAGTGGAGGCTTGTGTGTTGCTATGATACTGAACAGGTTTCAGCTGAGCTTCCAGACTAAGAAAGACTAGGAAGAAAGGCCTGGTGATCTACTTCCAAAAATCAGCCCATGAAATCCCTATGGATCACAATAGTCCGATTCAAAATGGATCATGGGGATGTTGTAGGACCAGGCAGTGTTTCGTTGCATTGTGCACGGGGTCACCATGAGCCAAGGGCTGAGTCAGTGGTCAACTAACAATGAGGGAGAGAGGACATGAAGAGGATGAGGGAGTGGAAGGTGGTGGAATCATAGATCAGAGGTCCTAGAAACGGAGTTATGTCCTAAGGGAATAAGCTGGAAAGATAGAAGGCCAGATTGGGATGGATGAAACAAATTATGATTGGTTTCTCGTTGCTGTCCAGTCGATTCCGACTCACAGCAACCCTACAGGTCAGAGGAGAACTGCCCCATGGGGTTTCCAAGGAGCTGCTGGTGGATTCGAACTGCCAACCTTTTGGTTAGCAGCCATAGCTCTTAACCACTGTGCCCCCAGGGCTCCATGATGGGTTTACAGTTTCTAAAAATGACAGGTAGGGTATGAACCTGGGAGCGTGTGGCTGAAGGAGGTGGATAGCAAGCAAGTTCATTGGAGGGTTTGAGGGCCTGTTTTTTTTCCCCATGCTAGCACAGAGCCTGGGTCACAGTGGGCGCTCAGCACAGACCTGTTGGATGGATCGGAAAGACTGCTATCTCCCCAGCAGCTCTGCATTGAAGCTATGGAGTCTGTTAAGCCACCATCAGAGGCTCATTTCCCGGCTTCGCTGTTCCATCCCATCTGCCTTCAACCCAGGATTGCTCAGGCCACCTTGTTTTTATATCAGTGAGAGTGAGCACAAGTGAACCTCAGCATAACCATGGAACCGCAACATTTCTTATAGGACTCCTGCTCTTCTTTGCAGGCACATTTGCCAGCATCTGCCGCATAGACCCCCGGGTCCCCATGTGCACCTACCGCCTCCTGCTCTCCGCAAGGAGTGAAATTGCTCATTTACACTTGGCTGGGAATAGCCACATTTTCCTCTCTTTGGAGGGGGTGCATTTTTATACCTCCTTTCTAATCGGGGCAATAAAAGGCTTGGCCCCCTGTGAAAACAATGCAGGTATCACGAAGGCAGGACTTGGTGTCTGGGATCAGGAGAACCCAAGTCCCTGAAATCACACTGTGTAGGCAGCCTTTGGAGTCCCTGGGTGGTACAAACAGTTAACCAACTCAGCTGCTAACTGAAAGGTTTGAGGTTCAAGTCCACCCAGAGGTGCCTCAGAAGAAAGGTCTGGCGATCTACTTTAGAAAAAGCAGCCGTTGAAAACCCCGTGGAGCACAGTTCTACTCTGACACACATGAGGTCCCCATGAGTCAAAGGCAACTGGCGCTGGTGGTAGGCAGCCTCTTCCTGGGTGGCCCTGGATGGGAACGCTGGGCTGAGTGTTGAGAGGTCAGGGACTACTTCTCCATGTCCCGCAGGGCGGAGGGCTGAGTCAGAGGAAGGGTCTTGCCCTAGACAACCTGTTTCTCTTTTCACTTCCTCTATTGTGAGGACCCCGGGCCATGATCCCAGCCTGGCAATTCCAGCTCGTGTGTAAGGATCTTAATCACAGGGCAGAGATGCTGTTGTGGCTCAGTGAGGTCTCATGCACACACACCCCACTGGGGAAACAGCCCTGGGTCCACACCCTTTCCAGTGGCTCTCAAATAACAAACTCTGCAAGATGGGCCAAGATCCAACAGCAATGATTCTTTCACTTGTTTACTTCCATTTTTGTCTTAATTAACTTCACTGAAATATAATTTACATACTATAAAGTGCACCCATTTCAAAGGTAAAGTTCAATGAGTTTTGACAAATGAATATATCCTTGTAACCAACACCCCAGTCAAGATACAGAACAC
>NW_004444191.1:1279263-1292347 GCF_000243295.1 Trichechus manatus latirostris
GTCAAATGCCTTTTCTGCGTCAATTGAGATGATCATGGGATTCTTTTCTTTCCTTTTATTTATGTGGTGTATTACATTGATTGATTTTCTACTGTTGCATCATCCTTGCATACCTGCTATGAATCCCACTTGGTAGTGGTGTATTATTTTTTTGATACAATGCTGAATTCTATTGGCTAGAATTTTGTTGATAATTTTTGCGTGTATATTCATGAGAGATATTGGTCTGTAATTTTCTTTTTTTGTGGTGTCTTTGCCTGGTTTTGGTATCAGGGTAATGCTGGCTTCATAGAATGAATTCGGAAATATCACTTCCTTTTCTATGTCCTGAAATAGTTTGAGTAGTACTGGTGTAAGCTCTTCTCTGAATGTTTGGTAGAATTCTCCAGTGAAGCCATCTGGGTCAGGCTTTGTTTTTTTTTTTGTTGGGAGTTTTTTTTTAATTACCTTTTCAATCTCTTCTCTTGTTATGGGTCTTTTCAGATTTTCAATGTCATTTTGTGTTAGTTTGGGTAGGTAGTGTGTTTCTAGAAATTTGGCCATTTCCTCTAGGTTTCCTAATTTGTTGGAGTATAATTTTTCATAGTATTGTGTTATTTCCTTTTATTTCAGTTGGGTCTGTTGTCATGTCGCCCATTTCATTTCTTATTTGGGTTATTTGCATCCTCTCTTGTTTTTCTTTTGTCACTGTAGCCAGTGGTTTGTCGATTTTGTTGATCCTTTCAAAGAACAAACTTTTAGTTTTGTTGATTCTTTCTATTATTTTTCTATTCTCTATTTCATTTATTTCTGCTCTGATCTTTATTATTTCCTTTCTCCTGGTGGCTGTGGGATTCTTTCACTGTTCTCTTTCTATTTTTTTGAGTTGTGTAGCTAATGTTTTGATTTTATTCCTTTCTTCTTTTTTTGATGAGTGCATCTATTACTATAAATTGACCTCTGAGTGCTGCTTTTGCTGTGTCCCAAAGGTTTTGGTATAATGTGTTTTCATTCTCGTTTGATTCTAGGAATTTTTATTCCATCTCTGATTTCATTTATTACCCAGTGGTAATTGATTTTTTTTCCTTGCTCTTCTTTTGTTAGTTTCTACTTTGATGACCTTGTGATCAGAGAAGATACTTTGTATTATCTCAGTGTTTTGGATTTTGTTGAGAGTAGCTTTGTGCCTAAAATGTAGTCAATTCGGGAAAACGTTCCATGTGCATTGGAAAAAAATGTGTACTTTGCAGCTGTTGGGTGGGGTGTTCTGTATCTGTCTATGAGTTCACGTTGGCTGATTGTGGCCTTTAGATCTTCTGTATCTTTGTTGAGTTTCTTTCTAGATGTTCTGTCCTTTACCAAGAGTGGTGTGTTGGAATCTCCTACTATTATTCTGGAACTGTCAATTTCTCCTTTCAGTACTGTTAGAGTTTGTTTTATGTATTTTGGAGCCCTGTCATTGGCGGCATAGATATTCATTATGGTTATGTATTCATGATGAATCGTCCCTTTAATCATTATATAATGCCCTTCTTTGTTTTATTTGATGGATTTTGTTTTAAAGTCTTTTTTATCTGAGATTAGTGTTACCATTCCTGCTCTTTTTTGGTAACTGTGTGCTTGATATATTTTTTTCCTTCCTCTGATTTTTAATAAATATATGTCTTTGTTTCTAAGGTGTATCTCTTATAGACAGCATATTGGCAGATCCTGTTTTTTTATCCACTCTGTCACTCTCTGTCTATTTATGGGTGCATTTAGGCCATTTATGTTCAGTGTGATTATTGATAGGTGTGAGTTTATTGCTGTCATTTTGTAGTGCTTTTTTTTTTGTGGTGCTGACGTTTCCTTTGTTCCTCTTACTCTCCTGTGCTGAATTCCTTTTGTTTGTGTATTTTTTTTTTGTTTCTTTCCTTTTTTGTAGATTTTGTGTTTTGAACTTTATGTTTTTCTTCTCTATTTTGATGAGTAGGATTGTTAACTGTCTTTGTGGTTACCTTGAAATTTACCCTTATCTTCCTAAGTTCGAACCAGTCTTTTGTTACTTGGTATCGCCTTGACTTCCTCTCCATTTGAAAGTTCTATACGTACCCTATTTATTCCTTCTTTTATTGTTCTGATGTTGTTGTCATTTACAGACTAACCTCTCTGATTCCCTGTTGTAAATCTTTTAGTTTTGATTAATCCTTGAGAGTTCATTACCTAGGTTGGTATCTGGCTGGTACGATCTTGCATCCTAGATTCAGGCTGTCATCTGATGTTGTTTGTTCTCAAACTGAAGGACTCCTTTTAATAATTCTTGTAAGTTTGGTTTTTACATATTCCCTTAATTTCTGTTTATCTGGAAATATCCTAATTTCACCATCATATTTGAGCGAGAGTTTTGCAGGATATATTATTCCTGGTTGACAGTTTTTTTCTTTCAAGGTTTAATATATGTCATCCCATTGCCTTTTTGCCTGCACAGTTTCTGCCGAGTAATCAGAGCTTAGTCTTACTGCTTACCCTCTGTATGTGACTTTTTTTTTTCCTTGAGCTGCTCAGGGTTGCGATGCTCAGCACATGGTTCAAATAGGCAGGAGGGAGGGGGGAGGTCATGATGTGTGGAGCTACTTGGATGTGGGAAAGAAGAGAAACAGGAGAGAGAAACAAGAGCCAAAAAACGTGCTGAGGGAACCTACCATTGGTGTGGTGCAGACCCAGGGAAGCCGTGCCTCGGTGGCATTCTACCCAGGCGGTGAGGCACAGCCCAACAGAAGGGACAGATACAGCACACACAGCTAGATGGGCAGGAGAAAGG
Source organism: Trichechus manatus latirostris (assembly GCF_000243295.1). Taxonomy (NCBI): domain Eukaryota; kingdom Metazoa; phylum Chordata; class Mammalia; order Sirenia; family Trichechidae; genus Trichechus; species Trichechus manatus. Next base: position 1,282,043 of record NW_004444191.1, read on the forward strand.
AAAGGAAGGAAGGGAGAGAGAGACAAGAAACAGAGAAAAAAGGAAAGAACAAAAAAAGATGCCAGGTGGTTGGGAGGAAGGAAAGGAAGGGAGGTAGAGAGAGACAAGAAACACTGTAAGAAAAAAAAAAGAAAGAAAGAAAGAAAACGTCCCAAGGGAACCCACCAGAAGTGGGTCCCCAGTCAAGCGGCACTGCATAGCCCCTCTAGAAGGAGTGAAGATGGCACACAGAGCCAGGTGTTCAGGAGAAGATTAAGGAAACGATGTAGAGAGAGACAAGAAATCAAGAAAAGAAGAGAGAAAGAAAAATAAAAGATGCCCCAAAGAACCCATTCGTGTGGTGGCTCTGCCCAGGGAATTGACTCCCCAGCCATGTGGCACTGCACGGCCGGTCTAGAAGGTGCAGAGATAGCACACATCTCCAGGTGTTCAGGAGAAAAGAAGGGAAAGATGATTGGGAGAGACAAGAAATCGAGAAAGAAAAAAAAAAATACCCAAGGGAGCCCACTTGTGTGGTGGCTCGGACTCAGGAAGTGGCTCCCCAGTTGCGTGGCACTGCACAGCCTGTCTAGAAAGGGTGGATATGGCACACAGTGCCAGGTATTCAGGAGACAGGAAAAGAAGGAAAGTAGAGAGTGACAAGAAACCAAGAAATGAAGAAAAACAAAAAGAAACAAAATATGCCCCCAGGGATCCCACTGGAGTGGTCGCTCAGACTGGGGAAGGAGTTCCACAGCCACGCATCGCTTCATAGCCTGTCAGTAAGAAGTGGAGATGGCAAACAGAGCCAGGTGTTCAAGAGAAAGGAAGGGAAGGAGGTGAGAGAGAGAGAGAAGAAACCAAAAGAAGCTGAAAAAAGCGACAACAGCAATAAGAAAATGGCACTGAAAGAGCCAGTTCGTGTGGACGGGGCGAGTCCAAGCAGCACAGAGCCAGCGCGTCTCTGGCCGAGTGACCTCAGCCAGCTGGGAAGTGGTGGAAGCTGAGCAGGGGGAAGAAGGGTGAGTGGTGGGAAAGCGTGTATCACTGGTTACCGGGTGCTCTGTCTCCTGCCGGGAGCTCCTTGAAGCTGTCTTCCTATACTCCCTGTCTGCCATTCTTGGTGGCTGAGGAGTCCAAGATGGCGAACCCGTGCTGCGTTAGCTGATGGGGGCCTCCACTCCATATCACTCTTCACTCTCTGTTTACTCTCAGTTTCTTATTCCATTCAGTGCTTGGTTGAGTTCTTTATCTCTTCATTTGATGCTTAGGGTTCCAGGATAGACGTTTGTCTCTGTTTTACTTAGTTTTTTGGGTCTTTGCTATGGAGGGACAGTGCAGTGCTTCTGCCTATAGCACCATGTTGGCTCCACCTCTCAGTAATTTTTTTTATGCTATTATTACTCATAAATCGTAATTCCTGTATATTACTCCTTTTCCTTTAATTACTACTTTATTCTCAAAAAAGTTATTGAATACGTTCACAAATACTAATTACCACAATATTATAGCTAAAACACCAGAAAGTTTGGCAAAATCAGTGACTATAAAAACACTGACAGCAAGGAAAACAACAGCTCGTGCTTGTAACACATGCATATGAAACAACATGTTTTTCTTAAATGGTGGATTGTCCCTTTAATCATCATATAAAGCCCTTCTTTGTCTTTTATGGTGGATTTTTTTTTAAATTCTATTTTATCTGAGATTAGTATTGCCACTGCTGCTCTTTTTTGGTAGCCGTTTGCTTGATATGTATTTTCCATCCTTTGATTTTTCTTTCTTTTCCCCATTTGATGGACCATCCTTTGATTTTTAATAAATTTATATCTTTGTCTCTGAGATGTGTCTCTCATAGACAGCATATTGATGGGTCCTGTTTTTTAATTCATTCTGTCACTCTCTGTCTCTTTATGGGTGCATTTAAGCCATTTACTTTCAGTGTGATTATTGATAGGTTTGAGTTTATTACTGTCATTTTGTAGTGCTTTTTTTTTGTGGTGCTGACGTTTTCTTTGTTCCTCTTACTCTCCTGGGCTGAATTCTTTTTGTTTGTGGGGTGTTTTTGTTTCTATCCTTTTTTATAGAGTTTGTGTTTACTGAGACTATGTTTTTCTTCTTTATTTTGATGAGTAGGTTTGTTAACTTCCTTGTAGTTACCTTGAAATTTCCCCCAATCTTCCTAAGTTTAAACCAGTACTTTATTACTTGATAAAGCCTTGACTTCCTCTCCATTGGAAAGTTCTCTATCTGCACCGTTTATTCCCTCTTTTATTGTTCTGATGTAGTTGTCATTTACAGATGGATGTCTCTGGTTCCCTGTTGTAAATCTTTTAGTTTTATTTTATCCTTGAGAGTTTGTTATCTAGGTTGGTATCTGGCTGATACTGTCTTATGTGCGAGATTCAGGTTGTTGTCTGATGTTGTTTGTTCTCTGACCGAAGGACTCCTTTAATATTTCTTATAAATTTGGTTTTTACGTATTCCCTTAATTTCTGTTTATCTGGAAATGTTCCAATTTTGCCATCATATTTGAGCCAGAGTTTTGCAGGATATATTATTCTTGGTTGGCAGTTTTTTTCTTTCAAGATTTTGTATGTGTCATCCCATTGCCTTCTTGGCTGCATGGTTGCTGCTGAGTAATCAGAGCTTAGTCTTACTGTTTCCCGTTTGTATGTGACTTTTTGTCTTTCTTGAGGTGCTCTCAGGATTCTTTGTCTTTGGTTTTAGTAAATGTGATTATGATATGCCTTGGTGTTTTTTGGGGGCGGTCTATCCTATATGGGATTCACTGAACTTCTTGGATAGTCGGCTTTTCATCTTTCAGGACATTAGGTAAGTTTTACGTCAGCAAATCTTCAATGATCCTTTCTGTGTTTTCCATTTGAAACTACCTGATTTGAAGCATCATTGTAGTTGAGTAATAAAGACAGCTCTGACCAGAGCACGTTAGAAGGGTCACATAGTAAATTAGTATAGAGTTTTAGCCTTGTAGGTATATTGATACACGTAAGCTGGGTTTACAAAAACTTTTTTGTTGTTGTCACTAACTACAGGGATATTTTTATTTTATTTTATTTTTTATTTTTTTATATTTTATTGTACTTCAGGTGAAGGCTTATAGAACAAATAGTTCCTCATGAAACAGTAGTACACATGTTGTTTTATGACATTGGTTAACAACCCCACAACATATTAACCCTCTAACTTCTCAACCTTTTTTTTTTTGGTGAAAATACACATAGCCAAAGATATACCGTTTCAAAAATTTCTACATACACAGTTCAGTGACATTGACTACGCTCTTCCAATTGTGCTGTTATTCTCACTTAAGATGAAGCCTTACAGCACAAAATAGTTTCTCATTTAAGAGTTAGTACAAATGTTGCCCTATGACAATGGTTAACAATCTCACAACACATCAACAATATCCTTACTCAACCTTGGGTTCCCTATCACCAGCTTCCCTCTCCCCTTCTGCCTTCTGGCCCTTGTCACTGGACTCCTGAACCTCGTTAGTCTCATTTGGTTTTACGGGGCTGTCCACTCCCAGGCTGAACAGTGAACCTCGGAGGTGACTTCACCACTGAGCTAAAAGGGTGTCTGGGGACCATACTCTCGAGGTTTCTCCAGCCTCTTTAGGCCAGTAAATCTGGTCTTTACAGGGATATTTTTATTAAAAAATAATAAAGTTCTGCTGAAACACTGCCCCCAGAATTTATAAACAGTCCTTTTGGTGTTACCCCTTCTAACCGTGTCACCTGGTGTGGTCAACAACCCCCCCCCGCACCCCCTTAGTGATGCTACTGACCACCTGGTATCAGTTCGTCACACTGGTGGCCTGCATGTTGCTTTAGTGCTGGAAGCTCTGCCACTGGTATTTCACACACCGGCAGGGTCACCCATGGTGGGCAGGTTTCAGCAGAGTTTCCAGACTAAGACTAGGAAGAAAACCCTGGTGATCTACTTCTGAAAGTTAGTCAACGAAAACCTTATGGATCTCAACAGAATATTGTCTGATATAGTACTAGAAGATGAGCCCTATGTTGGAAGGTACTCAAAATACACAGTGACCACAACAATGGACTTGAGCATGCCAACTGTTATGGATTGAACTGTGTCCCCCAAAGATGCGTGTCAGCTTGGCCAGGCCATGATTCCCAGTATTGTGTGATTGTGATCTGATGTGATTTTCCTATGTGTTGTAAATCCTACCTTTCTGATGCTAATGAGGCAGGATTAGAGGCAGTTATGTTAATATGGCAGGACGTAACGTACACAATTAGATTGTAGCCAATCTCTTTTGAGATATAAAAGAGAGACAAGAACAGAGGCAGAGGGACTTCATACCACCAAGAAAGTAGTGTCAGGAGCAGAGCACGTTCTTTGGACCCAGGGTCCCTGTGCTGAAAAGCTCCTAAACCAGGGGAAAATTGATGACAAGGACCTTCCCCCAGAGCTGACGAAGAAAGCTTTCTACTGGAGTTGGCACCCTGAATTTGGACTTCTAACCTCCTAGACTATGAGAGAATAAATTTCTCTTCGTGAAAGCCATCCACTTGTGGTATTTCTGTTACAGCAGCACTAGATAACTAAGACAGAATTTGGTACTGAGAGTGGCATACTGCTCTGACAAATGCCTAAAATGTGGAAGCTGTTTTGAAACTGTGAATGGATAGAGGCTGGAAGAATTTTAAAGTGCCTAACAGTAAATTCCTAGATTGCCTTGGAGAGACTATTGGCAGAATTATGACTATCTAAGACAATTCTTGGAAACCCTGGTGGCATAGAGGTTAAGAGCTAAGGCTGCTAATCACAAAGGTTGGCAGTTCAATTCACCAGGCACTCCTTGGAAACCCTCTGGGGCAGTTCTATTCTGTCCTATAGGGTTGCTGTGAGTCGGAATTGACTCGATGGCAATGAGTTTTAAGACAGTTCTAGTGAGGACTCAGCAGGAAATGAGGAGCGCTGTTACACTGGAGATAGTGCATACTGAGAGAAGCCACAGCAGAGAAATAGCAACAGCCAGGAGACCGGCATGAGATAGCACTGGAGCTGACCCACAGAACCAGAGAGCTGAGTGCCTTTGGCAGGAGGCTTTCTGGCAGAGTGGGGAGCCTCTGAGCACTCATTGTTGAAGCTAGGCTTGCCAACCCACAGAGCAAGAGAGCTGAGTGCCTTCCAGCTGAAGTTTACTGGCAGAGTGAGGTGCCTTCATGTGGCGCTAAAGAGTTTTGGAACACTTGCCCCTGCAGGGCAGATGCAAGCCATGAGGCCCGAAGGGCTGAGAGGCCAAGGAACCAGGAAGCAGAAGATAAAGAGACAAAGAACATAGGAAGCAGAGCTGTCTTCATCTCAAAGGGTAGGGCCACGACCTCTGGGGGCACAAAGGGTGGAGCCATGACCTGTGGATTTTCTAAGGGTGGGACCACAACCTCGTAGCTTTCAAAGAGTCAGATCTTCACCAACTTGGTTCTGGAGCGTGGGGCTGCCATTCACGAGTGCCAGGGGGATGGGGCCAGATCTGCTGCCCAAAGCTGAGGGGGCAGGGCTGCCATGCCCAAAGGGCAGAAGAATGAGGCCTGCTGGGGCTGAGGGGGTAGGGCCACCACTCAGATGGACTAGGAGAATGGGGCCACCCAAAGCCAAGGGAGCAGAGTTGCTATTCCAGTGGACCTGGAAGGCAGAGCCGAAGCCCAGGACTGTGGGTCCTCCATCCAGAATCTGGAGCATGTAGCCCCGAGGGCAGGGTCATTGTGTAAATGGTCTCAGAGAACAGAGGATTATTTTAAGGCCATGAGAGCTAATGTAATGTGTTCTGCTGACTTGCTTGGTAACTTTTATCTCTCCTTTCCTTCCAATTTCTCCCATTTGTTATGGAAATATCTACCTTGTGCCTGTTCCACCATTGTACTTTGGAAGCAGATAACTTGTATTCTAGATTTCACAGATGAAAAGAGATTTTTGGATGTTGGAGATGATTTAAGGCTTTTGCTATGATATGATGGGATGAATGTGTTTTACATGTGGCAAGGACCTGAATTTTGGGATGTCAAAGAATGGAACGTTATGGATTGAATTGTGTCCTCCAAAATGTATGTCAGCTTGGATAGACCATGATTCCCAGTATTGTGTAATTGTTCACTATTTTGTCATCTGATGTGATTTTGCTGTGTGTTGTAAATCCTACCTCTATGATGTTAATGAGGCAGGATTAGAGGCAGTTATATTAATGAGGCAGGACTCAATCAACAAGATTAGGTTGTATCTTGAGTCAATTTTTATTGAGATATAAAAGAGAGAAGCGAAAAGAACAACAGGGGTACCTCATGCCACCAAGAATGAAGAACCAAGAGGGGAGCACATCCCTTGGCCCCAGGGTCCCTGAGCTGAGAAACTCTTAGACCAGGGGAAGATTGGTGACACGGACCTTCCCCCAGAAGTGACAGAGAGAGAAAGCTGACACTCTGAATTTGGACGTGTAGCCTCCTAGACTATAAGAGAATGAATTTCTCTTTGTTAAAGCCATTGATTTGTGGTATTTCTGTTATAGCAGCACTACATAACTGAGACACCAACAATTGTGAAAATGGTGCAGGACCAGTTAGTGTTTCATTCTGTTGTACATGGGGTTGCCATGAGTCAGAGCCAACTTGACAGCAACGAACAATAGTTAATAGAAAATCAAGCCCTGTGAAGGCCACCAGGAGTGGGGTCACACTTTCCTAGGACCCCAACCCCATTACCTCTGTCCGATAAATCACCATGGGATACTTGGCTGTCACTTTGTAGAACATTCAAACTTGATATAACTACATTGGAACCACTCTGAACACATGTTTAAATACTCCAATCCAATTATACGCACTCTGCTGGAAGCGTAAAAGCAAACCCTACATTTCTTCAATGACAAAGTCCCTAAATGGAAGTCGACCACTTCCTCTGGCACTCAAGGGAAGAGACTGCCAGATCCATGTTCCTGGAGATAAAAGTGTCTGAGTGGGACTGAGAAAGAGACTGTACAGTATTTTCCAAATTGTGTGTTTTGTACTTTATCAGAGATTTAGGGATATCTAAAGGTGATGTTGGCAATGCAACAGTCTCACATTTTGTGCTTACGTGATATAAGATGCTTTTCACTTAGAGCTCTTTAGTTTACCAAAGTGCTCACACTTCTATTATTTCATTCGATCCTCATTTCCACCCTCTGGGCAATCAGGGCAAAGCTGGTATCCATTTCCTAAATGGGGACGCGGAGACACAGAGCTAGGATAGGCCGAGCGAGTGGGGACAGCCCTGCAAGTGTGGGGTAGGATACTGTCTTTATTTGAAATTTTGATATTGTGTTCGTCATGGTTTTTTTTGCATTAGTTCTGATTTGTAAAGTATTGCATTAAAATATTTGTCTTGATTACTGACTCTTTTGCATCCACTGCAAGTGCCTCTCTTGTCTCATCCTAGCCTAGTCCTGAGTTCTACCCTGGAGCACAGATGATGTATTAGCTCAAATCATATGAAGTATCCATCTTTGGTATGTCAAAAAGGAATGAATATCAGCAATTTCGTATGATTCAAACTAATGGGGCCAATCTCAGTGTTGCATGTGAAAGTTTCATTTTTCTGCTCAGTGGTCCTGTCTTAGTCATCTAGTGCTGCTATAACAGAAATACCACAAGTGGATGTCTTCAAGAAAAAGAAATTCATTCTCTCACAGGCCAGGAGGCTAGAAGTGCGAATTCAGGGTGCCAGCTCCAGGGGAAGGCTTTCTCTCTCTGTCAGCTCTGGCAGAAGGTCCACATTATCAATCTTCCCTGATCAAGGAGCTTCTCAGTGCAGGGACCTTGGGTCCAAAGGACGTGCAATTCTCCTGGCTCTTGTTTCTTGGTGGTATGAGGTCCGCCTCTCTCTCTGCTTGCTTCTTTTATATCTCAAAAGAAATTAGCTCAAGATACAATCTAATCTTGTAGATTGACTCCTGCCTCATTAACATAACTACTACTAATCCCATCTCCTTAACATCATAGAGACAGGATTTAGAACACATAAGAAAATCACATCAGATGACAAAATAGTGGACAATCATGCAATACTGGAAATCATGGCCTAGCCAAGTTGACAGATATTTTGGGGGGATGCAATTCAACTCATAACATTCTAGCCTTTGGCCCCTCAAAATTCACGTCCTTGCCACATGTAAAACACATTCACCCCATCATATCATGATAAATATCTTAAATCAACTCCAAGTCCAAAATCCAAAAATTCCTCTTCATAGGTAAAATCTAGAATACAAGTTGTCTGCTTCCAAAGTACAATGGTGGAACGGCTCAAGGTAGACAGTTCCACTACAAATGAGAGAAATTGGAGGGAAAGAAAGGATAATAGGCACCAAGGAAGTCAGCAGAACACATTACGTTAGCCGTCAAGCCTTGAAAATAACCCTCTGTTCTCTGAGACCATTTACACAATGGCCCTGCCCTCCAGACTCTGAGTGTTGGCCAAACTCTCCAGATTCTGGGTGGAAGCCCCTCAGCCCTGGGCTTCAGCTCAGCCTTCCCGGCCCACTGCAATGGCAACTCTGCTTCCTCAGCTTTGGGAGGCCCCATTCTCCTAGTGCATCTGAGTGGCGACTCCACCCTTTGAGACTGAAGCAGCTCTGCTTCCTGTGTTCCTTGTCTCTTCAGCTTCTGCTTCCTGGTTCCTTGGCCTATAAGCCCCTCAGGCCTCTCCACCCACGTCTGCCCTGCTGAGGTAAGTGTTCCAAAGCTCTTTAGCTCCACCAATAAATGCTCGGAGGCACCCCACTCCACCAGGAAGCCTCCTGCCAAGGGCGCTCAGCTCTCTCACTCCATATGTTGGCTCCAGCACTGTCTCGCACTAGTCTCCTGGTTCTGCTACTACCACTTCTCTGCTGCTGCTTCTCACCATCTGCATGTCGCCATTTGAACAGCTCGCCTCACTTCCTTCGGAGTCCTCACCAGAATCGTCTGACATCCATAATTCCACCAACAGTCTCTGCATGGCAACCCCGGCTTTTACTACTAGGCACTTTAAAACTCTTCTAGCTTCTACCCATTCACGCTTTCAAAACCACATCCACATTTTAAGTATTTGTTAGAGCAGCACCCCACACCAGTTACCAAATTCTGTCTTAGTTATCTAGTGCTGCTATAACAGAAGGACCACAAATGGATGGCTTTAACAAAGAGAAATTTATTCTCTCACAGTCTAGAAGTCCGAATTCTGTGTGCCACCTCCAGGGGAAGGTTTTCTCTCTCTTGTCAGCTCTGGGGGAAGGTCCTTATCATCAATCTTCCCTGGTCAAGGAGCTTCTCAGCACAAAGGATGTGCTATTCTCCTGTCTCTTGTTTCTTGGTAGTATGAGGTCCCCTTGTCGCTCTACTCGCTTCTCTCTTTTTATTTCAAAAGAGATTGATTTAAGACACAATCTAATCTTGTAGATTTAGTCCTGCCTCTTTAACATAACTGCCACTAATCACATCTCATTAACATCATAGAGATAGGATTTACAACACATAGGAAAATCACATCAGATGACAAAATGGTGGACAGTCACGCAATACTGGGAAATATGGCCTAGCTAAATTGACAGATATCTTGGAGGGACACAATTGTATCCATAACATGTCCTCAGCCTGGCTGCATGTTAGAAGCACCCATGGGGCTTATAGGAGCCCCCGGATGGCGCAAATGGTTAATGTGGTTGGTGCTAACCAAAAGCTTAGAGGTTTGAGTTCACTCAGATGCATTTCAGAAGAAAGGCCTGGCTATCTAATTCCAAGAGATCACAGCCACTGAAAACATTGAAGAACAGTTCTACTCTGACACGCATGGAGTTGTTGTAAAAGGGTGGTAGTAGTAGCATCAGGACATGTCTAACTTCAGGTGAGATAATAAGAATCAAGATTAGCCCAAGGCTGATCCCTATGATGTATAGATCAGACATACCTTCACTCTCCAACCTTTTTACCAATTCTGACACCAGCCATCTTCCCCACGACACTCTCTTCTTCTCTGCTGGGTTTAACATTCATTGCAATGGCCACGAAGAACTCACAGACAATACTTACGGTTAAGTGGTTTATGAAGGAAGTAATAAGGTACAACTCGGATCAAGATCAACAATCTACAGCTAGGAATGAAGATCGGGAAGCACGCAGGCAAAGTCTGAAAGGCTCTCCCAAAGTGGAGAGCACATATCTCCCTTCTTCAGTGCAGGACAGCTCTCTCAGCTCCTCTCCACCGTGCAAGCAAGCAGGCCTTTCTCGCTGTCGTGCACCCACCCTCCTCCCCCACCCACAGCCA
>NW_004444191.1:1292821-1323893 GCF_000243295.1 Trichechus manatus latirostris
CTGACCAGCTCACAGCCGGGGTAGGTTTTGTTCAGCTCCTAACTGCATTCCCAGCGGCAGGTTTCTGCCGTCACCACCAGCTCTGCCACAGGGCCCCTTCCGGGACTGTCGGTGTCTTCAGTGTTACAGCCCTCAATCTGTGTTACAGCTTTTAGGAGTTTCCTTGCCTCCTCTCTGTCTGCTTCTTCTCTCTTCTTTCTTTCTTCTGCTTCTGTCTGCCCACCTCTGTGGGGTTGGCTGCAAATATAAAGAAACTCCTGGTCAATTTCAAGGCATGACCCCCCCACTAGGGCCATGAACTCACCAATCCCCTCACGGTAGGCCACAGGCACTTCATTTGCATAGTTAGGCTATAATCACTTCATTTGCATACATGTATTGAACAATCTCTGCAAGGTGTGTAAAATAGAACAATCACAGGGCAGGCTTTGGTCCAGGACCAGACAAAAAGGATCAAACCTCAAGCTGTTTACAGGAAATGCAACAAACCCTTCGGGGTAGAAAACTAGGGCAAAGATAACCTCAGGGCTCAGGGGGAGAATCTCTCAAGCTGTTTTTCTAAAGAACCAAGGCTAAAGCCCGCCTAAAGGAACTCATTTCACCAGAGCTGCCGTGAGTTGTGATGGACTTGATGGCTTGGTTTGGTTTTTAGTTCTGGGGCTTTTATGAAAACCAGAGCCCCAGGCTGGGCGTCGGGGACGGGCGTGTGTGTTTGTGAACCCCTGGATTAGAGCCCTGGGGTTAAACCAGGCTGTAGAGGCAAGGGTGCCATCACTTTCTAACCACACCATCTGAGGCTGGTTACTCGTTGTGAGCATGGAGGAATGTATGTAAATTTCCAGCACATGCCTAAACCCACTGCAGTAGAGTCGATTCTGACACATAGTGACCCTACAGGACAGAGTAGAACTGCCCCATAGGGTTTCTGAGGAGTAGCTGGTGGATTCGAACTGCCGACTTTTTGGTGAGCAGCAGATGTCTTAACCACTTCGCCACCAGGGCTCCTACTAAATGCTGATAGCCATTAATGCTCTGTAAGCTACATTATTGGGCACTACTCTGAGCTACACATTATCACAGCAACCATGCCTGCTGTGGGGCGGGTATTTTAGTCACCGCTTTACGGAGGAGGGAACGTAGGTTCAGAGAAGTTAAGTAAGTAACCCAAGGTCACACAGCAAGTTAATGTCAGCCAGGACTGGTACTCGGGTCTGTCTGGCCCCACAGCTAAAACAACTAAAATCCAGTAACCCGTTGCCACAGAGTCTGTTCCAACTCATGGAACAGACTCAGTGGAACTGCTCCATAGGGTTTTCAGTGACTGATTTTTTAGAAGTGGATCGCCAGGACTTTCATCAGAAGTGACTCTGTGTGGACTCAAACCTCCAACTTTTCAGTTAGCAGCCTAGCCCCTTAATTGTTTGCACCACCTAGGGACAGACCTCATACCCATTTGATGCTTCGCCCGAGAAGGAGGCACTCAGTAATTACCCCACTGAGTGTTATGACAAGCCCCCTCAACCGTCCCCCGCATACACACGTGTGAGGACCGCCCGTATCAGAGCAGAGCTGACCAGGCAGAGGAAGGAGGTACAGCCCAGTGAACGGCCCCTTTGCTGGGAGGTTTCCCGCTTGCTGCGGGAAGGCCCTGCAGCCCTTGCTCTCTGTCACTGTTAACCTGCGAATTTCTGGATGGAGCTGCCAGCTGCCTTCCCCGCCTCACTTCCAGCTCTTTCCTTTGAACTTTTCTCTGTCCTGGCTCCTGCTCCCAGCCCCCTGCCAAAGCCAGTGACTTCCTGATTGTTGAGATGGTGGTCTCCACTGCGGACCCCTGCCTTGTGCGGCACTGCCAGTAACTCTCATTTTCCTGAGTTCTTTTCCTTGTTTGCTGTCTGCCGCGCCACACGCCCGAGACGTAACGCCTGAGAAAGTGGCTCAACCTGTCGCAGCCTTGTCTCCTGCTACCTGTCCTCCTCACCTCTTCTGTTGCAAAGAGACCCAATAGTTCACGGTTCCCCTGCCCCTTCCTCTTTGAGGTCATACCTGCCTCTCTCGTGCCTGGGAGGCCTTTGCCTTGTCCGACTCTCCTGGCAGACTCCCAGCCAGCCCTCTAAATCCAGCCTTGGTATCTCTTTTATTCCATTGATAAAGCTTTTCTGACATTTCCATCCTGGCTTCCAGCTGCTTCTGCCCTCCGAGGTGCTTCAGGCATTGCTGGACGCGGCAGACTCCCCCACGGTGTTACGCACGACCATCTTGCACATTGAGCTGCGAGCTTCTTTAAGGCAAAGAGCATTTATTAGTCCCCCTGGCACCCAGTAGGTTCACAAGGTCTCTAGCGGTAATAGCATCATGACCAATGGGCTTATCATACACCAAGTACCATCTAACCAGGTTAAGTTAATATTCAATCACTGCCAGTTGCCATAGAGTCTATTTTGACTCATGGCACCCCACGTGTGTCAGAGTAGATCTGCGCGCCATAGGCTTTTCAATGGCTGATGTTTCAGAAGTAGATCACCAGGACTTTCTTCTGAGGCATCTCTGGGTAGACTCGAAGCACCAACCTTTTGCTTAGCAACCGAGCATGTTAACCGTTTGCACCACCCAGGAACTTCATTTAATACTCACGACAGCTATTAACATCTTCTATATTTTACAAATGAGGAAAGGGAGACTCTGAAACGTCAGTGACTTGCCCAAGGTCACAGAGCCACTATGTGGAAGAGGTGGAATTTGAACCCAGGCATTCGAGCTCTTTGAGACTTGTTGTAACCACCCGACTTTACAGCCTCCCTGGTAGGGAGTGCCAGCGAGAGGGAAATATGCCGGAGGTTTCTGCCCTCAAGGGGCTCATTTATCGTTGGGGCCAGACCCTGCACGTGCGTTCACTCACACACACACACAGAAACACACGCACTCACATGCACTCACACACACAGATGCACTCACACACACACAGACACTTACACACACACACACTCACATGCACTCACACACACGCACTCACAAACACACACACACTCACATGCACTCACACACACACACTGACAAACACACACAGTCACACTCACATGGACACACACAAAGAACAGAGTGGGAAGACTCTAATCTAAGAATATGCAAAAACCACAAGGGTGAATATAATTAAGTGTTGAAATGTGTGGTCCAGAGCAGGCTCCTCAGACTTTAATGTGTATGTAGAGGACCTGGGGATCCTGTGAAAACGTAGGTTTGGATTCACTGCGTTTCTGACAAGTTCCCGGGTGATGCAAACCCTGCTGGTCCACGGACCACACTTTGAGCAGCAAGGATATGTGCTCTAAGAGTTGAAGAATGTCAGCGGAGGGACATGTCAGCGTGGGCTGGAGAGGTCCTGGGACGGCAGGCTGGGTCTGGGACCAGGACAGGGCTCGGATGGGCAGAGAGGAGAGAAGGAAACGTCCTTCTGTGTCCTCCAGCTCTTGGCTCTCAGGGGCCTGGGAGCAAGGGGTGGCCAGGGGTCTGTAACTCGTGCCCCTAGCCCACCTCAACCCCCCTTCCCAAACGGTTGCACTGGGCAGGAGCTCCGCAGGTGAAGAGCGGGGTTTTGAGAAATGCCTGCTCCTGATCATGTCAGGAAACGTTTTGCAAACTCAGAAATGAAGCCAAAGGGAAGTGTGGTGTGGCCTGCGACTCGCTGCAGTCATTAAATGGGAGCGATCTTCCCCCAAGTGTTTCCTCTTGAGGGTAGCATTTCTGCTGGCTGCAGGACTTTGCCCCATAAAGCGCAGCAATGGAAAAAAAGGAGGTTCTTAATGAGGAACGGTTCTTGGGGAACACGAAAGAAGGAGCAGCCCAGGACCAAACCATGTTTACTTCAATGGAGACCTTCCAGATGAGTGGTAAAGTACTATCCCCAGTAACGCAATTGCTGCCTAATGTGTTCTCTCTGCTGAAGATATAAGAATAGACAAGTCGATAGGAAGATTAGGTTTGCAGTGTAGCAATATTTTACATCTGATTCTTATTAAAGTATTTAAATCTAGAATTTCTGGAATGCTAAAAATATCATATCTTTCGTATATCAAAAAATAGTTGTCATAAAGTTGACTCTGACTCATGGTGACCCCATGTGTGTCAGAACAGAATTGTGCTCCATAGGGTTTTCAGTGGCTGATTTTTCAGAAGTAGATTGCCAGGCCTTTCTTTTGAGGTGCCTCTGGGTGGACTCGAACCACTGACCTTTTGATTAGCAGCCTAGCCCATTAACCGCTGGCACCACTGGGAGATTCCTTCTCTAGTACATATTGTTAGCTTTACGATTCCTGTATGTTGTGTTTAAGTATTTTCCCTTGCAGAAATGCCAATGCTTATTAAACGCACCCTTTTTCTTAGTGTCTTACTCTTCCACGTAGGTTGTGTGATGAAATTGTTGTTGTTGTTAGGTGCCGTCAAGTCGGTTCTGACCCATAGTGGCCCCGTGTACAACAGAACGAAACACTGCCCGGTCGTGCGCCATCCTCACAATCATTGTTATGCTTGAGCCCATTGTTGCAGCCACTGTGTCAATCCATCTCGTTGAGGGTCTTCCTCTCTTTCACTGACCCTCTACTTTACCAAGCATGATGTCCTTCTCCAGGGGCTGATCCCTCCTGACAACATGTCCAAGTGTGATGAAACAGCAATACAAAAAGGGAATGGCAAAATTCCACAAACCTGAAGCCAAGTGCCACGTATTTTCAATGCAATTCCTTTAAAATGTGTTAAGGAGGCTTCTTTTATAACTGATGATCAGAGAACACTTTTTTTTTTTTTTCGCTTTGGACATGCTGGCTAGGATATGTTCATAGCTTCATAATTAGTTTCTCTTAAACTCAGGTTTTAACAATTCAGTAAAGTCTGTTTTTATTTTCTGAGTGCTATAGCGGTGATAGATTTTTTAAAACTCTTCTAGGAGTTGTAGTATTTAAAGTCACTGGTGGGAACACTGTCTTAGAATCGTCTTCCAGAAAGAGTAGAGTCTTCCCAGGCTTTTCTGAGAGTTGTGTGTTCAGGAACAGTGATAGCTCTGTCCCCCAGCTTGAGGTACCCAGCCCTCACCAGCAGTAGTAAACATCTGTCATTGCAGGTGACTGGCTGGAATTTGTAGAAGTATAAAAATGGAGGGTCTGGCTCTGACCTCTAGGAATTTAGAGAGTGGTAACAGAGAAAGGCATGCATACAAGTGAGTAGAATAGTCGTTGGCGAGTCAGAAATTTGGGCAATGCAGCATTGTGGATCTCTAACATCTTAAGATTACTGACAGTGTCCGTGTCAAGTTCAGATCAAACCTACTGAGCACCTACTCCCTGCTGAACGCTACATTCAGTACCGAGGAAAGAGAGAGGGACAAACATGCCTTCTGGCCTCTAGGAGTCCACAGCCTTGTTCTGGGGTGGGAGGAGAAGGGACAGGGTGAGCACAGCCCGTCCACGGACCATTTCTATACAATCTATCGTCGGCTGCGTCTGAGATACGCATGGGGCCTTTTGGTGTGCGGCCGGTGGAGGTCAGAGCTGACACCTCTCTTAAAATTTAAAGGATAACAAGGATTAGAGAAAAGAGATGGTGGAGAAATATTCAGAAAAGTATTTTGAGAGAGCCACTGAATTGCACTTGAGACTCCTCTCTATCACGGGAAGCAGGGAGCAAGCTGGAAAGAGCAACACCCAGGACAGAGAGGAGCTTGACAGCAGAGATAAGGGAGGGGCGGCCGCTGTGAGGAAGGAGAGCCCACAATGCCCTGGAGAAAAGCTGGCTGTCATCAGTAGGACTATAATGGTAGAGGAGCCTTGGTGGCGCAGGGGTTAAGAGCTCAGGCTGCTAACCAAACTGTTGGCGGTTCAAATTCACCAGCCACTCCTTGGAAACCCTATGGGGCAGTTCTGCTCTGTCCTGTGGGGTCACTGTGAGTCGGAATTGACTTGCTGGCAACAGGTTTGGTTTTTTTTTTTTTTTTTGGTAATGGTAAAACAGGGCAGATGAGAAGATGCAGGGGTCAAAGATAAATTCCAGATTTCGGGCTTGGGTTATGGGTGCCGCAGACGAAAAGAAAAAGAATCACTCCGATTTGGATGAACATTTTCCTAAATGCATTGGCAACTTCCTGCCTGCTACTTCAAGGGTCATAGAACATAACGAAACTTCCTAGATGAGTACCACTACAAACAGTAATCACTGCCAAGAAAACCCCCAAACTTCTTGTCCTTGAATCGATTCTGACTCATAGCAACCCTGTAGGGCAGAGTAGAACTGCCCTATAGGGTTTCCAAGGAGCTGCTGGTGGATTGGAACTGCTGACATTTTGGTTAGCAACGATAGCTCTTAACCACTGCTGAACCAGGGCTCCGTGATCACTGTAGGGCTTTGAAATATAGTGACCGTCTGAGGACTTACCGGAATAAATAAAAGTACTTGCTTCCGCACTAAATGGCCCAAGGCTCCTTTTTTTTTTTTTTTTAATTGTGCTTTAGGTGAAAGTTTATAGCTTAAGTTAATTTCTGATACAAAAATTTATACACGTATTGTTTTGTGACATTAGTTGCAATCCCCACAATGTGACAGCATACTCCCCCTTTCCACCCCGGGTTCCCTGTCCGTTCAACCAGTTCCTGTCCGTTCCTGCCTTCTCATCCAGCCTCCAGACAGGAGCCACCCATTTGGTCTCATATATCTGACTGAACTAAGGTATTATTTTTTGTTTTATAGTGCTGTCTAATCTTTGTCTGAAGAGTGGGCTTCGGGAATGGTTTCAGTTCTGGGTTAACAGAGGGTCTAGTGGCCAGAGTTTCGGGGGTTCATCCAGTTTCTGTCAGACCATTAAGTCTGGTCTTCTTATGTGAATTTGAGTTCTGCTCCACACTTTTCTCCTGCTCCTTCTGGGATTCTCTGTTGTGTTCCCTGTCAGGGTGGTCACTGGTGGTAGCTGGGCACCATCTAGTTCTTCTGGTCTCCAGCCAGTGGAGTCTCTGGTTCTTGTGGTCCTTTAGTCTCTTGGGCTAATAATTTACTTGTGTCTTTGGTTTTCTTCATTTTCCTTTGTTCCAAGTGGGATGGGACAAATTGATGCATCTTAGATGGCTGCTCACAAGCTTTTAAGACCCTAGACACCTCTCACCCAAGTGGGATGCAGAACATTTTCTTAATAAACTTTGTTATGCCAACTGACCTAAAGGTCCCCCAAAACTATGGTCCCCAGGCCCCAGCCCCAGCTACTCTGTCCCTCAAAGTGTTTGCATGTGTCC
This sequence comes from Trichechus manatus latirostris, assembly GCF_000243295.1. NCBI lineage: Eukaryota > Metazoa > Chordata > Mammalia > Sirenia > Trichechidae > Trichechus > Trichechus manatus. Next base: position 1,300,087 of record NW_004444191.1, read on the forward strand.
AGGAAACTTCTTAGCTTTTGCTTTGGTCCAGTTGTGTTGACTTCCCCTGTATTGTGTGTTGTCCTTCGCTTCACCAAAGTTGATCCTTGTCTCCTATCTAGTTAGTGAATTCCCCCTCCCCTCCCTCCCCACACTCATAACCATCAAATGCTTTTGTCTATGTTTAAACCTTTTCTTGAGTTCTTAGAATATTGGTCTCTACAATATTTGTCCTTTTGCGACTGACTAATTTCATTTAGTTTAGCATAACGCCCTCCAGATTGATCCACGGTGTGAGATGCATCGCAGATTCGTCATTATTCTTTATCATTGCGTAGTATTCCATTGTGTGTATGTAACATAGTTTGTTTATCCATTCATCTGTTGATGGGCACCTAGATTATTTCCATCTTTTTGCTATTGTGGAACAATGCTACAGTAAATATGGGTGTGCATATGTCTATTCATGTGACGGCTCTTATTTCTCTAGGATATATTCTTAGGAGTGGGATTGCTGGATCGTATGGTATTTCTATTTCTAGCTTTCTAAGGAAGCACCCAATCATTTTTCAAAGTGGTTGTACCATTTTACATTCCCACCAGCAGTGCATTAGTTTTCCAGTCTCTCCACAACCTCTCCAATATTTATTATTTTGTGTTTTTTGGATTAGTGTCAGCCTTGTTGGGGTGAGATGGTATCTCATAGTAGTTTTGATTTGCATTTCTCTAACGGCTAATGATCGTGAGCATTTCCTCATGTGTCTGTTAGCTGCCTGAATATCTTCCTTGGTGAAGTGCCTGTTCATAGTCTTTGCCCATTTTTTAATTGGATTGTCTTTTTGTTGTTGAGTTGTTGCAGTATCTTGTAGATTTTAGAGATTAGACCCTTATCAGATATGTCGAAGCCAAAAATGTTTTCCCAGTCTATAGGTTGGTTCTCTTTTTACTCTTTCGGTGGTCTTTTTATGAACCTAAGTGTTTGATTTTTAGAAGCTCCCAGTTATCTAGTTTCTCTTCTGGTGTTTGTGCATTGTTTGTGGCCCCAGGCTTCTTTCTCTATTTTTTTGTCAGCTGAAGACTTCATTCATTTTCTTATGAAGCTTGATAACTCTTTTAGCTCTTGTTGAACACGGAGTTAAACAAAATCCCAGATCCTTCCTCATGAGCTGGTGTTCAGTCTCATCTCCCAGCTCTTATAGTTAGACAGTGGGGCGTTTGAGCTTGAACAAGAGATTTTATATTTATCCCTGCTTATAATACATGATTTCTGGGATGCACTCATGTTATGGATTGAACTGTGATCCCCCAAAATATGTATTGGAATCCTAACCCCTGTACCTATGTTAGGTGAATGAGGGCATGTCAGCCTAAGGTGTGTTTTAAACCTCCTTGATTTTGTGATATAAAAAGAGCAGCTTAGGCACAAAGAAGGAGAAGATGCTTGTCATGTGAAGATCACCAAGGAACCAAGGAATATGAGGTCCACGGAAACTAAAAAAGATTTTCTCCCTGAGAGGATAGAGAGAACTTTCCCCTAGAACCGATGCCCTGAATTTGGACTTTTAGCTTCCTAAACTGTGAGAAAATAAATTTCTTTTTTAAAAAACCACCCAGTTGTGGTATTTCTATTACAGCAGCACCAGCAAGCTGAGACAACTCCTTTCCACCTTTTTGAAAATCATGAACTTTTGTCTGGTTCACATCTGTTACCACATCTGCAAGCTCTTTTGGGTCTGTGGAGTGTAATTTGTCTAGTCCTCTCACCCTACCCTCTCAGCTACTTCAGGGTTCATGTCTTTTTTCATGATATATTTTTCCCCTACTGATTTCAGTCTAAAAAACACTCTTCTTGACAGAGAAGGCCTAAATAAAATACAGGTAAAGAAGTTACGATTTTTGCTGCTGTTTGTTTTAATATGGTACCGTTGACTCTCAGTGGTGAGTCTAGTTGGCCCTTCTTTCTTCTCTGAAGATAATGATAAACATTCTCATAACAGACCTTAACCTTCAAGTCCATTCAGGTTCAGCCCTCCTGGCATCACTGCTATCATTCCATATAGTGCTTCTCACTTTGTTCTAGTCCTGAACCATTTCTCAATATCTTTTAAATATCCGGCTTTTAAATATCCTAGAATGGTTTTATTTGTAATTTTTAAAATTTGAAATCATTACAGATTAACAGGAAGTTGCAAAAAATGTACAGGAAGCTCTCAGAGTACCCTTCACCCAGTTTCCCCCGTGGTAACATCTTGCATAACTAGAGTAAAATATCAAAACCAAGGAATTGAAATTGGTGCAATCCACAGAGCTTATTCAGATTTCACTAGTTTTACATAAACTCATATGTGTGTGTGTGTAGATATAGTTTTAGGCAATTTTACCACATGTGTAGATTCATGTAATTATCACCATAATTAAGATACAGAATTGTTCCATCACCACAAGAGTCCCTCCTGCTACCCCTTTATAACCACACACACCCCTCACTACTCACCCATCTCCTACCAATCCCTAACTCCTGGCTACCACTAGTCAGTTCCCCATCTCTATAATTTTGTTATTTCAGGAATGCTATGTAAATAGAATTATGCAGTATGAAACCTTATAGGATTTATTGTGTAGCTTAACTGCCTTGAGATACGTCCAATTTGTGTGTATATCAATAATTTGCACCTTTTTATTGCTGAACAAACTGGTATATCCATAGCATCTTCCAGAGTAGATGTACCATTTTACATTCCCACCAACAATGGATGAGTGATTCCATTTCTTTGCATCCTGCCAACATTTGGTGTTATTACTATTTGTTATTTTAGCCACTCTGGTAGGTTTACAGTGACATCTCATTGTGGTTTTAATTTGCATTTCCCTCATGGCACATCTTTTCAAGTGCTTAATTGCCGTCTGTATATCCTCCTTGGTGAAATGTCTCTTCAGTCTTTGGCCTATGTTTTCAGGGTTGTTTGGTTTTTTTCCTGTTTAGTTTTGAGAGTTCTTTGTATTTTCTAGGTACAAGCTCTTCATTGAATGTGTGGTTTCCTCCAATCTATCACTTGTCTTTTCATCCTTTTAGCAAGGTTTTTTTGCAGAGCAAAAGTTTTTAATTTTGATGAGGCTCAGCTTATCAGTTTTCCCTTTTATGGATTATGCTTTTGTTTTCAAGTCTAAGAACTCTTCACCTAGCGCTAGTTCCCAACGATTTTCCCCTACGTTGTATTCTATAAGTTTTATAGTTTTACATTTTACAATCAAGTCCACTATACATTTAGAATTGATTTTTGTATAAGATGTGAGGTTTCGGTCAAGGTTTTTTGTTTGTTTTAAACATATGTATGTCTAATTGCTCCATTACCATTTGTTGAAAAGGCTGTCTTTGCTTCCTTAAATTGCTTTGGCATCTTATCAAAAATCAGTTGGGCATATTTGTGTGGATCTGTTTCTAGGTTCTCTGTTTTGTTCCACTGATGGATGTGTTTATCCCTCCACCAGCACCACACTGTCTTGATTACTGTAGCCGTACTGTAAGCCTTAACATCAGATAGAATGATTGTTCACACATGTTCTTCTTCCTCAAAATTGCAATTAAAAAATCAATGCCTTTCTGCGTACATTTTAGGATAAGCTTGTTTATATCTATAAAAGAAATGTCTGAGATTTTGATAGGAGCTGTGTTATACCTATAGATCAGTTTGGGGAGAATTAACATCTTTACTATGCTCAGTCTTAGAATCCATGAACATGGTATATCTCTCTAATTAGGTCTTTGTTTCTTTTTTTTTTTTTTTTCTTTTAGTCAGGATTTAAGATTTCCAGCAAAGATATCCTGTACATGTTTGGTTAGATTTATGTTGTAGTTTTTAGGTGCTGTTGAGTCAGTTCTGACTCATAGAGATCCTATGTACAACAGAACAAAACACTGGCCAGTCCTGCACCACCCTCACAATTGTTGTTATGCTTGAGCCCACTGTTGCAGGCACTATGTCAATCCATCTCGTTGAGAGTCTTCCTCTTTTTCTCTGACCCTCTACTTTACCCAGCAAGATGTCCTTCTCCAGGGAGTGGTCCCTCCTAATAACATGTCCAAAGTATGTGAAACGAAGTCTTGCCATCCTTGCTTCTAAGGGGCATTCTGGCTGTATTTCTTCCAAGACAGATTTCTTTGTTCTTCTGGCAGTCCATAGTATATTCAATATTCTTCACCAACACCATAATTCAAAGGCATCAATTCTTTGGTCGTCCTTATTCATTGCCCAGCTTTCGCATGCATATGAGGCAATTGAAAACACCATGGCCTGGGATCAGGTGTACCTTAGTCCTTAAAGTGACATCTTTGCTTTTTAACAGTTTAAAGAGATCTTTTGCAGCAGATTTGCCCAACGCAAGGTGTCGTTTGCTTTCTTGACTGCTGTTTCCACGAGTGTTGATTGTGGATCCAAGTAAAATGAAATCCTTGACAACTTCAGTCTTTTCTCCATTTATCATGATGTTGCTTATTGGTCTAGTTGTGAGGATTTTTGTTTTCTTTATGTTGAGGTGTAATCCATACTGAAGGCTGTGGTCTTTGATCTTCATCAGTAAGTACTTGAAGTCCTCTTCACTTTCAGCAAGCAAGGTTGTGTTATCTGCATATCACAGGTTAATGAGTCTTTCTCCAATCCTGATGCCACATTCTTCTTCATATTATCAAGCTTCTCAGATTATTTGCTCAGCATACAGATTGAATAAGTATGGTGAAAGGATATAACCCTGACACACAACTTTCCTGATTTTAAACCACACAGTATCCCCTTGTTCTGTTTGAATGACTGTCTCTTGGTCTGTGTACAGTTTCCTCATGAGCACAGTTAAGCGTTCTGAAATTCTCATTCTTCTCAATGTTAGATTTATTAATTTATTAATAAATTAATTTATTAATTTTTCTTTGGAGTGATTATAAATGCCAAAGTGTTTTTTAATTTTGGTTTGTACTTGAACTCACTTATTAGTTTTAAGGGCTTGTCTTAGGCTGGGTTCTCTGGAGAAGCGAAACTAGCAAAGTTTATACACATATATATATAAAAATATATATATGTATACACATATACACACACACATAGAGAGAAAGAGAGAGAGAAAGAGAGAGCTTTATCTCCAGAAAATGGCTCATGCAATTGTAGAGGCTGCTAAGTCCCAAGTCCGTGGGTCAGGCGTCAGGCTGGAGGCTTCTCCTGACTCACGTAGTTGCCGACGCTGACAAACCCAAGAATGCAGGTCAGATGGCCAGGCTGCGGGGACTAATGAATTCAAGATCGGCAGGCAATATGGCAGGCCACTGTCTCAAGTACCAAGAACCGGAGGTCAGCTGATGATAAGCCAAATGCAAGACCCAGAGTGAGCAAAGGCCAGTGAGCTTTGCCAGAACATCCATGTATATTGGATGCAGACCATGCTCCTGAGGAAACTCCCCGTATAACTGATTGGCTGATCACATCAGATAACATCATGGAGGTGATTACAATATACCACAAAATAGAGGATAACTACATCATTAGGTAACTACCAAATTACATCACTACATAACTGCCAACCTACATCATTACGTAACTGCAAAACCACTGAGAATCATGGCCCAGCCAAGTTGACACAAAACCTTAACCATCACAGGGATGTTTTGTAGATTCTTCGCAATTTTCTATATAGACAGTCATGTCTTTTGAAAACAGGGATGAGTTTATTTCTTCCTTTCTAATCTGTATGCCTTTTATTCCTTTTTCTTGCCTTCTTACACTGGCTAGAACTTCCAGTACCATGCTGAATAAGAGTGAAAGACAGTTTTATTAGGAAAATGCAAATTTAGGTGACGGTAGAAATCCTTGACTTGTTCCTAATCATAGGAGGAGAGCGTTCAGTCTTTCACCATTAAGTATGGTGTTAGGTTTGAATATTTTGTGGAAGCTCTTTTTCAAATTGAAGAAGTTCTCTGTTACTTGTTTGCTGAGAGCTTTTATTATGAATGGGTATTGGATTTTGTCAGATGTTTTTCTGCATCAATTTGATGCATCAGTATCAAAACCTATTAGTTACTTGAACAATGTATAGAATTCTATTTGATTTATTTATAGCATCTTTGAGGACGTCACCTTAAATAATTTTCTTAGTGAATATTACAGTATGCCTACATAACTTATCACAGTCTATTGATATTGACATTTTATCATTTTGAGTCCAGTGTTCAAACCATATGGTACAGAGAGTAGAACTGCCCCCATAGGGTTTCCAAGGAGTGGCTGGTGGATTTAAACTGTCGACCTTTTGGTTAGCAGCTGAGCTCTTAACCACTGTGCCACCAGGGCTCTTTTCTTGTTCTAGTTGTGATTTTTTTTTTTTTTTAAGTCTTAGCATGATAGGTGATTTTCAATTGTATCCTAGACATTTTGGATATTCTGTTAGAAGACTCTGAGTCTTACTTAAATTTACTATTTTGATAGTCACACTGTTTAGATTTACTAGACAGGTTCTGGCCTATTTTGTGGGCTGTAGTTCCAATGACAATTTAGTTTTCAGAGCCCTGGCAGTGCTGTTTTGGTCTGCTTTGTTCACTTGGTGCCGTTGGTGGTCTTGCTCGATCCCTGCTGTTGCTGCCTGGGGGCTGGAAGACACTTCCCCAGGCTGCCCAGTGCTACCAGGTTGGGCATGGGAGATGTGGAGCACATAGCGTAGAGACCGCTTCCCTGGGTCTACTCAGCAGGCATCCCAGCTCTGGTGGGGCTTCTGCTCACTCTCCACTAGTGTTATTCCAGGGAAGAGAAGCACCCTTTGGGCTCCCTTCTGCCACTGGATGGGGTGTTAAGAGATGGAAGTCCTGGGAACCCTACAGTGTTTGGGCAGCCTTTTTTTTTTTTTTCTTCATTGGTATCTTTTATGAAATTGGAACACCATTTTTATTTCCCACTGGAACCATATTTTCATTGAGAGCCAGACAATAGAGCTTTCAAATTTCTGAAACTTGTTTTCCTCAGATCTTCCTCTAGCCTCACCATAGTTTACTCCAGAAAAGTCCACTCTTGTTCACCTGAAGCTTTTTTCATTCTCTCATCCCAGTTGTCTCTTCCTCATTGGTTAAACCCAACCCTTCCTTTGCGGCTTCTTTTACCCTCTAAATGATCAACCTAGAAAGTAAAGAATTTATCAGATCCTCCACTTTGCACAGAGTGAGTCAGATGATACCCCCATATTTAAAGTTCCCAGTACTTAAAATACCTTGTCTCTATGCCAGGTGCTAGCTCTGAACTAGAAAAAACATTCCAGGTCTGGATGGGCATCCCTCAATGACTTTCTCCATGTCCTTACTCAAATGCCTTCCACCACGGTCCACCATCTAGTCTGAAAATGCTTACATCTTCCATCATTGTGCCTTCCTCCACTCACAACCTCTGTAATACCTGTGTCTCTGAAGCAGTTTATCTTTCCATTGCCATCAAGTGTTATGTTTAATCGAGCTTAGTGCTCTCTGTGAGATGGTATTTACCATCCACCATCTTGTGTTAAATGTGAGGCTTCTCTTGTATGTTATCCATCCTCACCACAATGAGAATATGGACTCATGAGGCCCTAAATTGTATTCCAAGTGCTTTCCAATGCTTCCAGACTTGCTGTGTTGAACTGTGCACATGTCCAGCACCCAAACCTCTGTGGCCACCCATTCATTCATCTATTCAGTGATCATCTGTCTGGCGCATATTGTACACATTGTCCAGCTCAATATAGTGTGCACAAGACACCATATTGGTGCTGGATATAGACTTCAAGAAGCTTCCAGGATATTTGGGGGAGTTTGAAATACAAACAGACTCAGTTCAGGGTGATGTGGAGAAGCAGAAGAGGACCCCCCAAATTAGGGGAGTCAGAGAATGTATTTTGGAACAGAAAAGGCTCTACCACACTCCCAAAGGATGAGTAGGAATCAGTCACATGAAAGGGAGGAAGGACTGTGCAGCAAAGGAAATACACCGCCCGAAGTCTCTGAGTCAGAAGGGTGTAACTGTGAATCGTCTGGCCTCACTGTTGTTCAGGGTCACGTCCAAGTGTGATCTTGAGGATCAGTCAGAGGAAAGCTGGCCGATAGCAAGGCTTCACGTGTCAGGTGGGGACTTTGGTTGGTCCTGAGGACTGTGAACAGCCTGAAGGGCTGAAGGCAGGGGAGTAACTTGGCCAGATTGTGTGCTGGAGAGCTGCCGTGTGGGTCAGGATGCTGGGGGGAAGGGGGAAGGAGGAAAGATACTCTCAGTGCTAGACAAAGTGCCACTGAACTAAAAAGCCAACCAACCAACACCGCCACTCCTCCAGGTACTGCTCAGAGCTGTCCCTAGACAGCAGGGTGACAGTCAGGCAGGTGGCTGGAAAGAGGACCAGCAGAGATAACACGTGGATAATGAAAAATACACCTGAGATTCATGCACATACCTCAGAACAGTCAGCTGAATAGCTGCCTTCACCAGCACTCCCATATCCTTCCCCTGGCCTGCTCGCTGATGATCTCTTTTCCCTTCCACCCGACCTTTGTGGCTCATTTGAACGGGGCTTTTCCCAAGGGCAACAGTCAGTGAAGGCTGGCAAGGCAAGCTGAGGCCCTGGAGTTAAATGGACCTGGCATCACACACCAGCTGTGTCACCTTGAGTAACTTAGTTAACCTCTCTGAACCCCGGGTCTCTCCTCCACGATCATATCCAACTTGTAGAGTTGCTGCAAGGTTTGGAATATTTTTGGTAAAACGGCTGGCACCAAGTAGGTGCTCAACCTTCTGCGGGCTGTGCCCCTGCCCTTGATAGCCTGAAACAGTGAGACAGCTGGTGGGGGAAAGACTGGAGACGGGATCCCTGGGAAAATGTTCATTGCAGCCTTTTCTCTAATGCCCCAAACAGCTCATCAGTAGGAAAAGAGTTGAATGAATTGTGGCTTTTGCCTCTAGGGGCTATTAAAACTATTTGCCATGGAGTCAGCTCCCACTCATGGCAACCCCATGTGTATCCGAGTAGATAGAACTGTGTTCTATAGGGTTTTCAATGGCTGATTTTTCAGAAGTAGATCTTGTTTCTTTCCGAGGTGCCTCTGAGTGGACTCAAACCTCCAACCTTCCAGTTAGCAGCTGAACATTAAACATTTGTACCACCCAGGGACTCTCTAGAGGATATTAGGCAGTTATTAGAAAGAATGTTAAATCTTTGGAGCAAAGAGAACTGAAGGTATGTCCATGAAAAATTACTCACTGCAAAAAGTAATGCACCTTTATTATATATACAGTGTCGTTTGTGTAAGATTAAAAGAAAAACACCCAAGCTTGTCTATGTGTATATGGGTTTGAAAGTTTCCATGAGCAAAAGGGGTGAGAGGAAAGCCCTGAAATGCTAACACAGCTTACCTCCGGGGTGTTAGGACCTCAGGGGATTGAGGGAAGATTAGTAACCCTTTTAATGCTCCTGTATATTGTTTGAAAAACTATATCAAGCATGTTTTACTTTTATCATTAAAATTTCTGAAGGGAAAGAAAATGGAGACCTGCACGTGAATTCCAGATCTGCATCTTATAACCTAATAAATTATTCAATTTCTCCAAACCTCATTCATAGTTTGTAAAATCGAAACAATCCTCCTCCCCCTGGAGTTTTGAAACTTAAACATGTTAATTCATTAGTTCATTCAATAAACAGTTACTGAGAGCCCATTGCGGTTCAAGCACTGTGCTGGGGCATCAGCAGTGAGGAAGGTCCGCACAACATCTGCTCATAAGAGCCTTTACCATCCAGCTACTGACATGTGTTGGCATGGATATTTGCTTGTCCTGCCACACCAATGAGTGACTGTCATGGATTGAATTGTGTCCCCCCAAAATGTGTGTCAACTTGGTTAGGCCATGATTCCCAGTATTGTGTGATTGTCCACCATTTTGTCACCTGATGTGATTTTCCTATGTGTTGTAAATTCTATCACTGTGATGTTAATGAGATGGATTAGCGGCAGTTATGTTGATGAGATCTACACAATTAGATTGTGTCTTAAACCAATCTCCCTCGCGATATAAAAGAGAGACTCGAGCAGAGAGACAGGGGGACCTCATACCACCAAGAAAGAAGCACCAGGAGCATAGCGTGTCCTTTGGACCTGGGGTTCCTGCATGGAGAAGCTCCTTGACTGGGGGAAGATTAATGACAAGGACCTTCCTCCAGAGCCGACAGAGAGAGAAAGCCTTCTCCTGGAGCTGACGCCCTGAATTCGGACTTGTAGCCTACTGGACTGTGAGAGAATAAATTTCTCTTTATTAAAGCCATCCACTTGTGATATTTCTGTTACAGCAGCACTAGATGACTAAGACAGTGAACCACAGCAGAACCTCTTACCTTGTGGAAATAGGTTGGAGGAGGTGGGAATTGGGAAGATGAGCCTTTGGTGTCTTCCCTGTTCCACCTCACAGTAAGCCCCCTGCTCACACAAGAGGGCTCCCTGGCACAGGTTGGGGCCACCTGCTCTTCACCTCTGCAGCAGCCATCTCTGCCTGGGTTGTGTTTCAGATCCCAAACCCAAGAAGAGAAATGGGGTGAAATGCTTCCTGGCTCTGGTGACTGTCTACTTGATTCTGCTCACCACGGGCGGAGGGCTGCTGGTGGTGCAAGGTAAAGCAACCTGGGTCCCATGGGGCCCTCATGATGTGACCACGCATGACCCGTGACTCAGGACTCAGGCTGAGTCAGGCTGCTGGGAGAGAGTTCACAGCCCCCGGCAGTCACAGTGATGGGGAGGGGGCGAGAAAAGGGGAGAGTGTGTGTGTGCACATGTGAGTGACAGAGAGAAAGCCAGCACACGTGTGAGCCTGTGTGTAACTGAAGCAGTGAAAGGTGCTATGCTTTCACAAGGGATACACCGCAAACATCTCATAGGTCGGGTTCCTAACCTCTTAGTGGGAAGAGGCTCTGTTGATTGGAGTGTCTCTTTAACATGGTTTTACTCACGAAGTCTTCCCGGTCCAGATATTGAAGAAGCAATTCCATCAGCAGACACTTAGGTCACTCAATAACGCTGTATGCACAGTTGTCACCAACACATGTCATATGCATATTAAGGTCACACCCAAGTGCCGCTGGTGAATACTCGGGTCAGAACAGCAAATTGGTGTCATGCTTTTGTGGCCGGAGCGTGAGCTAAGGTCTGAGCTGCGTGAAGGCTGGAGACTGATTGTGGATACAGCGGGCACATCTGTCCAGTTTTAGTCCATGCAGAATGCTCTGTGGACATGTAATGTAATTCCTGAACGTGGCGTGAGTTTGTTTAAGTTACAGAAAAAGCTCTGTGCTCCTGCTAGATGCCCACAGCACGTGAAATGTGTGTTTACATATCCAGGGCCTATAGAAGTTGTGCACACATTACAATTACACAAGAATAGCAAGGATATATGCTCAAATGCTTGGGGCTTCAATGAGGTCCCGTAAAGAATGTTGGGGGTGGTGGTGTCTAGTTCTGAACCTGCAGGAGCGGATCCGGGCCCTGGAGATTTACCTCTTCAATGACACGCTGGCCGCCGACGACAGCTCATTCTTCTCCCTGCGCCAGGAGATGCACCACCCACACCTGGCTAGGGGTGCATGGGACGGCGAGAAACTGCAAAACCTTCAGGCTCAGCTCATGCAGGTCCATGCCAGCCAGCAGCACCTGCGGTGGCAGGTGGACAACTTCACTCAGAGCCCAGGTTTGGCCCCTCCCCTCTGGGTGAGGACTCCTCAAGGGAGGGCTGGGAAGGAGGAGCTGCTTGCCCGCAGGAAAGTGGTCCTGCTTGGGTTTGAACCCCTTGCTTGGCAAGGGAGGCTTCCAACACCCTGACCTGGTCAGGGACTCCAGGAGCCAAGGCAGATGTGGGAGCCATATGGGACAGAACTATGGGTGGCTGCAGACAGGGGTCTGGGAGACGGTTTGATCAGGAACCAAACAAAGTGTGACTTCCTGAGGCAATCAGCCAAAGCCAAGTCAGAGTCACGGAGTCCCCAGACTGATGCAGAATGTTTAGGAGGGTAGGTGAGACACAGAGCCTGGGGCGAGTCCTAGGACCACTCCAATGCGTTGAAACTTACCTGGGCCTGTGGCTGGGGAAAAAGCAATTGAGGGTCCCAAGCCAGTCCAGACGCTGTGGGGACCCTCAGCAGGGTAGAAGCAGGGCGGCTGGGATGGTGGGGCTGCAGGCAGGAGAAAATGAAGCTAAAGGTGGGAACATCAGCATTCTCCTTCCAGCTCTCCGCCCGGGGCCTTGCAGCTGTGCAAAGTGAGGTTACACCCTCTGCTCTCCCAGGCCAACCCCAACCTGGAAGGGCTTGACCCTCGGCCAGTTTGGACAAAGCTAGACTAGGGTTTCACGCTGTTATACGGCAGCTCCGGGGTTCATTGCTGTGGCCCCACTGTATAGGCTGAGCTGGGGCTTCGAATAGTTCTGTCATATCCAGGGTCCTGCTGACCAGAGCAAGTCCTGAACTCGGGGCCCAGGAGAGCAAGTCCCTCCAGAACCGAGGCTCCAGTCCAGCCCACAGGGGGCAAGGACGAGGCTGGGATGGATGTGAGGAAAGGCTGCACAGCTGTGGGGCGGACGGGAAGAGTCAACGCCAAGGTCACGGGCACTCATGCAGCAATTGAACGAGTGTCCCATTCTCCAGTAACACAAGGAGGCCCTTCACACAACCTCAGGAGCCTCCTTAGGGTGCCTGGTCTCTGCAGTCTTCTCACAATGCCCGGGGCACTCAGGGATCCCTGTCCTTTCCCCAAACATCTGTAGCTCTGAAGGACCAACAGCTCTCAAGCTGCCGACCACTAGTTACGATAAACATCTGGGCTCTTTTCTGGTAAACGCGCAGGGTTTGGCTCCCTGTGGTCCAAACCCCAGCGAGCTGACTGAAGCCCCTCCTCCCCCACTTGGGTAGGCTCAACCTTCAGATCTGGAACCTGGGTGCTGTCGGGCAGGGGCAAAGCCCGGTGCCCCCCAGCTCAGCCTGCATCCCACACTCTTCCTTTGTAGAGCTGTTCGGGTCCAAAGGTGAACCAGGCAGTCCAGGTAGGTTCACTTCCCCCCGAACCATCCCACCAACTCCCCACAACCTCATCCCTGGGGGGGTCCTGGTTGTGCCCCCCTGGGTCTCCACATGTGATCCCAGCTTACCTTCCGTCGGTGGCCACAACCTGCTCAACTCGCCAGTCCTGTCGGGTGTCCTCTCTGTCCCCTGATTGTGCTTCGACTCCCAGCTTCCCTGTCTAACCTGCATCCTTGCCTGAAGTGGCTCACCCCTCCACCCCAGCGCATCCACATTCCAGCCACCTTCCCAGGCCAGGCCAAGCCCGGTCCCCCACCGCACACCCGCAGCCTTCCCCAGCCGTCCGGCTGCAAGCACAGGCCGTCTCCTTCTGTGACCTGTGAGCACGTTTTCCAGGTACCCTTTATCTGATACTTGGCATTGGTCACCCATCAGCTCAGCACCATCGTTTCCATGGATGTATGGCTGATGCCTCGCAAGGATGACAGTCATCTCAGGAGAGGGAGGGTGTGTAACAGAAAGGAAGGAGCAGGCTGTGTGAGATCAGACCGGCCCACGTCGAACCCTAGGTCTGCTGTTTACTAGTTGTGTGACTTCAAGCCAGTTACTTAACTTTCCTGGAACCTCAGCCACTCACCTGTGTAGACAATAATGGAGATATTTTTACTGTCCTCGCCAGGTTGCTGCAAGACTCAGTTAAGATGATGTGCAAAGAGTGTTTGATGTAGCAGGTGCTGAGGACAAAGCCTCAAGCTTATTTGCCTTTTCCTCTTTCCTCAGCAAACACACTGGTGTGCACACACACATACACACATGCTCACATACACATACACACACGTGCTCACCTATACACACACACACACACACACACACATACACAGACACACAGTATACACAGGCACACACATGCACACATGCTCACCTACACACGTACACACAGTATACAACATGCACACACTCATACACACATGCTCACCTACACACACGTGCACACACACACACACACACTCACCTACATACACACACACGCACGCACACACACACTTCACTCACAACCCTACTACATTCAATGCAGCTGAGGGATTGAAGTTTAACCCTGAAAATAAATGTACGTGACATTCTTGAGATGGAATTCTTTGGCTCCGTATTTTTTCAAGTGTGGCTTTGAGCTCCGTGGCCTCCTCTGTAAGAGAAACCAAAAACCAAACCTGTTGCCATCAAGTCGATCCCGACTCATAGCGACCTTCTAGGACAGAGTAGAACTGTCCCATAGAGTTTCCAAGGAGCAGCTAGTGGATTCAAACTGCTGGCCTTTTGGTTAGCAGCCAAGCTCTTAACCACCGCGCCAGCAGAATGGGGGTAGTGATACCACCTCATAGGATTGGTGTGAGGATAAAACGAAATACAGTGTAAAATGCTTCGTCTGCACAAAGTAAGTCCTCAATCAGGTCACTCGTTATTGTTATTTATCACTTTGCGGTCATTGTTAGTTGCTGGAAAGATAGAATGATCACACGCCCATGAAGCACCCAACCTGATGCATGCCAGCTCCTCCCCTCCAAGGAGAGGTTGTTCCCACAACTTCCATCGCGTTAGTGACAGAGCCTGCGTTTAAACCACTTCTCAACCCTGACCTTTAAGATCTGCCCATTATCTGCCCCAAGCTGAGCTCTGCAGGAGCAGACACAGCCCACCTCACCCCCATGGTGGCCAGCAAGACTTCCTGTGGGTGCGTGGGCTCTCTGTGCATGAATATACATAAAATCTCCAAGTCTGTCTCCCCTCGTCTCTCTCTGTCTCCACTTCTCTCAGAACCTCACTCTCCTCCTCTGTGATATGGGCACAAGGAGCCCTGTCCCACCTGCCCCTGTAGGATCCATGTGGAAATCATGTGAGCTCCTGTCTACAAAACCATAGAGAGCTACATTCAAGTGGTAACAATGATACTCCCATTTATCCAGCGCCTGCTGAGTGTATTTTCCAAGATGGGTGCCACATGGTGAGCCCAGGGCAGCCCTGCATAACTGGTATATTAACTGCATTTTATTGAGGAGAAAGTTGAGGCTCAAAATGGTGACGTAACTCGCACAAGGCCATGGAGCTAAAGGAGTGGTGCTGATCTTTGAACCCAGGTCTATCTGACTCCATCTCTCTTGAGAGATGTCATGCACACCATTGGTTTTGGCCTGCTAGGCCATGAGTTTCTTGCAGGGAGAAGTTCTGTCTTCTTTTCTTTCATCTTGGGTGCTCAGTGGATGTTGGTTGCATGAATAACCTCCTGAGTGAGTGAGGTGCTGTCACACGGATGAGTTATCAGTGTCTCTACTCCTCGTCCTCAGGTCTTCCAGGTCAAAAGGGAGCCCCGGGCATGCCTGGCACCCCTGGCCTGCCGGGGCCACCAGCTGAGAAGGGAGCCAGGGGGCCCATGGGACCCAGTGGAGCCACAGGTACTGGTCTCTGTCTTCTGACCCCATTATTCATGTTTCTCCTGGTCCACGCCACGCTTTGAATCCCCTTTTCCTTTCAGGTCCCCCGGGACCCCAAGGCCCACCAGGAATCAAGGGAGAGGCAGGTGAGTAGGAAATGAACGGCAGAGTGGAGGCGGGGGGCTGCTCCCAGACCCACTCCTGACGAGTCTGTGTGTGAGGGGGGCCACCCTGCCGGGGATCTTATGTGTGCTGGGGGAGCTGGCGGTGTGGACACCCTAATTTCCTCTCAGCCCCCGGAGTCTAAGCCTGGGGCCTCACTTGTAAAGGCCCAGCTCGCTGGTCCTGCGGGCCCTCCAGTCTGAAATCCAAATCTGCCTCTACCACGCACCAACCTTGTGACCCTGGGAATATTCTTTGACCTTTCTGAACTCCAATTTCTTGGTCTGTAAAATGAGGATGCGAGTGCTTCGGAGTGCTCTTGGGCAGATTAGAGAGAATGATTGTAAGCACAGTTGTGGCTGAAGAAGTATTAGCTTCCTTCTCTTAAGCTGTAGCCCAGACCTGCCCACCCTTTTACAAACGGCCGCTGCATGGTTCATTCAGTGTGGGGGACCCAGAGCTTTCCCTCCCCAGGAGTAAGAACCAGCATTAGAGCCGATCGACTCTGACAGTCCACCTCACCCCACTTTCCGTGTGTACCCTGCCAACTCCCAAATTCCTGGAGGCTGCCGAGAAGTGAAGGTGCAAAGACACTAAGACCATCATCAGAGAAAGAGCGAACGGGGAGATTTGCAAGCAAAGGGAAGTAAACAAACAACCATCTCCAGGTTATTAAGGAGTCTCTAAGCCTCCAGACTACGGAGGCAGAAACCACCATCGGCTACAGAAATCCCATGGTTCCACCAAGAAAACTCATTAGGAGAGAAAATGTTTTTCAGGGAACTGATTTTTGGAGGCAATTTAATAGCAGGGATCCTGAAGAGTCTCTTGTTTGAAGTCTATAGCAGGGATTTCGATGGGAAGATGGAGGTTTTCGAGAGGGGGTGGGAGTGGGGGTGAGGGGCAGGAGGGGGGTGCTCATGGGGAAACAAGGGGAGGAGAGTTTATGGGCATGGGTGTTTGTCATGGGTTTAATGTATGTGTCAATTGGCTAGGCGGTGATTCCCAGTATTGTGTGACTGTCCACCATTTTGTCATCTGATGTGATTTTCCTATGCGTTGCGATGTTAATGAGGGAGGATGGGAGGCGGTTGTGTTTATGAGGCAGGACTCAGTCTATGGATTGGATCGTGTCTTGAGCCCGTTTCTTTTGGGTTATAAAAGAGAGAAGAGAGCAGAGAGCCTGGCAGGGAGGGGGACCTCATTCCATCAAGAGGGCAGTGCAGGGAGCAGAGTGTGTCCTTTGGACCTGGGGTTCCTGTGCTGAGAAGCTCCTAGTCCGGGGGAAGATTGATGAGAAGGCCGACAGAGAGAGAAAGGCTTCCCCTGGAGCTGACACCCTGAATTTGGACTCTTAGCCTACTTTACTGTGAGGAAATGAATTTCTCTTTGTTGGGGCCATCCACTTGTATTTCTGCTGTGGCAGCACTAGAAGACTAAGACAGTGTTCTAAAGGAGAATACACCCATGTGCTCGGACATACTCCCACACGCTCACACACATGCACTCATACATGCACACACACTTTTGCACACTCATACTCACACGCACCTCCATGCACACCCACAGTCACACGTAAACACACACTCCCGTGCATACTCATACACAGGCTTGTGTGCACACACAGTAGCTCTCATGCACACACTCATTTGAACCCTCACATGCACACACTCACATGTATACACAGGCATCTTCACACACACACTCTTGTACACACACATTTATGCACACACACACACCCCACACGCACCCGCACACATTCACACACCCTCACACACACACATCCGCACACATTCACACACCCTCACACACACACATACACACACACTCCAGGGAGGCGGCCCCAACCTTCCCAGATTTGTGGGAGCTCAGAGCAGGGCAGGGTCCCGTGGAGAAGAGCAGGCCTCCCTCCTCCGTCTTTTCTCCCTGAGGGAAAGGGAACCAGGCTGGGTTCTGGCGACTCATCAGACATGGTATCATGGAGGCCAGCTAGAAAGAACAAGGCAGCTCCTCACTTCCTTCGAGAAGGAACAGAGCCCGAGTTTCCCCTTCTGTTCAGGACTCCCGTGGTCATTGGCATCAGAGCGGCTCTGACGGGCGTCCTGGTCTGCAGGAAGGATTCAGAACAGGGCTGTGCAATCCCACTGAAGTCGAACAACCCTATCTTTAACCACATCTTACCTGGTGTCTTAGTCATCTAGTGCTGCTATAACAGAAATACCACAAGTGGATGGCTTTAACAAGGAGAAATTTATTTTCTCACAGTCTAGTAGGCTACAAGTCCAAATTCAGGGTGTCACATCCAGGGGAAGGCTTTCCTTCTCTGTTGGTCTTCTGATCAATCTTCCCCTGGACTAGTAGCTTCTCTGAGCAGGGACCCCAGGTCCAAAGAATGCACTCTGCTCCTGGCACTGCTTTCTTGGTGGTATGAGGTCCCCACTCTCTGCTTGCTTCCCTTTCCTTTTATCTCTTGTAAGATAAAAGGCGGTGCAGGCCACACCCAGGGAAACTCCCGTCACATTGAATCAGGGATATGACCTTAGTAAGGGTGTTACAATCCCACCCTAATCTTCTTTAACATGAAATTACAATCACAAAATGGAGGACAACCACACAATACTGGGAACCATGGCCCAGTCAAATTGATACACACATTTTTGGGAGACAAAATTCAACCCATGACATCTGGAACCCAAATGCCTAAAACAGATGGAAAGAGGAAGGCTGCACGGTCCCAACAGGGAGTCTGGAGTACAGATACCCACCTGAGGGTTTTTCCCCTCCAGCCCCCACCTCTGGGTACCACCAGCACACTGAGGAAGAGCCATATAACTCAGAAACGCCCTGCGGGGGCCTCTCCCCACACCCCATCTGCCTTCTTCTCCTCTCTCTCCCGCCCTTTCTCACTCTCCCTCCTGGATCCCTCGTTTCCCCTTACACTCAGTGTCTTGCTTCTTTCGCTCCCCTCCGTGGAGGCTTCCCCGCCCGCCCCACACCGCAGGAGCACCCAGCTCCCACAGTCTCTACTCCACACCTCAGCCCAGGAGTCCTGTGTGCCATGTGGATGGGAGCCATTGTTTCTCAGCTCCTGTCTGGGACACTGGAGCACTGATTATGTACCTGCTAATTGCTAGCTCCGTTTCATAGATGAGAAAACTGAGACGGGGAATAATTAAGTGACCTTTCCAAAGTCCCCCAGCCTGCTGAGCAGCAGAGCTACGATTCAGACCAGTGCTAAAGGCTTTCTTCCACAATCACACAAGATACCATTCCCAGGAGCTATTCCACCCTTGGGGATAGAGGTGCATGCGCACGTGTGTGTGTGTGTGTGTGTGTGTGTGTGTGTGTGTGTGTGTGTGTGAGAGAGAGAGAGTGAGAGAGACTGGGAAAGAAAACAGACAGACAGACAGACAGAGAGCTATCTCTCTGCTTGACTCTGTGCCCCCTGAGAACGGGGTTGGCACCTTGCCCAAGGTGAGACCTCTAGCATGTTGGCTGACTGAAGGACCCAGGCCACAATGACTGAGCTCTTCTTTCCTTCTCCACAGGCCTCCAAGGGCCCAAGGGCGAGCCGGGGAAGCCAGGAGCCACAGGTAACTGTGCTTCCTTCTGCCTCAGGATCAGTGATGCTCTGGCCAAGGCCCTGATCCAGTGCCCGGGTCTCCCCTGTCCACAGCCCCACCCTGGCCCCAGGGAGTTAACGCCTTCCCCACAGTCCTGTTCTTTGAGTCTCATTTCTGTGGAGGAATCAGTTGGGTCCCAGAGACCTCATCAAGACTGGCCAAGAGATGAGCCAGCACAGCTCCTGCTTCCTCTGGGGCCCCCTTCCCTTCTCCGCAGAACGCTGCCTGCCCCATTGCCTGGGAGTCTGTCCCCAGGAGGGACAAGAGAGGGTCACCTCACTGGCCTCTCTTCCTAGGCACCCCAGGACCTCAAGGACAGAAGGGCAGCAAAGGCGATGGGGGTCTCATTGGCCCAAAAGGGGAAAGTGGAGCTAAAGGAGACAGAGGAGAGATGGGCCTCCCAGGTAAGGCCCACGTGAGGGTGTTGTGTTGGCCCGGAGACCTGAGGGGGCTGGGACCTCACTCTGTGCACAGGATCTACTCAGTAGGCAGGTGTCCTAGGGGCATCAGATGTTTGTCTTCAAGAAGAGAGCCCTCAGCATGGGCACAGCAGCCATCCTAAAATATTTGAAAGGCACTTGTGGGAGAGAAAAAAGACAAGTCCGTGTGGTTCCCAGCAGAAGAACGGGGACCAACTGTGCTGAGGTAAAGGAAGAAGAATGGCTTAAGAATGGGTTGACCTGTGATGAAATGGTGAGAGCCCGTGTACTGGGCCCATAGAATTCTCCTTGGCAGTCTTGAAGAGGGCATTCTTGCATCAGGCAAATGGTTGGACAGTTGACCTCCAAGGATCGTTCTAGAGCTGACACCTGATAGTTCTCTTTGCAGAAGGGGAAAGGAGGTCCCGGCTTTCCTCAGACTCCACCAGCCCAGCAGAGGCTGCCAGCCCAACCTTCGTCCTCGGAGTCTGAGCCATACTGTCTCCCTCCCACACTCACCAATGGCCTGGCCACAGGGAAGTCACAGTGTCCACACCCCAGCTCAGACATGGAAATGCTCTGTTCGGCCAGGGTAAATGCAATGGTTTCAGTTTTTCAGAAATCAGAACTCCACCCCCTCCTTTCCCCAAATTTCTTCTCCCAAGATCACAAGATCTGTCTCATCAACTCCTTGCCCAATCCCCTTCCAGCCCATGGGATTCTGTGAAGCCGAGTAAAACCTGGCCGCAGTGGAACTGTGGTTCTACTGTCTTCTCCCCAGCAGGTCGAGAACGCCCCGATCTTGTAATTTCCAGGGGATAAGTCTACTCTCCTCACTCCACATTTTAGCTATGATTGGAAAGTTCTGAAGTCAGAAGAAGCTGCGACTCCTCAGTTGGAGCCAGAGCCCAGGTCTTTCACTGATACTATCCTTCCTTCCTTCCCAAGGTTGTCTGTCCCCTTCAATGGGGACATAGAAGTATGGCCACATAGATGCAGGCCCAGACCTTCAGATGGCCAAGCAAGCAATTGCCATAACTGGATTGTTCTGGCCTAGAGCAAAAGGCAACCAACAACATCTGTTGTTGTTACTGCTGTTAGCTGGCACTGAGTATTGGTGACCCTCATGGGGACTGTAGGGGTAAGAGAACCAAACACTGCCTGGTCCTGCACCATCTTCACGATCATTGACATGTTTGAGCCTAGTGGGACACTGGAACCCTGGTAGTGCAGTGTGGTTAAAGCGCTCAGCTCTTAATCGAAATATCAGTGATTTGAACCCCCCAGCTGCTCCATGGGAGAAAGATGTGGCAGTCTGCTTCCATAAAGATTCACAGCCTTGGAAACCATACAGGGCAATTCTACTCTTTCCAATAGGCCCGCTGTAAGTTGATGGCAGTGGGTTTTGGTAGTAGGACAATATTCTGTTGTGATCTACAGGTTTTCACTGACTAGCTTTCAGAAGAAGATTGCCAGGCCTTTCTTCCTATTCGGTCTTAGTCTGGATGCTCTGCTGCAACCTGTCTACCGTGGGTGACCCTGCTGGTATTTGAAACACTGACGGCAGAGCTTTCAGCATCACATCCACACACAGGCCCCCACAGTACTACGCACTGACAGACAGGTAGTGGGAAAATGCCGTCAGGGAAATAATCCCCAGCCCCTTATAATAAGTGCCATTTGATCCTTCTCCCAGATGACCAAGGACTGCCTTCTATGCTGTTTGCACCTTGGGCTGTTATAAGAGGCCTTGATGGTAACCAAGTCCTTTCTGGTTGATTTGTGTCCCATCAAGCAGCAATCATTCTCCAACTGCCCACATCATCTCAGAGCCTCTGATTCGCAAGCCTTGCACCTAACTTTCCTCAAGATGTTTCCCAAGTTTAGACGCAGGAAGCATTGTTGGCAGTGGCTTCTGTCCCTCCTGCATTCGGACCATTTTGTCCCCTTCCCTACTTCACTGGACAGAAGTTTGCCATAATTCTAGATTCCTCTTCATCTCTTATATTCTGGAAATGAAAGAACGGAGCAAAAAAAAATGCCTTTTAACAAAATTCCATCCCAACAAGTCAGTCTGAGGGCCTAAGGGCGGCCTCGAGGTGGGATTTGGCTAATGGTGGGAACTCACGGGCTGACAGAACAGCAATGAGCCCGGCCGACGGCGGAGAACAACCGCTGTGTGGTGTGGCTGGGGAGGGCTGTGCAACCCACTCCCAAACCAAGCTCGAAGTTTGGGAAGGAGCTGCTCAGCCGTGCCTGCGAGGAGCTTCCCCAATTGATATGCACCCAGCAGTGGAAGGAAAGGAGGAGGGAGTGACAGAGGACTGAGGAGAGGACAGGCTGGGATGCGCCTCGCATGCTGATGACAAGTGGAAAATTTGAAATCCTGGGAATCAGGAGAGTCTGTGTCTGAATGGCAGGCAGAAGTATGAGATGCTGCAATATGTCCATCAATCAGTGCCTCAGTATTTCCAGTCTCCTCAGCATATGGGACTTGTTTTCTGGAATTTTCAGTTTGGGAGGCTTTAAAAAATGATTCTCAAAATACAGACTTTACAATGAACTTGGCCCCGCTGAGTCAGTCTGAGGTGTGATCCCTCTCAAGGGGAGCAGGGTGCCGACCAGGACTCTGAGTCCTGCTGGGGGACCTTCGGCTCACCACACCCGTGAGTTTATGTCTTGGCTCCGGGGCAAAGTGGTGCCCTCCTGGAGGACAGGGCCATATTGTCCATTTCTGGGCATCACATAGGGACTCAAGGAGTTGTCAAGTTTAGAATTTGGGGGGTAGGCATGCCCCTCCCAGCCCCTGACTGTTCTTCCTTGGCTTTTCAGGCAGCAAAGGGGACGTGGGTGTAAAGGGAGACATGGGTGTCACGGGACGCCCTGGAGCCCCGGGGAGTAAAGGTGACTCTGGGAAGCCAGGCCCACCAGGTAAGAGACCACACGGTCAGGTGCACTGACCTGTAGGTATCCCAGTTTTCTGGCAGGCTGATCCAGAAGGAAAAAAATCCCTAAAAATTCTCCTCTGTTTTAGGTGTGACCGGATTACCTGGAATCAAAGGAAATCAAGGTAAGAACTGTGGGAATCTGGGCATCATCCCAACTGCCGCTGTCCCTGGTAATACCACGTCCACAACCTTGACTCCACCACCAAGTATTCACTGTAGTATTCACCCAGAGGTCATCCTTACCAGCATCTGGAGTTCCTTAAGAACCTGGTCTCTCCTACAAGGAGCACATCGGCAGGCAGAGGCTTCACTGACATTTCCCTTTAGACCTCCGTCTTCCACACCCTGACATCCAGAGAGAGCTGAGTATTCCCTAGTGAGTCCACAAGTCCAAAACTCTACAGCAGTGAAAAGTTTAATAAATTGCCATTTTCCCCCCAATTTCCCTCCCTCTAATTGAGCTAGTTGGTGGCTTCTAAAGGGACATCTTTAAAAAGTTGTGGAGGGGACAGATGTTGGGGGTACATGCCTCAGTGTGGAGAAGGGGTTGGAGGGTGGCCAGGTCCTCTGCAAGCACCTTCAGCCTTGCAGCTGCTGCTTGACTTTCAGGACAACCAGGAGTGCAGGGTCTACCAGGTCATCCAGGCCCGGCGGGATCCCCGGGTCCCAAGGGGGACCCTGGCAGAGCTGGCTCTGCTGGGCCAACAGGTAAGGTGCTTGGTCCTGAGACGGGGGGAAGAGATGCCTGAAGATTCACCTAGCCCAGTCCTTATGCCCTCTGTTCTCCAGGACCACCAGGGACGCCCGGGAGTCCGGGAGCTGCAGGTGTGAAAGGAAGCAAGGGAGACACAGGTACAGAGGCGGGATGGGGCGGGTGGGGCTTCTGGTGTCCGGGATGGACAGGGAAGACGGCTTCTTCCCAACAGGCCCATTAGAGGGAGACAGAAGGTCACAGGTGCACCAGCCCCTGAGGTTCCCTGCTGCTTTGGAAAGAGATAAAGGAGGGCAGTTTCTTCCTCTGAGGCCCCCTGCACCCAAGGTTCTGGGGCTGTTCTCCTTCTGCTCAGAGCTTCTGTCAGACCTTGAACACTAAGACCAAATCTCAGCATCAGGGAGGGGAGCAGGGCACTCGCCCATACAACCTCCTTGTCTCCCAGCTGTACCATCTCCTTGTCTCCCAGCTGTGCCATCTCCTTGTCTCCCAGCTGT
>NW_004444191.1:1326119-1331047 GCF_000243295.1 Trichechus manatus latirostris
CTCCCAACTGTACCACCTCCTCGTCTCCCAGGTGTACCGTCTCCTTGTCTCCCAGCTGTACCACCTCCTTGTCTCCCAGCTGTACCACCTCCTTGTCTCCCATCTGTACCGTCTCCTTGTCTCCCAACTGTACAACCTCCTTGTCTCCCAGCTGTACCATCTTCTTGTCTCCCTGCTGTACCACTTCCTTGTCTCCCAGCTGCGGGCATGGTTTCCTGTCTCCTGCTGTCTTAGTCATCTAGTGCTGCTATAACAAATACCACAAGCAGATGGCTTTAACAAAGAGAAATTTATTCTCTCACAGTCTAGGAGGCTAGAAGTCCAAATTCAGGGTACCAGCTCTGGGGGAAGGCTTTCTCTCTCTGTTGGCTCTGGGGGAAGGTGTTTGTCATCAATCTTCCCCTGATTTAGGAACTTCTCAGTGCAGGGACCCCGGGTCCAAAAGATGCACTGTGCTCCTGGCTCTTCTTGTTTGGTGGTATGAGGTCCTCCTGTCTCTCTGCTTCCTTCTCTCTTTTATATCTCGAAAGAGATTGGCTTAAGACACAACCTAATCTTATAGATTGAGTCCTGCTTCATTAACATAACTGCCTCTAATCCTGTCTCCTTAACATCGTGGAGGTAGGATTTACAACACATAGGAAAATCACGTCAGATGACAAAATGGTGGACAATCACAATATTGGGAATCATGGCATAGCCAAGTTGACACACATTTTTGGGGGACGCAATTCAATCTATGGACACCTGCTGACCTTCAGTGGGATCCCAAGGTCAGGGCTCTGGATTCAGGCAGGTAGACCAGAAAGCCCATCTTGCACATTCTTCTAGGAGGCTTGGCCTGCAAAGACTGACCCACACTAACTCACAGAGACTAAATCATAAACCATTGCGCCAATTCTGTCCACTGATCAAGTACATCCTGGTAATTCCCTTCATCTGTTAGAAACAGTTTTCTGTCAAACTCCCAAAAGTTTGTTAGTTTTTCCCACCTTTGGTCGTTCAAAGGATTACAAAAGTTTAACCAAATTTTAGTTTTAAATCCCTTAGCCACTTTGAAAAGGGAAGCTTGTTTGGAAATGAGGAAGGGCTGTACTTTAACCTGTAGTCATAGCTTTTCTCCTCCTACCCTTTCCACCTGATGAAATGCTTCAGAAGCAGCCAAGAACTGTAAACATAAGAACACCTATCTTATCAGAAATTCCGCATCTAAATGGCCCTTGATGTCTAAAATAGAACAAAAATCTGAATTTTCTAAATCCTTTTATTTCCTCTTGTGTCAAGGCCACAGTGCAAATAACTTAAAATTGACTTTTCATCTGCATTTTAAGATGTTTGACTTCAAAAGTAATCCATAAAAGTAGTTAAGGCCTGTATCATGAATATAATTTGTTAATTCCACTCCCCATACCTAAGTACTGGGGTAGTCCAAGGCTTTATTAAGTTCTACCGAGTCATATTACTAAATTATCACTTATAAAGCTCTTTCTCGGTTTCTTCGGAGTTTCTTAGAGGTGTCTGCAGACGTCTATACAAATCCCAGTTCTGGGTTCCCTTAATTACTTTTCTACTTCTTGCCTCGCAGCACAATTTGTCAGTTATTAGATGGATCCTACATTTGCCAGGCAGCCCTTGGCCTGTGAGCCGCGATGGTGTTTAAGGAAGCTTCTTAACATACTAGAAATCTATACACTTAATGTCAGAGACCTGACCCTTAGCTCTGACTTGCCACGGACTCGCTGGGTGACCGTGGGCAAGTACTTTACCTCTCTGGGCCTCGGTTTTCCCATCTGTGAATTGTGAGGAGTCATCTAGAATCACCCAGGTCCCTAGCAGCTCTACAACACTCTGGATTTGAAATAGGCAATCTCCCCTCAGAGCAGGACCAGGGTAAGATTTTCGTCAGAACGCCAGCTGAACACTAAGCAATGGGAAGGCCTGTTGCTTTCTGACTAAACCAGCTGTTTTCTTGGGGGAGGTATCGTCTCTGTAAATAAAACCTTTGCGAATAAACACTGAGCCCTTTCAGCTTGGTGAGCTCGTGAACACCCAGGGAAGACATGTTTGTATGTGGTTCAGAGGAAAACACCCGTGTCAGTTTTCTTTACAAATGCACTTATGGGTCCTGTTTTTGAGCCATTTCTTCCTTTAATGGGCAGGAACTGATTCAGTCAGGTGCTCCTTGATTTATAGTGAAGTAATTACCAGCCCCCCAATCAATCAGTCAATGAGCCACTCGGTGAGCACTCTCTTGGAGTCCAGCGAGCCTTGGAAAGGAATCACACAACACCTAATTCCAATTTCCTTCCCCTAATAAGGGGAGATTTGAAGACAAAGCTGACACCTATTAAAAACTCATTGGGGCGCACTTCAAGTGCCGACCTCTGTCCAGGAGCAGTGTTTCTGAGAGAGTTGGTAAGTGAGAGACAGGAGGTGAATTGTGAGCTGGTCCTTAAAGGATGAGTGAGAATTGCTTAGGGCAGGGTTCTCCAAGTGTGGTCCCTGGATCAGCCGCTCTAGGGTGGGGCTTGTTGTTGTCATTGGCAGCTGCCGTGGAGTCGGCCCCCAACTCATGGTGACCCCATGCACAGTGGGGTGAAACGCTGCTCGGTCCCGTATCATCCTCATGGTCAGTTTCAGATGGGACCTTTGTGATCCAGGGGGTTTTCACTGGCTGATTTTCAGAAGTAGATCCCCAGGCCTTTCTTCCTCATCCATCTTAGTCCGGAAGCTCCGCTGAAGCATGTCAGCATCACGGCTTCCATTGACGGATGGGTGGTGGCTGTGCATGAGGTACATTGAGCAAGAATCAAACTGGGATCCCCTGCATGGAAGGGGGAGAACTCTACCAGTGAGTGAACCACTGCTGCTTTCTCCAGGAGATTCTGATGTGCTCTCAAGTTTGGCCACTGGTTTAGGGGGAGGGGTGCCCAAAGGGAGCTGGGATATCTTTGGAACCAAGTGGATAGCTCGAATGACACTCCAGGAAGCTGTGAGTCCAGCAGGCAGTGGGACTAAGGAGACAACAGGGCACAGCGGGAGGCCGAGCCAGGCTTACAAGCCTACTCTACCACCCTGTCCCTGTGTGACCTTGGACAAATCACCTCGTGTCCCCGAGAGCCGACCTCCTCCTCTGTAAAGTAGGAGATGGCTCTGCCGTGCAGCTTAGCTGACAGATGAAGTGAGATAGTGTATATAAACCCCCTGGTGGTGTGCCTGGCACCTTGCAGGCAACAGCATATGCGAAGACCCCCAGGAGGTCAGGGTTGGAAGAGAGTGTGAGGACATGTAGTCGGAGGGGTCGGACACTGGGAGACCATGAGCCCAGGGAACGGGGGCTTCTCTGTGGCTCCTGTCTTGGAGAGGTCATCTGTTGGTCCTGCTTTGGAGGACAGCTGGGAGGGGCACTTCTTTGGGGGATGAGGGAATAAGGGAAGTTTACAGTGCCCTGGGTCCATGGACCTTGTTTCTAAGGACAAGCTCTCCAGATGGTGATTTCTGCAACGTGGCGCCCTCTAGGATAGAGACAGGGAGGGCCAAAGGTCCAGACGAGAATTGTTCCTCTGTTTAAGAACAAGAAAAGACGTGCTTCTGAAGGTGATTTTCTCCCCTAATCTTGAGATATGCAATTCAGATGCAGCTAAGCAGGGAAGGTCGCCATCTGCTGCCTCTGCCAGGTGACCTTGGCACAGTCTGTCCAGCCCAGGGCTCTCCCAGCCTGGAGGACTGACGTGTCGAGGGGCAAGAGCAAGCCCCACTGAGGGAGCACTTGCCCAACGCGGGGCTCCGCACTCGGTGCGCACGACCATTTCGGTCTCGCGACTGCCCCCCCAACCCCTGCGCCTCCTGAGGCAACAAGAAAATTTACGGAAAAGGAAACTGAGGCTGATGGAGAGGGGATAATTGCTCAAGGTCACAAAGGAAATGAAAGGTCAAGGCGGGACTCGAGCCTAGCGTGTCTGCTCTGGGACCACTTTGCTCCATTGCCTTGGGAGAAAGCACCACCCATCAGGGAGGCCAGGGAAGGCTTCTCAGTAGAGGACATTGCAGCAGGGTTTGGTCCAGGTGGACCAGAGAAGGAGAGACATTCTCAGCAGACAGATCAGCACAAATGGCACTGTGGGCTGGAGCCTCTTTACCAGGCCTGACCTTCATGGCGCCGCCAGAGCTCACAAAGCCTTTTCCCAGACTCAGGCTCCCCTGCCCCAACAAGGGCCTGAACCATTGCCCGCTCAGATCCTTTCCGTACTTCCTGCTTCTCTTGGCGTGGCCTGCGTGGTCTGCGTCAGCAGCCCCAGCTCCTCGGCCCTCTGAGCAACTCTCCAGGCAGCGCCAGGCCTCAGGTGGGTCATCCGAAAGGTGCGAGGACTTCCCTGCTCATCGTTCGAGAAGGGGGTCCTGAGTAGGCTGGCCAGGCCCCTCTCCCCACCCTTTGTTGACTAGCACACAGTAGGTGCTCAGGAAAGTTGGAAATTGAAGTGGGAGGCAGGGCTGGACAGATAGCAGCTTGGCCGTGAAGATAACAATTCCCTGTGGTGTCTGGAGAGCACCCAAGGGGGGGCCTTTGGTTAAGGCGGGTGTGTGTCCTGGGAGGGATGTTGCAGAGAGCACAGCCACTCAGAGAGCCGTCGGTACCCTCGTTACCACCTTCTAGTAACCGTCACTCTGTAGGAACGAGCGTCCCCAAGTGTGTGTAACCGTCCTGGGGAGTGCCGTTTCTCTGAGATAAAATCAATACAGGCACTTCAAACCGAGAGACCACGGTGTTGCTAAATCAACAAATGATTATCTCACAGTGACCCAGCAAGGAGCTGGGGGCAGAATGGGTCTTCCATGAAAGTTTACCGAGTGGAAAGATGGATGGGTAGAAGGAAGGGAGGAAGGAGGGAGGGAGGGAAGGAAGGAGGGAGGGAGGGAAGGAGGGAGGA
>NW_004444191.1:1331252-1334329 GCF_000243295.1 Trichechus manatus latirostris
GGAGGGAGGAAGGAGGAAGGAGGGAGGGAGGGAGGAAGGATGGAAGGATCTTCCCCATTGGAACTATAAATTCGATCATCATGAATGATTGCAGTTATTTTTCTTCCTTGTTCTGGACTTGAGCAGGACCCTTTAGCCACACTAGGGACCACATAAGGAGCCCTGGTGGCACAGTGGTTAAGCACTCAGCTGCTAACTGAAAGGTCAGCAGTTCAACCCTACCAGCCGCTTTGAGGGAGAAAGATGTGGCAGTCTGCTTCTGTAAAGATTATGGCCTTGGAAACCCTATGCGGCAGTTCTACTCTGTTCTGTAGGGTTACTACGAGTCGGAATTGTCTCAACCACAATGGGTTTGGTTTTTTGGTTTTGGGGGACCACACTGAAAGAAATCAGCAAATACTAATGGGGCATCTACTATGGGTGAGGGTCCACGAAGCACCTGGTGGCCACTGAGTCCCTCCAAGATATTTTGAAAATCCAGATAACTTTATTTTCAGAATACCTCCCAAGTATCTTCCAATAAAATGCAGCGGCAAGGAGTGGGATTGGATTTCGACTCCGAGTCAGGTTATCAGTGGGTAGGGAAGGCCAGCCAGCGAGTGTGGGGTCTGTCTAAGCCAGGATTTACTCCAGTGCATTTCTATTTCACCCCAATCCACTCATCCCCATTTATCTGCAGCCTGTCTCCATTTATACTCCACTAAAGAGCCTTTCAACAATTGTGGCGAACCAATGTATCTTTCCGTCTGCATTAATCAGACAAAAGCTAGAGCTGTCTAAGATTAAAAGTGTCTAATATCTAAGTTTTATTATCTCCCCCCAACTTTTTATTTTGTTTTGATCTTAGGACTTCAAGGACAGAAAGGAACAAAAGGAGAATTAGGAGTCCCAGGTAAGGGGCTGGCTTCATTTTAATTACTCAGAACGAGGACTGGAGAGGCCTGTGCACTCAGAGGGCAGTGCTTGTTGACAGAACGTCCAGCTGTGTGACCTTCCCTCCAAAGCTGCCATGCCCAAGCCCGTTGCAGGCTAATACTCCAGGGTTCTGTCACTCCTTCCTGGATTGTTCCTTTGGAAATCCTGGGGAACAACACGAACTCAGTCTCCTAGGGGGGTCGGGTGGAGAAGGGAAAAAAAAATGTCAGGATTGCTGGGGATACAGGTGGGGTCGCCAGGCCATGCTGCTAGACACCATGGAGCTGCTGACCTCCCTCTCCAGTCCCCAAGGTGGCGGATAGGTTGCTTCCCCAAATCTGCTGTGGTCCATTTCTGTCTCCTCTGTGCCCCGCTGCCAGGAGTCACTGTGAGGTGCAAACGGTCAATACACTCAGCTGCTAACCGAAAGGTTAGAGGCTTAAGTACACCGAGAAGCACTGCAGAAGAAAGTCCTGGCAATCTACTTACAAAAAATCAGCCACTGAAAACCCTATGGAGCACAGTTTTACTCTGACACGCATGGGGTTGCCATGAGTCAGAGTGGACTCCAGGGTAGCTGGTTTGATTTGACTCGATCTGGTGCCCTACAAGCCCCTTCTGTCCTCCACCTGCTGCTCTTAAGTAGGCTGTCATTATTCTCATCCTCGCTGACGGAGGCCTTGCTGGTGGTCGGTTACTGAGCTCGCACTTCTGACACACCGTCTCTAGTCCTCTGAACAGCACTTCCCTAGTGAGTGCTAAAGCACGGTTTCTTAGATTTCTTGAGCAATCTTTGTTTGCATGAGCTAGATAATTTTTACTGTTTTATGTTACTAAGTGAGAAATTGGGACCTAGAAACATTCTAGCATATTCTCCCAACGCGGCTAGGACTTCCACACGATCCGGCTTGCGCTCCACCTGCATGCTCAACATCAGTGTTTAGGTGGCGGTCAGGGGGTCAGAGCCATCCCCCTACTGGGACCTAAGACACAGGCTGAGCATTCAAACAGCCCCTCCATGGGCGAAAGGCCAACTCACACATCAAACACCAAGGCCTGTGGGTTCTCCTCGTGAAGCAGAGCGGAGTGGCTGATGGAGGTGGTCTCTCTCCTCTCCAGGCCTTGCAGGCGTGAAGGGAGAAAGAGGAAGTCCAGGGCCAGCAGGCCCCAAGGGTGCATCTGGACCAGCTGGCCAGAAGGGAGACCCAGGGATGAAAGGTAAGCCCTCCGTTTCTGATTTGTGGGTTTGTAAGAGGGGCAAGCAGAAGTGCGAGGATTCAGCTGACAGGGCCCCAGGCACTGAGCATACAGACCGAACAAATCACAGCCCTGGACCTCGGGGAGACAGACCATGAAATTGCCCCGTGTCTGTCGACCCCACTGTCGCCCCAGACAGTTTCCATGCCTGACTGGGTCCTTCCATGAAGGGATGCTTCCATCCCGTGCCATGTCTCTTACCTGTCAAATGCCAGGGGCAGTGGTGTTCATTGGTAGAAGTCTCCCCTTCCATGCAGGAGACCCAGCTTTGACCCCAGGCCAATGTGCAGCCACCACCAGCCTCTCAGGGGAGGCTTGCATCGTGCTGTGATGCTTAACAAGTTTCAGTGGAGCGTCCAGACTAAGACAGACTAGGAAGAAAGGCCTGGTGATCCACTTGTAAAAAATCAGCCAATGAAATGTGATCACAATCTGGATCGCTGCAGTCCAATCCTATTGTGTATGGGGTCACCACGAGTTGAGGGTCGACTTGGTGGCAGTTAACAACAGTCTAACTTAAATCCTTCCTGCTGCAGCTTAGGCCCCTTTCTTCTTGCTCAACCAATGGAGCCCACAGCAGATCCCATACCCATGATGCTAGTTCCCTGGCAAGACCAAAGGAGACAGCCTGGCCCCTTCCCACGCCTCCACCCTCCCCCCTACTGCTGACAAAGGAGGGCGAGGGGACCTAGGCTTGGTTTCTTTCAAATTGTGTGCTTTTTCTCCTCATGACAGGATCTCCCGGGCAGAAAGGGGTAAAGGGAGAACAGGGTCAAAAAGGTAATTACTGTTTATATTCTCTTTAATTTGTGCTTTAGAGTCAATTATGTACTTAGAAATCGAGTGTGTGGTTGGGGAAAAGGCCTTGATTCTCAAAGAAATTCCTCATTTTGGGGAAAAGCTAA
>NW_004444191.1:1335328-1364798 GCF_000243295.1 Trichechus manatus latirostris
CCCTCCCTCCCTTCTTTCTCTCCCTCCTCCTCCCTCCCTCGCTTCCTTTGTTCCTTCCTTCCTTTTTTCTCGGTTTTTCTTTTTTTATCTCTACAACACGTGGAAGACTAGCTGTGTTGGCTCTGCATGGCCAGCCCCAGAGGCAGTGCTCCTCTGACATCCCGGTGTAGGCTCAGGTGTGCGGAAGCTGCCTGCCAGGTCGGGTTGGTGCAGTGATGGGAGATCCTCTGAGCTCTGAGAACAGCAAGGGAGGACCAGCCCAGGATCCTGCTTGGGCATCTTTTTCACGACTATAAGAAGGAAGCGTGTGTGGACCAAGCCCGGGGTGGTTGGCCTTGCCTCCCAATGTTTCCTCCCCCAGGCGAGTCCCCGATACCCGTCAGGATCATCGGTAGCCCGTCTCGAGGCCGGGCTGAAGTCTACCATAACAACGTCTGGGGGACCATCTGTGATGATGGCTGGGACAATTCCGATGCCACAGTCTTCTGCCGCATGCTGGGTTACTCTTCAGGGAGGGCGATTTTCGGTGTGTTAGCTGGTGAGTGAAGCGTCTGCCAAGGTTCTCTTCCCTTGAGGTGCTGAGTGGGCCCTCTCTCAGTGCTGGGGTGTTGAGACCCTTTGGTGACAAGTGGTTCAGAGTGGTTTCGGTTAAACAAAGCACTGGTCAAGCAATTGAAAATCCAGCAGCTCAGGGCTCCAGCCCCCACCCACCCCAGCAGAATGATGGCGTCTCCTCCCCATCGTGACAGCAGGTCTGGCATGGGTCAATGTCCGTGCAGCCCTGGGGTCAGAGCGACACCTGGCCAAAGGTGTTTATGAGGGATGAACTTCCAAAAGACAACGGGGAAGATGGTGCCAGAAGACTGGCGGAAGGCTGCAGGCAAACAGTGCTGCTCACTCCAGCTGTCTGGAGCTCAAAGCCTGAACTGCCTTTAAGGCGACAGTGGAAAGGGACAAGGAGACTGACCCAGAGAAGGCACTAAAATTGGCGTGGGGAAGGTGTCCCGGGATGCTAGGACTCAGCCCTCTGTCTTTCAGCAAGAAGTTCAAACTTTCAGCAAAAAGGTTCATAAGCCTCTTACTTTGGCCATAAGAGCTGACGAAGCAGGGATAGGCCTGCTTCTCCTTGCCCCATCCCCAAATGCTATCTATCTGTCCCTGCCCCACCCCAAAGCACATTTTTCTCATACAGATTAAGCCTGTCAGTCACACCATGGGGTAATTTACTTTAATCAGATAATCCAACTGCCATCGTCTGAATTCTTGATCTGAGATCAATTCTCTCAGAAGGCAGGAGGCTTGAGAGAGGGCGGAGAGCCTGGGGGCGGGAGTAGGACTTGGTGATAAAAGCATCCGAGCAGGAAGGGTCACAGCAATGGCGAATTAGCAGGAGAGAACCTGAATGTCGGGAGATCCCTGGGAGACTTCAAATCGTGCGTGGATTAAATATTAACAAATTGGGTGAGACTTTTGCCAAAGGGTAGAAAGCAGAATGGAGGCAAGTCATTGGACAGGACAAGCTGTCAGCAGCACTGTGGGCCAGAGGGGATGTGGGAGAAATTGCCTACCTACCCCAGATGGAAGCTCCCGGGGATAAGCGTGCCTATTCAGCTTTGACTCTCTCTCTCCTTCTGTCCTTGCTTCCCCATGTCAAGGCACCGGGCAGATCTGGCTGGATGAAGTCGCCTGTAGAGGCTCCGAGGAGAGTCTGTGGCAATGTAATAAGAACGCCTGGGGTTCACACAACTGCGCCCATGCTGAGGATGCCGGCGTGGAGTGCAGCTGAGCCCCTGTGGCCCTTCACCACTCTGTCCCAGGTGTCTGTGGCCCAGGTGTGTCTGACACGCACCTGCAGAAAGGCAGACGCTCTGAGGGACCATCAGGGCAGGTTCTGGGGTGCGGTCCTTAATAAAGCTCAGTGTTACCTGGTGATGTCTTTGTCTCTGGCTGATGTTGCTGTGTTAGCAGCCCCATCCTTTATTCGAGATTCCATTGAATATGTGCACAGGTGGACACACACACACACACACACACACACACACACACACACACGGGTGGTGGAGTCTCAATTTATGGCCACAGCGAGGGTGGGGGCCCTAAGGGAGACTCTAAATTGAATGTAGAAGGTGACGTTCACTTGTAGTCAAAACTGGTCTTGTTGTGATTGTTAGGAGCCGTCGAGTCAGTTCCAACTCATAGTAACTCATTAGCTTATCAAAAATCAAGCCTGGCCGACTCAGTCATAGAGTTTATAGCAAGGGGGTGCTGAGCTAACAGGAGGAACGTGGAGGAAGCCCGCCTGGCCCTCCCTGGTGGACGGTGGGAGGGAAGTAAGGAGACAGTGTAGAACAGGGAGGGTCCCACCTGGCAGCGGGAGGACCAGCTCCCAGCCCTCATGGCCTATCCCAGGATCTGCCTCCTCCAAGAATCCTGGCCTGTGGGGCTGGGCCCTACCCAGGGAAGCCCCTTCTTCCTTCCCCAGGGAGGCTGGCTTGCCCTAGCCCCTGACAGGGACACCAGTGCAGATGAACCCACCACCAGTGCGCTCTAGGGAGCTCATTCACACAGCACCTAGTGTCCAGTAAGGGTGTCCGTGAGCCAGATGGCCACCGCCTGTCTGTCAGTTTGTCTGCGGTGGCTTGTATGGTGCTCTGATGCTGGAAGCTACGCCTTCAGTATTTCACATACTCCCCTGGTAGACAGTTTTCAATAGAGCTTCCAGACTAAGACAGACTAGGAAGAAAAGACTGGTGATCTACTTAAAAAATTCGCTGATGAAAACCCAATGACTCACAACAGAATATTGTCGGACGCAGTGCTAGAGGATGAACCCTTAGGTTGGATTTGTTGTTGTTGTTGTAAGCTGCTGTAGAGGTGGTTCCACCTCATAGTGACCCTACGTAGAACAGAAAGAAACACCGCCTGGTCCTGCACCATCCTCTCAGCCATTGCTGTGCTTGAGCCCATTGTTGCAGCCACTGTGTCAGGCCATCTCGTTGAGGGTCTTCCTCTTTTTTGCTGACCCTCTACTTTACCAAGCATGATTGTCCTTCTCCAGGGACTGATCTCTCCTGATCACATGTTCAAAGTACACGAGATGAAGTCTAGCCATCCTTGTTTCTAAGGGGCACTCTGGCAGTACTTATTCCAAGGCAGATTTGTTTTTCTGGGAGTCCATGGTATATTTGATATTCTTTGCCGACACCATAATTCAAAGGCGTCAATTCTTCTTTGGTCTTCCTTATTCACTGCCAAGCTTTCACATGCATATGAGGTGATTGAAAATACCTCCCTATGGAAGGAAGAAGGGCTTTTCCTGTATTAGGTCAGGTGCATCTTCGTGCTCAGAGTGACATCTTTGCTTTTTAAGGTTTTAAAGAGGTCTTTTGCAGCAGATTTACCCAATGTAAATACACTGTTTGATTTCTTGACTGCTGCCTCCACGGGCGTTGATTGTGGATCCAAGTAAAGTGAAATCCTTGACAACTTCAATCTTTTCTCCGTTCACCATGATGTTGTTTCTTGGCCCAGTTGTGAAGATTTTTGTTTTCTTTATGTTGAGGTGTAATCCTTACTGAAGGCTGCAGTCTTGGAAGGCGCTCAAAATACGCAATGGCTGCAACAATGGGCTTCAGCATACCAATGATCGTGAAGATGGTACAGAACCAGGCAACATTTCCTTCTGTTGTGTTTGGGGTCACCAAGAGTTGGAGCTAACTTGAAGACAACTAAGAATAACCACCCCAAGGCATTTCTGTTGTTCCTCTTTCAAGTACTCTTCCGTTCAACAAATGTTTATTAAATTCTTACTATGTGCCTGGCACTGCTAAGCCCTGAGAGTAACTAGGGAGTTAATATAAATATGATCCTTGCCCTTAGGGAGCTTGCAGGATAGTAGCGAAGCATATTAATCAAACAATTGCACAAATAGATGTAAGCTGATAAATATGGTAAGTGCTATGAAGGAGATGGAGAAGTTGCATTGGGAGCATATAGAGGAGCTGACCTGGTCAGAGGAAGATAAGGAAGGAGGATAGACATTAACTAGATGAAAACATTCACAATCAACACCCAAGGAAGCAGTGGTCAGGAAATCAAACAACACATTGCCTTGGGCAAATCTGCTGCAAAAGACCTCTTTAAAGTGTTGAAAAGCAAAGATGTCTCCTTGAAGACTAAGGTGCGCCTGACCCAAGCCATGGTATTTTCAATTGTATCATATGCATGCGAAAGCTGGACAATGAATAACGAAGACCGGAGAAGAATTGATGCCTTTGAATTGTGGTGTTGGCCAAGAATATTGATTATACAATGCACTGCCAAAAGAAGGAACAAATCTGTCTTTGAAGAAGTACAACCAGAATGCTCCTTAGAAGGAAGGATGGCGAGACTACGTATTCCATACTTTGAACGTGTTGTCAGGAGGGATCAGTCCCTGGAGAAGGACATCATGCTTGGTGAAGTACAGGGTCAGAGAAAAAGAGGAAGACCCTCAACGAGATGGATTGACACAGTGGCTGCAACAAAGGGCTCAAGCAGAACAGCGATTACGAGGATGACACAGTGTTTCATTCTGTTGTGCACGGGGTGGTTATGAGTCGAAACCGACTCGATGGGACCTAACAACAGCAACAAGATGAAGCAAGAGGAGATGACTGTAGCAGGCAGAGAAAGCAGCATGTGCAAAGGTCCTGTGGTGGGAGGAATAGGTCAAGTAGGACTGAAGAAAGGCTGCTGTGACTGAAACCAAGCTAGCAAGGAGAGCACAGGCTGGAGAGTAAGCTGGAACCACACTATGTGGGTCTTACACACCACATTAGGGATTTTTATCTTAATCCTGGGGAGGGGGAGAGTATAACATGTTCAGACGTAGAGGTCATGCCTGCAGATCCTGAAGTCATCTGTGTCAGCTCCTTGTCGCCAGGGTGTGCTGGCTCACAGGAGTAGAGACACACACACACTCAGTCTCACACACACACACACACACACACACACCCTTCTACAGGAAAAAGTAAGGGTTTACAGGCACAGAATAGTCCAAAGTCTTGCAGAGAAATGGAACACCCGCAGCCACCACAGCAATGAAGCTGACACGCGACCCACCAGCTGCCCCTCTTGTGTCTCCTGTCTCAGGGGATGCCCCCTCCATCCAGGCCCAAGACAGAAAACCCAAGTGTCGAACACCACACTTCCCCTCCCTTACCCCTGTTGCCACCAGGCTCCCAGTTCCACTAATTCTCCCTCCCAAATATCTCTTCATATCACCCAATTCCCTCCACCTCTTGCTTCGACAGCATCACTGGCCTGGATGATTGGAATATCTCCTAAGGGGTTCCTCCCCGCCGCACTCTCCACCTCCCACCAGTTCATTCTCCACACAGCAGCCTGAGGAATCTTTAAAATTTGCAAAGCTGATCGCGTCGCTCCCTGTCTAAAACCTTCAACGGCTCCTTATTCCCTTAGGCCACGGGCCAACCTCCTCACAGTGGGTACAAGGAGATGCCCTGACAATCTCTCTGTCCCACACACAGTCCGCCAGCAACGAGAAATGATTTCATCTCCTCTCTCTGACATCCGACTCTGTTCATTCAGCTCCTCTCACACAAAATAGGTTTTGATTGGCTCACTGTATAAATGAATGATTGAATGAACAAATGAAGGAATGAAGCAATGCTAAGCGAAATACTTAGCTTCTCAGTCTGCATTGGGATTATTTCAGTCTTTCCTCAGATGGGAGGTGCACACTTGTCTTGCCGTATTACTCTCTTTACATTAATGTAATCAGAGGCCCCCACTCAAAGTTTTTTCAGATACAAACCAATAGCTTTCCCCAAAGGCACATCTAATTCTTTGCCTTTTCCTTTTGTAAGATTAGCTTAAAAAACAAAAACAAAAAAACATGGGGCCCAAGTTTTAGCTAGGGTATCCCATTATACATGTATTATTATTCTCATTTTATACATGACCAAATTGAATCTCAAAGAGGTTAAGTAATACAGTATGCTGGCCTCAATTCTCCACCTGGACGTCGACATCAGTTTGTTGTACAATATCGGCTTGTGTGTTACTATGGTGCTGGAGGCTATTTCACCGGCATTTCAAATACCAGTAGGGTTGTCCATGGTGGACTGGTTTCAGTGGAGCTTCCAGGCTAAGACAGACTAAGAAAAAAGACCTGGTGATCTACTTCCAAAAATTAACCAACGAAAACCTTACGGATCGTAACAGAACATTGTCGGTGATCTACTTCCAAAAATTAACCGATGAAAACCTTACGGATCGTAACAGAACATTGTCGGGGATCTACTTCCAAAAATTAACCAACAAAAACCTTACGGATAGTAACAGAACATTGTCGGCGATCTACTTCCAAAAATTAACCAACGAAAACCTTACGGATCGTAACAGAACATTGTCGGCGATCTACTTCCAAAAATTAACCAACGAAAACCTTATGGGTCGTAACAGAACATTGTCGGTGATCTACTTCCAAAAATTAACCAGTGAAAACCTTACGGGTCGTAACAGAACATTGTCTAATTCACTTACTTTGGACACGTCATCAAGAAGGATCAATTGCTGTTTGGTGAAGGAGAGGGCCAGCAAGGGTGAGGGTGGTGGCCCTTGGTGAGGTGGACCGGCACAACAGCTGTACTGATGGACTCGAACTCACTGGTACTTGGTGCGTGATTTCACCACGAGTTGGTATTGACTCGGCCGCAGCTAACAACAACTTATCGATGGCCTTTGGGAGGTGACCTGGCAGTTCTCCCATCAGAGGTGAGGTCAATGTCCCCTGGAATCTGGGCTGGCTTTATGACTTGCTGTAGCCAACCAAATGTAGCGGCAGTGACTGTGACTCAGCTCCAAGCTTGGGCCTTACGGGGCCTTGCACTCTGACTCCTGCCCCAGGAACCCTGACACCCTTGTGGGAATGAGCCTGGGCTAGCCTTCTGGGAGATGAGTTAGCACATGGAGGAGGCCCAGCTGCCCCAGTTGAGGCCACCCTCCATCAGCCGGCCCACAACTAACCACAGTCACTTTAGCAAGCCTGGTGGACCCTTCCCAACCAACCCCAAAACTTGTAAGAAATCACAAATGGCCATGGCTTAAAGCCACTAGGTTTGGGGGTGCTTTGTTGTGCAGTGAGAACCAGCTGATACAATTAACTTGACTGAGGACACACAGCTAGTAAGGGGCAGAGCTGGGGTTTGAGCCCAGGTCTGTCCAACACCAATAAGATTCACAGAGGAAGGACTGTCTGTGGCTGCCACCAGACAACACTGGCAGCAGTTGCTCTGATGGGCTCTTGAGCTCTGCTAAGCTGAGGAAATTTCCCCTTTGGAGCCTGGCTGACGGTGGGGCTAAAGAGGAACTGGGTTAACTCAGCACAGCAGCATCCCCAGCTACCAGAGAGCAGGGCTGTGGTGGGGAAGGGCAGACCCACAGGGAGCGATGTCGGCGTGGCCTCTGCATGGCATAGCCGGAGAAGGCTGGGCTGGGCGCTTGAAATACCCCTCCTTCCTCCTGGGTGTACATCACCCCCTTCCTGGGGAGACACCGTGATCTGGCTGTGGCCTTCAGGACAGATGTCAGCACCAAGCCGACTGGCTGGGCAGGACAGAGGTGGCAGGACCGTTCAAGGACCTTGGAAGGCTGCACAGGGCCCAGCAGGGCAAATCCAGAGAGCCTTCCCCAGCCTCAAATCATAGGCGCGTGGCTAAGCACGAAGATTCTAGAGCCAGCCTGCCGGTGCTGGAGTGCTGGTGCTGCCACCTAACAGCCCTGAGGCCCGAACAATGAATTTATCGAGTCTCTCTGAGCCTCAGTTTCCTCATCTGTAAAACAGACAGTAACAAAGTCAGAGGAGCCCTGGTTTCACAGTGGTTAAAGCGTTTGGCTGCTCACCAAAAGGTCGGCGATGCAAACCCACCAGCTGCTCCCTGGTAGAAAGATGTGGCAGTCTGCTTCCATAAAGATTTGCAGCCTTGGAAACCTCTGGGGGCAGTTCTACTCTGTCCTGGAGGCTGGCTACAAGTCTGAATCCACTCAATAGCAATGGGTTTGTTTTTTGGGAAATAAAGACAGTTCCTCCCTCATAGAGTTCTTGTGAGGATTCATTGAAATAAGTAAAAAGAGAGCATTTAAAATGGTGCCTGGCACACAGTAGGCATTCAGTGTTGGTTATTGTCACACTTAAGAACCTTCACAGCCCACCCGTCACCCCCCATCATTGCAGCCCACCCATCACTCCCCATCATTGCAGCCCACCCGTCACCCCCCATCATTGCAGCCCACCCGTCCCTCCCCATCATTGCAGCCCACCCGTCACTCCCCATCATTGCAGCCCACCCGTCACCCCCCAT
The DNA here is from genome assembly GCF_000243295.1 of Trichechus manatus latirostris. NCBI lineage: Eukaryota > Metazoa > Chordata > Mammalia > Sirenia > Trichechidae > Trichechus > Trichechus manatus. The sequence continues at coordinate 1,343,695 of NW_004444191.1, forward strand.
CATTGCAGCCCACCCGTCACTCCCCATCACTGCACCCATGTAATCCTCTGTACCGGGTGCGGGTCTTCTCGCGGTCCTCCCAGCCGTGTCAGATGTGGGAGGTGCGAGGAGGTGTCTAGGATGGTGTGTCTGTGGGGTCCTCCGAAGTGGACACAGGTGGAGTTAGGAGTGCAGGAGGCTTACTGGGGGGTCACCCTGGGAAGGATTAAAGGCAGAGGAGCAGGATGGGGCAGGAGAGCCTCAGATATGACAATGTGTTGGCCAACTCTCCAGGGAGTTCCAGAGCAAAGAAGCCCTCAGAGGAGTCCCGTGTGGGGCAGCAACTGCCAAGCCCTAACACCCACTCTGCTCAGTCTCCGGCTGGTGCCTGCCTGGGCTCCAAGCAGAGGTGGCTCCTGCAGGCTGCGCTGGAGGCTGAAGGCACCCTCCTAAAGGGAGGACCCCGAGCCCCTCCCTGGACCACAGATGGTGCGCCAACAAGTGTGGACCAGATTCAGATCCCAGCGCCAATTACAGCTGTGTGGCTTTGGGCAAGCCACATAACCTCTCTGAGTTTCTGCTCCCTCATCTGTAAAGTGGGAATGCTGAGAAGAAGAATACCTTGTTATGTGGATTAACTGCTGCTCTCTTGGCCCACCCTGGGGACTGGAAAATTGTAGCATTTATTAGAGCAACTGACACCACGCCTCATTTTTACTGGGTCCTCCCACCCAGAACATCTTCCCTTCTTCCATACTCCACCCCAACATTCTCCCCACCCTTCAAGGCTCGGTTCAAGTTGTGCTTCCATCATGAAAACTTCTCTGATTATCCTCGCTCCAGAGAGATTTCTTCTCTCCCTCCCTACAGCCCATCTGCGTAAGGATGGAAAGCAGTGCAGAATCTAAGAGTTAGTGAGGGCCTCTGTCTGGCTAACACCAAGCGAGATGCATCATTACTTCCTGCTGGATACCTACTGTCTTAGTCATCTAGTGCTGCTTTAACAGAAATACCCGAAGTGGATGGTTTTCACAAAGAGAAATTTATTCTCCCACAGTCCAGGAGGCTAGAAGTCCAAATTCAGGGTATCAGCTCCAGGGGAAGGCCTTCTCTCTCTCTCAGCTCTGGAGGAAGGTCCTTGTAATGCATCCATCTTCCTTTGGTCTGGGAGCATCTCAGCGCAGGAACGACAGGTCCGAAGGATGCGCTCTGCTCCCGGCACTGCTTTCTTGGTGGTATGAGGTTCCTATGTGTCTCTGCTCACTTCTCTCTTTTATATCTCAAAAGAGATTGGATTAAGACACTATCTAATCTTGTAAACCTCATCAGCATAACCTCATCACAGTGATAGAATTTACAACACATAAGGAGATCACATATAACCTCATCATAGTGGTAGAGTTTACAACACATAAGGAAATCACATAAGCTTACACAATCATACAATACTGGGAACCATGACCCAGCCAAGTTGACAGATATTTTGGGGGGACACAATTCAATCCACGACACTCCACCCTTTGGCCCCCAAAAATTCATGTCCTTGCAACACGCAAAATATATTCATCTCATCATATCACAGCCAAAGTCTTAACCCCAAGTCCAAATTCCAAAAATTCCTCTTCATCTGTGAAATCTAGAATACAAGTTATCTGCTTCCAAAGGTACAATGGTGCAAAAGGAAGGTACAAGCTAGACATTTCCATTACAAATGGGAGAAACTGGAAGGAAAGAAAGGATAACAGGCACCAAGCAAGTCAACAGAACACATTACATTAGCCCTCAAGGCTTTGCAAATAATCTTCTGTTCTCTGAGACCATTCACACAAGAGCCCTGCCACCCATGATCGTGATTATTGTCCACAACAGCTTTGAGTGGAACGTTCCTTTATTAGCTCCATTTTTATAGATGGGGAAGCCGAGGCTGGGAGAAATAAAATGACTTTGGTCACTGTAACTCATCACCTGGTCTCCTGACTCTGGACCCTGTGCTTGTCCACCACGTGCATTTGCACCGTGCCGCGCTCCGGAGGCACAGAGAAAACCCGAGCTGTTGTAAGTGACTCAACAGCACACAGCGAGTCTCCTGACTCAGACAACACAAACAGCACTCACTGATGGGGGTGTTCTAAGTCTGTGGGACTGAGCAGGCGGTCCGCACTCACAGAATTTGTTCCTTCAAACACTCGTCAAGCGCCCTTTGTGGCTGGGTGATCATAAATGAGTAAGACCAAGTCCCAGGAAGGCAAACCAGCAATTCAGAAAGAGGAAAGACTATTGGCCATTAAACGTATGGGGGAAAAGTTCATCCTCACTTATAATAAGAGAGATGCAAAAAAGAGAGACCATTTATTTACATAGCGAATTGGCAATAAACATATGTATATACACAGAGTTGGTCAGGAGGGAAACAAGCACTGCTGTCCATTGCAGATGCTAGTGGATAATGTGAATAGATGGATGGAATCCTCTGGGGAGCAATTTGGCCATTGTGGACTCGTCAGTCATTATAAACCATATTACAGAGGATATTTAGGAATATAGGGAAATAATAATTTATTGAAAATAAAAAAGTTATGAAACAATACGTATAGAAGGTCCACAATTTAATGAAAGCAGTCTGCTCCTTCTTCCTCACCACCAACACCCCCGATTGAATCAAGCACCAAAGACCTGTCTGTTCTACCTTATCACGCGTCTTGGACCTGTCCACGTGTCTCCTCTCCCTCTACCATGGCCCCAACCACACCATGAATGGCCTAGATGACTGTAGTAGTCATCCATTTACCCAAAACAACCAGAGTGATCTTTGACCTTGTCCCCTTCCTTGTTTAAAACCCTTCGGAGACCACGGGTAGCCAGCACAAGGCTGTCCATGCCCCCAGCTCTGGTGTATCTGACACCTGCTGACCCTCAGCCTCTGGTCCTGCATTTTCCATCCCAAATTTCCTCTCCAGCCTGAGGCGCTTCATTCAGATCCCTGAATGGCTGTGATCATTTATCTCACCTCCAGACCTTCAACCCCACCATCTTCAGTCTGAAGGGAGCCCTCCCTCCTCCTTCCACCTCTCTCCCTCCCACACCCTGCTTCCTCCAGCTAATTCCATCTCATCTTGCTGTTCTCACGTGGAATGCCACCTTCTCTGGCACCTGACCAAGCCAGGCCACCCCGCTCTGTGCCCCAGCACACCTTTTGTTCTCACCTGGAATGCCACCTTCTCTGGCACCTGACCAAGCCAGGCCACCCTGTTCTGTGCCCCAGCACACCTGCTGTTCTCACCTGGAATACCACCTTCCCTGGCACCAGACCAAGCCAGGCTACCTGCTCTGTGCCCCCACACACCTGGGTTCCACAAGCACAGCTTTCAACATGCTGTTGTTTTTAGTTGCTGCCAAGTCATTCCTACTCATGGCGACCTCACGTGTGCAGAGCAGAACTGCTCCATAGGGTTTTCAAGGCTGTGGTGACCTTTCCAAAGAAGATCGATAAGCCTGTCTTCTGAGGTGCCTCTGGGTAGGTTCTAACTGCCAAACTTCCGGCTTGTTGACCGCTTAACCATTTGCACCACCCAGGATCCCTAGCTTATGATAACTCTTCACTGTTCCTCTCCACTCTGCAGGAGCTGTGTCTGCCTTGTTCATTGTCAAGCACAGCGCCAGGCATAGTAGACCCGTGCGTATGTTTAACAAATGAATAATGTTTTAAAATGCGTACGTTTAGAAAAAAGAAAGATTGGAAAGAAACGCTTCAGAATATTAACAGCTTATCTTTGGTGGTAGGATTGGGATTGATTTTCATTTTATCTTTTATAATTTTCCATGGTTTTTTTGCTTGTCTACCATGAGTCTGTATTTATAAGCAGAAAAAAGATAATAATTGTAATTTAAAATAAAAAAGCAGAGTATAAACAGAAGAATGAATAAACAGAATGTGATGTATGCATACAGTGGAATATTACTCAGCCGTGAAGAGAAACGAAGCCTGACGCGTGCCACAACGTGGACGAACCTCAAAAACTTTATGCCACGAGGAACGTCAGAACTAAGGACAAGTGTTCGTGATCTCATTTATACAAAAAGTCTAGAATTGGCAAAGGCCTAGAGACCAGAGTTTGGTAGTGCTTACCAGGGGTGAGTGGGAGGGGGCAAAGGGGGCGATTGCTAAAAGGCCCTGAGTTTCTGTTGGTGATGGAAAAATCTGGAAATGGGTACTGGTGATGGCTGCACAACGTGGGGAACGTAGCTGATGTCACTGAATTTACACAGAAATGGTCAAAATGGCAAATGCTGTACCAAAAATAAAAGCCTTTTTTCTTTCATGCAATATGCATCATCAAAGGGCTCAGAATCTTCCCCCTGCTGAGTTCAGACTTTCAATCCAGGTTCTCCGGGGTCAGCAGTTTGCCCTCGGTGTGCAGGCTCCTGCCTGGAGGACGGGGGACTCAGGATCCGGGGACCCTTGTGCTGGGTGGGCTGTGAAGAGGAACCAGGCTGCAGCTGCAGGGAGACAGGAGAGGCACCGGGAGAGGACTCTGCACTGTACAACATGGGAGATAATAAATCATGGCTGCATGCCGGTGGGCATGACCCTGTCAACAGGGAGAAATTAATAATTCAGGAGAAAAGGTATCATTTCAGGAGCCAAGTCCTTACGAAGACTAGAAGGCAAGGGATTCCAAGCAATTGGTGAGAGCAGGAAGGGTCCTCCCATTAGAGCAGAAAGGATGAATGAAGATGCAGGTACCCAGCAGACGTGGCGGTGGGAAGGCGAGGGGCTAGGGAGTTCTCACCTGACAGCTGCTTTTTTCTCAGAAGGTCATCAGCTGAGTGGAAGGGAGGAATGGGTGCTGGGGTTTGTCCAGGGAGAAGGACCTGATTCTGGGGTGGGGGTGGAGTAGTTAGGACAATCATCCTTTGAGGCTTACACCATGCCAGGCACACATTCTCTCATTTAATCTCCAGAATTACCTGCAAAGGAGATATTACTGGGACCATCTTATAGACGAGCACCTGTGTGTTCCAGGTCACACCGTTAGTAAGAGGCGGAGGCAGGATTTGAACCCAGGTATGTCTGAGAGCAGAGAAGACTGTTTCTCTACACACCCTGCTGAAGACACCCTTCAATGCACCTTCATGCTCTGCTTCCCCTTTCTGCCCAGTTGGGTACCACCCGATCCCACTGTAGCCTCCCTGTCCTATCCCATTTCCCGAGAGCCCTGAGGAAGGATGGTCTAATCTGGCAACTCTGGCGGCCCTAATGCATTGATCTGGGGAGTGGTGCAAATTGTTATGGGCTGGGGTACTAACTGGAAAGTTGGGGGTTCTAACCCTGCCAGAGGTGCTTGGGAAGAAAGACGTGGTGATCTGTTTCCTAATGGTCCCAGCCATGAAAACCCTGTGGAGCAGTTCTACTCTGACACCCAGGGGGTTGCCAGAAGCCAGACTCAACTTGCTGGCTGGCAACTGTTTGGGGTTTCATTTTGTTTCGAACACATTGCCCATCTGTCGGTTTGCTGTGCTGTGGTGGCTCATGTGTTGCTATGATGCTGGAAGCTATCCCACCAGTATTTCAAAAACCTGCAGGGTCGTCCATGGTGGACAGGTTTCAGCGCAGCTTCCAGACTAGGAGAGTCTAGAAAGAAAGGCCTAGTGATCTACTTCTGACAATTAGCCAACGACAACCCTGTGGATCACAACAGAACACTGATACAGTGCTGGAAGATGAGCCCCCTCGTTGGAAGGCACTCAGAATGCACAGTGGTCACAACGACGCACTGGAGCAGACCAATGACTGTGAAGATGGTACAGGACCAGCAGCCTTTCGTTCTATTCTACTTGGGGTCACTGCGACGTGGGGCCGACTCTACAACAGCTAACAGCACCGTCTCGAGGGCAGCTGATGGTTTAACGTCCTACCCTCCACGGCAGCCTGGGGGTGCCTGTAACAGGTCCCCGCGCTGTGTCTTCATCCTGGCACACCTCTGCTTTCCTTCCACCTCACCATCTCACACTTGCATCCTTCCCCTGCAATTTAAGGGACATTCACAGGTGCCTACCACATGTGAGGTGCTGTCCTGGGTGCTGTTGACACAAACATTAAAGACCCCGTTCCTGACCCCTGAGCTCAGAGCCCACGAGTGAAACAAGAAATAAATATGATCTCAGAGTGATGGACAGGGCTGGCCCAGGAATGTGGGGCCAGCGGGTCTCTGCTCTGAATCTCACCAGGCCCAGGGCCAGACTGGGATTCTCTTCCCTGATACACCTCCTAATTCTGTATCATAAAATCTCAACCAATGCGTAGGGGGGCATTGGTGGTTCAGTGGTAGAATTCCTGCCTTCCATGCGGGAGATCTGGGTTCGATTCCCGGCCAATGCACCTCACGCACAGCCACCACCTGTCTGTCAGTTAAACAGGTTTCAGCAGAGCTTCCAGACTAAGATGGACTAGGAAGAAAGGCCTGGTGATCTACTTCTGAAAACCAGCCAGTGAAAACCCTATGGAGCACAGCAGTGTGGGGATGGTGCGGGACTGAGCAGGGTTCTGCCATGAACTGAGGGTCGAGCGGACGGCAGCTGACAAGAACACACACACAAGAGCTTCCCGGTGCCTCTGTGGAAACACATCCAAAATTTGCACGTCTGCTAACGCTAAAGCAGCATGTTCCTGGATTTCCGGCCGCAGTCCTCTGGGAAGGTGATGGAAGCTCTGCCCCTTCTGTGCTCCTTGGCGGCGGCTGGCAAGTGCACGGCAGGTTCCCCAGGCGCTCACGAGGTGCCTGGTGCCCAGGCACCGGACGTCCAGTGAGAGCTTGGCCAACCCTGGAGGGTATGACCAACCACTGCAGGTGGTGCAGGGCTGGCAACTGCAGAAGACCCTGGGGAGGGCGGGTTTCAGGCCCCCGCCCCTACAAACACAACCTCAGCTGCCGCCCCCCTGGTGCTTACGGGACCGACTTTACCTCCCCGCCTGGCAGGGGGCGGGGACTTCATTTCCTCGCTGACCGGCTGCAGCCAGGAGGGCGCGTTCTCTCTCCGGCCACGCGGGGGCGCTGCAGGCCGTGCTCAGGCGGATCTCCGCAGTCTCGCCCGCCAGCATCCAGCCCGGGAGAGGCTGTGGGTCTGCCCGAAGAAGGTTCCCAGACCGGCGTTGCCCGGACAAGGTTCACCCATTTCCTAAGAAATACGCTACCTTCCTCTGTGCCCAGTCCGGCCCTCCACCAAACTCCCTCCCTGGCCCCTCCTCCTGACCCCCTGGTCATAACTAGTCAGACATACGGCATTCACACAGGGTGAGTAAGGGCGGCCCCCTAAGGAAGTAGGGAAATTCCCATTATGAGCCCCTGGGTGGTGCAAACACGTCCTCTGCTACTAACCAAAAGGTTGGCAGTTATAATTCACCCAAAGGAGCCTCAGAAGAAAGGCCTGGCGATCTACTTACGAAAAATCGTAGCCACTGAAAACTGCATAGAGCACAGTTCTAGTCTAACACACTCAGGGTCACGCTGAGCTGGAATCCACTTAAGGGCAACTGGCTGGTTTGGTTGTGAGCTGGTCCTGTCCTCAGGACTTCCACGACAGTCTACAGCTCCCATTTTACTAAGACAACTGAAGTTCAGAGAGGTTAGGTTATTTGCCCGGGGCCATACAGCTAGCTGGTAAACAGCAAGCTGGTGGCCCACACCCCGGGCTGAGCCAGAAGCCCTGTTCTTCCCCTATACCTGTCACCCCTGTCCCACCCCTAAACCCCCTAGGGAAAGAGTCTGGTCAGGAGGAGGTGACTGCTCCAGCGGGTTTGAGGGAGGGGCTTCTGAAGAGGTTGGTGGAGACTGGGGTCTTTATATCACAAAAAGCACCAAAGCAGCCGGGAGACCCGAGTTCCAGTGCTGACTGGGTCAAATCCTGGCTTGTGACCTAAGACCTGCTCCTTCTCCCTGCCGTTTCCCCGTCTGCACAGGGAGAGGTCATTCCACAGCCCCCGCCATCTCCAACATCTGCGCGGGGAAGACTCGCCGACTCCAGCTTCCCTAGGGTGGCCAGTCAGGACAGAGGACAGCCAAGAGGGGCCTTGGGACTGTGGCATCTGTGGAGTCTGTGGGCACAAGAGGCTACAGCCTCTGCAAAGTGTCCCTCACTCAGGCCTGCCTGAGGGTGGGCAGTTGGTCTGAAAAGGCAGGAGAACAGGTGGGCCAGGTCAGCAATGCCCACACCAGTGGGTGCTCACCCCCGGTCTCAGCGAGCCCTGCAGCCACCCCCGGTCTCAGTGGGCCGTGCAGCTCCGGGCCACACCTCAGGTGGCCTGACAGCAGAAGATGCCCAGGCCGGCATTTGCCAGTCCACCTTCTCTCTGTGGGAGCTGCCTTCTTCTCACGCTCTTTCTCCTGGAACATTCCGGGTTTTTTTATTCCACAAACTCCGCCTGGCACGTTCTACATGCCCGGCCCTGTGGCAGATGCTGGGCGTGGACAAGGATGTAGCCTGTGCCAGCTGGGCCCTCTGGGGAGACATAACCATCAACAGACAATGAGATGATCCAGCCGGGGGTCTGGGGGTACAGAGGATGACAGTGAGCCTGTTGTGGGGTGGAAGCGTGAAGATGAGGATGATTCAGCGGGGGAGTGAGGGGAAAGGAAGAGGCTCTCGGTAGAGGGACCTGTGGGAGCCATGTTGGGGACTGGACCTTTAGGAGAAAGGCCAGTGAGGAGGCACGCATGGCTGCCAGGTCAGAGAGGACCGGGGCTGGACAAGGGCCGGGGGCCTGGGGCAGGAGGGCCGGATGCTCAGGGCGGAGTCCAGGCTGATTCTAGCTGGGACGGGCAGGACTGTAGTGGTATCACCAGAACAGGTATCTGGGCAGCAGAGCAGGTGGGGAGAGATGAGCTTGCTTTTACCTGTGGGACCCGGGAGGCGCGGTCCAGTCTTCACGGGCACGAGGGGTCTGCAGAATAACCCCTCCCAGGTCGCCCAAAGTGTGGGGAGCTCTCAAAACCAGCCAAAGCGATTCTGTGGCACCGACTGTGTCCCCGCTGTCATTGATAAAAGAGACCGCAATTAGTTAAAAATAAGCCTCCACCTCCCTGGTGAGCGGCACTCAAGATGCACCCCAGGCGGGTACCTGACAGCTCTGTGGCTGCTGCGTGAATGGACTTGGGTCTCAGTCTCCCGGCTGATGCCCAGCAGCCTCAGGCCGAGTGCCCAGTGGGTCACTGCTTACATCAGTGTGCCCAGAGAGCCCTCCCTGCCCCCTATCAGTACCGGGACCCGAGGGAGTTGGCTCAATCTGAGATGAGACACATGGGTCAGACCACAGCTTGGACCAGCACAAAACAAAGCCTCCCAGGCCCCTCAGGCTTACCTGGGGCAGGAAACCATGTGCTCCCTCAAGAAAAGTGTCTCGAGCATCTTCCCTGTGCTGGGCTCTGGGCCAGGTCCTGGGGATCCAGGGATGAAAGCCAGGATCCAGGCCCCCAGCAAGTTCAAGTCTAGTGGCAGACTGACATCAGCAATTTCAGTGCCACGGGCTTGAAGACACACCTGCCAGAGGAAGGCTTGGAAGGTGGTTTGAGAAGACTCGAAGGAGGTGAGGGAGTAGGGCATGCAGGATTAAATGATCGCTGCTGTGCTCTGTCGTTTCTTTCTGGTACAATCGTAACAGTTTCCCCTCTTACTGACCACACATTATGTGCCTGGTCCCTGAGATGAAGCATCTCTAATCTGTACCACCACCTTGAAGACATGTCGTAAGAGGAAGAAACCAAGGTTTAGAGAGGGTAATTGGCTTGTTCTAGGCCACATAGCTTGTGAAGAGCAGAAATGGGGTTCAACCCTAGGAAGACCTGACTTCAGGTGACATCTCTCCACCCCATGGGGTCGTCTTCCTCAGCCCTCTGCAGTGTCAGGAGGCACTACGGATAAAGCAGAGAAAGGGAACGATGCGTAGCCACTGCTGGAGTTGGGGTCTCCAAGATGTGTGGACAACCAGAACATCTGACCTGGGAGGATCGTTAGAGGTCATGACTTGAGTTCAGTCCCTTCGTTTTAGAGATAAGCAACTCAGACCAGACAGGCAAGAAGATTAGCCCCAGGATACAGCTGGTTGGCTGCTGAGCTGGGTTAGAACTCAGGGCTGGTTCCCAGTTCCAGACTCTTCTACCCATCAAGCTGTGCCGCTCTCCTTGGGATGGACACACACATGCACACACACACATGCATGCGCGCGCGCGCACACACGCACACACACACACACACGATGCACGCGCGCGCGCACACACACACCCACACACACACACACTGAGACCCAAGTGAGTGATTCCTCCTCTCTTTGGGTAAGACGGTTCTTTGACTCTTTGGGATCACAAGGACGTGGAAATTGTTGAAGACAAATTCCTAATGGGACAAAATGGCAGCGACTGGGGGCAGAGGGATATCGCAGGTCCCGGTTAGGTGTTTCTTAAGGGCCTCCATGAAGAATACGCAGCGACAAAAGGGCCGCACAAAATGGAGAAACCGTGGTGCATACAGGTGGTCACTGTGACTTTCTGTCTTGGCCCTTGTTAACTGAACAATTCAATGACATTTTTCATATGTAGCCTTGCACTAGCTACTCAATTACAGTCTAAATGTACAATTTTACTTAAAATTGATTATAAAAGAAAAAAATCACGTATGCACATAAAAAAGTTCAAACAGTACTTGAAAACTTAAGGTGCAGAGTCCCGGTCTTCCTTTCTACGTCGACCCCCACTCAGTCCTCTTCCCAGATGTGCTTTAAACTCAACAGTCAAAGCACAATTTCCACCCAAAGATCTGCTCCTTATTTCTTATCTCACCTGATACAGCAGCCATTCATATAGTGTCTCAAGATAGAAATGATTACCAGTTTCACATGTATCCTTCAAAAAAGAAATAGTTAATATAATCCACATATGGTATATATACTTTTTATTACCATAAATGGCATTCTGGTAAACATACTATTCTCTACCTAGCAGATTTCATTTGTATCTCATCCCTCCTAACGGCTACATGATCTCCACCATCCACGTGCAGCATAACTCACTGATCCGTCCTCCATTGATGGACATTATGTAGTTTGTACTCTTTGCTATTCCAAGCAGTGCTGCCATGTACCACTTCCTGGTACACCTTGGTATACCTGTATAAGGGCACCTGCAGAGCTCATTCTAAGCAGTAGAGGTGTTGGGTCTAAGGGTATATGCATTGTAAACGATGACATAGTCCCACATTGTGTTCCAAAAAGGTCATACCTGTTGACTCCCACCATCAGTAAACAGGGTGCCCATTTTCCTACGCCCTTGATAGCCCTGGGTAACAGTATTTCAATATTCGCCAATCTGAGATGTGATTAATCAAGTCTCATTATTGCCTTCAGTTATGTTTCTTCCACTGTGAGTAAAATTGAGACTATTTTCATTTTGGCTTTAATTTTTAAGAACTTCCTGTTCACATCTGCTCATTCATCTGTTGGGTTAAGGACCTTCTCTCAAAGAGTCTCTCAGCCTAAATGAAAGAAATTAGTCATTTCTTTCTCATACGCTTGGCAAATACCTTTACGGTTTATCCTAAAGCTTTTTTTTTTTTTCTGGTCCTAAAGCTTTTATTTTTTGTGTGTAGTCCACTTTATCAATCTTTTCCTTTGTGGCTTCAGGGCTCAGCTGTGACTCCCATACTTTACAGCTAATTTGTTTTCACCCAACTAGGGTGCAAGGTGCTTTAATAGCATTGCCCTCAGATTCTAATACAATGCTTTATGCTTGTCACATTGTTGTTGCTGTTAGATGCCATCAAGTTGATTCCAACTCACAGCGACCCCGTGTACAAAGGAACAAAACACCGCCCAGTCCTGCGCCATCCACACAATCATCGCTATGTTTGAGCCCATTGTTGCAGCCACCGTGTCAATCCATCTCCTTGAGGGTCTTCCTCTTTTTCACTGATCCTCTACTCTACCAACTATGATGTCCTTCTCCAGGGACTGGTCCCTCCTGATAACATGTCCAAAATATGTGAGACGTAGTCTCGCCATCCTTGCTTCTAAGGAGCATTCTGGCTGTACTTTTTCTAAGACAGATTTGTTCGTTCTTCTGGCAGTCCGTGGTATGTTCAGTATTCTTCACCAACTCCATAATTCAAATGTATCAATTCTCCTTTGGTCTTCCTTATTCATTGTCCAGCTTTCGCATGCATATGAGGTGATTGAAAATATCACGGGTTGCGTCAGGCGTCCTCAAAATGACATCTTTGCTTTTAACAGTGTAAAGAGGTCTTTTGCAGTAAATTTGCCCAAAAATCCCAAAGATTTGCCCAACGATTTGCTTGGCAGATATGCCTTAGTATTTATTGATGAGATGGATGAATGGATAGATGGACAGATAGATAGAAATAGATAGAGATAGACAGACAGACAGACAAATAGATATAGAAAGAGAGACGGAGGGAAGGAGGGAGAGAGGAAGGAAGGAAGGAAGGAAAAAGATATATGTTGGAAGTATTTGACAGGGTAGGTCACCCACCAAAAAAAAATTTTTTTTTTCTAGTTTAATTGTTTTTAAATAGTGGTAAAAAATATATACAAAACATTTGCGATCTCAACATTTTTCATGTATAATTCAGTGGTATTAATTACATTCATTATGTTGTGTAGTCATCTTCACTATCTGTTTCCAAATAAAAATATGTATTTTAAATACAAAATGCATTATATACTGTCGTGGATTGAATTGCATCTTCCCAAAATATGCGTCAACTTGGCTAGTCCACGATTATCAGTATTGTGTGATTATCCTCCATTTTGTGATGTGTTGTAAATCCCAACCCCTGCCTGCGCTTGATGAGGCAGGATCAGGTTATGTTAAAGAGGATTAGGTTATGTGTGTTACATTAATGAGGCAGAATTAGAGTGGGATGCAACATCCTTACTTGGGACACAGCCCCGATCCGTTGTGAGGGGAGTTTCCCTGGGGTGTGGCCTGTATCACCTTTTATCTTACAAGAGATAAATGGAGACAAAGTGAGCAGAGAAAGAGGGACTTCAATACCACCAAGAAAGAAGAGCTGGTGCCAAGTGGAGCATGTCCTTTGGACCTGGGGTCCCTGCGCTGAGAACCTCCTAGACCCAGGGGAGGATTGATGCCACAATACATGAAGATATCCAAGGACTGCCGAACCACAGACGTTGAAAGGAGACAAGGACTTTCCCCAAGAACTGACACAAAGAGAAAGCCTTCCCCTAGAGCTGGCTACCTGAATTCAGACCTGTAACCTAAGAATTGAATTTCTGTTTGTTAAAGCCACCACTAGTGGTATTTCCGTGGTAGCGGCACTAGATGACTAAGACATGTACTCTTTGAACTATCCTATTCCCTTGCCTTCCTCGACCACCCTCCCTTGTAATCTCCCTCCACTGTCTGCCTGGTGGCCCCTCAGCCTCTCTCCCTGACTCCTTTCTCTCTGCCTCCCCTTAAATGGTGACATTCACCTTCTTCTTCCTTCCTTGTCTGCATGTTCCCTAGCAGGGATGGCACAAAGAGGCAGCTGGGAGTGGTTACCCCCAACTCCATCAGCTTCCTCTCAAAGTAACACCCCCCACCAAAAAAAAAATGACAGACAAGGGAGAGGAGGAAGAGAGGAATAGGCAAGAGAAGTGAGTGTTCTCACATTCTTAAGTAAAGCTCCAATAAAAACATCTTCAGATGACTTTGTTCTCTCTGCTGATGTGCACACAGCCCTGAGCCCAGCTGCAGCACCCCCGGCACTGCTGCCGCTGCCCTGCCTCTCCTGGGTGTCACCCTGCCCTCACTGCTGCAGCTGCACGGTCCCCTGGATGCCCACAGTGCCTTCAGCTCAACAGTCCCCAACTAGGACCGTTGTCTCCCCATCCTGACGTCCTATTCCTTCTCCCTCGAAGGTGCCTCCATCCCTCCAATCTCCCAGAAGGGAAAGAAGGAGGTTCCTTCCAGCTCCCCAGCTCTTCCTAATCTGTCACCAAGGCATCTTCAGACCCTGCCCCTCTTCCTAGCAGCCACTGCTTCACTCCAGATTTCTGTCGCCTCACACCTGAGCGGGAGCCCTGGTGACCCAGTGGTTAAGCGTGCAGCTACTAACCAAAAGGTCAGCAGTTCGAATCCACCAGGAGCTCCTTGGAAACCCTATGGGGCAGTTCCACTCTGTCCTATAGGGTTGCTATGAGTTGGAATCGACTTGACAGCAACAGGTTTTAACGGGTCACACGTGAACGAGCATTCTGTCTGCCCTACTCCTCGGTTCTCGGCCCCTTCCCGTCTCCCTTCCCATTTCCCTTCCCCAAGAAGCCTGAGGAATCTTCTGAAATTCATCATTGCCTGGGGCCAACCCCGGCCCAGTGCCAGGCAGAGTGTGCAGTGGACTAATGCTTGTGGGTGGGGCTGGATGAGGCACTGGAGCTCCCGAGAGTGCTCCCCCCAGAGCCCCAGGTATGTCCCCAGGAATAAATGAAGGACCGCCTGGCTGCTCTTTGACCTGCCCCGCTTCCCCTCAGATACCCCTCTGTGCTCTGCGCCTTCCTTGCCCGGAGCTCCAGCGCCCCTGCCCCTCTAGCCGGCACCCCCTAGGAGGGCCAGACCAACTCCCACCCTGCCCCTTGGGCGCCTGGGAGGTGGTGTGGGAAGACCATTGTGACAGGCTTTAGGGAGGGGATGGGGGTTGCAGTGAAGACACTGAAGTCCTCATTACTCTCTTTTTCTTAAGTATTTGTTTTTTATTGAAAAAGTTATTCCCCAAAATGGTAAAAAACAAAACCTGTTCAGCATCACAGCGACACGCAAGCCTCCACTGACAGATGGGTGGTGGCTGCACATGAGGTGCATTGGCTGGAAATTGAACCCATGTTCCCCACGGAAGGTGAGAGTTCCCCCACTGCCGCACCATTGCCCCCAGATGTTGGTAGATGTTGCCAAGTCACCTTCCAGGCAGGCGGCACCATCCGAGACAACAGGTTACAGTGTAAAAGGATGTCTCACCTTGACTCTGACCCCTAGTTCTTGTTCCCAGTCTCTGTTAACAGTTCCTTGCGCACCTTGGCGGTGCAGTGGTTAAGAGCTACAGCCGCTAACCAAAAGGTCGACAGTTCGAATCCACCAGGCGCTCCTTGGAAACTCAATGGGGCAGTTCTACTCTGTCCTGTAGGGTTGCTATAAGTCAGAATTGACTCGAAGGCAACAGGCTTGGGTTTGTTTTTTTTTTTAATGCAGCCTTCCAAATACACATATGAACACATGCACTCTTTCCTGTCTACACAGCTGTCAGCTTACTATTCGTCCTGTTCTGCATGTCACTTTTTCACTTAACAAAATATCTTGGAGCTGGGTCTCCGTGACTATACACTGCTCTACCTCGTTCACACCCACTCCTGCCAGGTATTTCACTGAATGCATGCATAACCAATTTAACTAGTCCACTACTAATCAAGATCTTTGCTGTCACAAATAATGCTGCCACAAATATCTTTGTAGATAATCATCACTAGAATATCAGCTCTGAGGCTTTGAGTAGACACAGTAATGGCCCCCAAAGATGTCCACGTCCTAATCCCCAGAACCTGTGAATATGTTACCATACATGGCAAAATTGACTTTGCAGATGGGATTAAGGGTCTTGAGATGAGATTACGCTGGATTATCTGGGTGGGCCCAATATAATCACAGCATCCTTACAAGAGGAAGCAGGAGGATCAGAGTCAGAGAAGAAGTGATCTGAGGAGGGGGCTGTAAACCAAGGAATGTGGGTGCCCTCTAGAAGCTAGAAAAGGCAAGGGAATGGACTTTCCCCTAGAGCCTCCAGAAGAAAGAAAACCCTGCTGAAGTCTTGATTTTCTGGTGCCTGACCTCCTGAACTGTAAGAGAATAAATGTGTGTTGTTGCAAGCCTCTCAGTTTGTGGTGATTTGTTACAGCAGCAACAGGAAACTAATACAGACGCAACTGTGCTTTGCCCCTCATTGTATTCCCAGTTCCAAGAACAGTACCTGGCACCCACCGTGTGCTTGCTACAGACTTGCCAGTGAATAGAGCTGCGTGTGTGACCGCCTCTATAATACACCCCCGAGCAGTTGCACTGCCCTCTCAAAGGGGTGAGCATTTGAAATGATGTTGTTAGTTGTCATTGAGTCGACCCTGACTCATGGTGACCCCATGCCCAACAGAACAAAGGCTGCCTGGTCCCGCACCATCCCCGTGATCGGCTATGGGTCAGACCATGCCATCCAAAGGGTTTTCATTGGTTGATTTTTCAGAATTAGATCTCCAGGCCTTTCTTCCTAGTCTGTCTTGGTCTGGAAGCTTCACTGAAACCTGTTCAGCATCACAGCAACATGCAAGCCTCCACTGACACATTAGGTGCATTGGCTGGGAATCAAACCCACACCTCTCCCATGGAAGGTGAGGATTCCGGCACTGAACCACCACTGCCCCAAAACGTTGATACCCATTACGCACTGCCATCAAGTTGATTCTGACTCATAGCGATCCTACAAGACAGAGTAGAAATGCCCCATAGAGTTTCTGAGGAGCGACTGGTGGATTCGAACTGCCAACCCTTTTGTTAGCAGCCATAGCGCTTAAACACTGCAGCACCGGGGTTTCCAAAATGTTGGTAGATATTGCCAAATCACCTTCCAAGGAGGCTGCAGCAGCTTGCATAACCATTCACAGCACATGACTGTGTCCGTCCCCCACTCATTTGTCGGCCCTGTGTACAGTCATCGTTACTTTGCCAATAAAATTGTGAAAAAAGACATCTCACTGTTTTGATACGTGTTTTTTAAGAGAGTGGGTGAGCCGGAACTTCTTTTCATATATTTATTGGCCCTGCGTACTTCCCTTCTGGTAAACTGCCCGTACGCGTGTGTTCCCTGTTTTTTTAAATTGAGTTAATGTTCTTTTTCACTCATTTGTAAGAGCTCTTCATATTCCAAGGATATGAATATGTAAATATATTCCCTTAGTTAGTCCTTTGACTTTGTTCACAGCATTTTTTGCCACGGAGGAAATTTTAATTTGACAAAGGTGTCAACGAGGTGATCATCCTAGTTTGGCAGAGAGGAGAGGGGAGATCATTCAGTCACACCTGACAGACGCAGAGGCTCCGAGATAAAAAGAACAAGGAAGATTAATATGACTGAAGCAGTTAGGGGAGAGAAGATTGATGAGGTGTGTGTTGTCAGGGTGGGTGACAGAAGTGTCAGCGGAGACAGCCAAAAACTGGATGGAGGATTTGGATCATTCACTCCTTATATGGAAAGGGACAATTATAATGTGCCAAGTACAGTGTTAGGTATTTAAAATACATTATCCTATTCTATCTTCACAGCTTGGAGAGGCAGTACTATCACACCTGTTTGAAAACTGGGGGAAAGGAAGGCTCAGAGAGATCAGTTAATTTGTCCAAGGTCACACAGCCAGTGAAGAGCTAAACCACAAGTGTCTGACCTTAGAGTCTGGAGCCTCAATCACTGCACTCACAACAGTCCTACGAGCCGGAAGTATCCTGTCTTACAGAGGAGGAGACTGAATATCAGAGAGGTTAATTAATTTGTTCAAGGTCTCACAGCTACTAAGTGGAGGAATTAGGATTTGGACTCTAGCCTGCTGACCCCAAAGTCTTTGTTGCCCACATTTTCTCTCTCCACCCATTTCCTGAGCTGAGACACCCCCAGAGATCCTGATTTACGCTCTGGGGTGGGTCCAGGGTCATTCTCAGGTAGCTCCAGTGTGTGACCAGGCACAGAAAATCTAGACCCAGGAGAAGCAAGTGGCCTGTTGAGCTACCCTCTGCACGCTGTGGTTCCCGTGTGCAGGGACATCACCAGCCAGCCAGGCCCACGCAGTCAGGTGGACCACTGGACAAGGGAGAGAAATACCTAAGCAAGGCAGGTTTTCATTAACCTTATATTTAAAATCTCATTCAGCATTGTCTTTGGAAGCACCTCCCTTAGACCCAGGCAAGCAGACCCCTGTCCTGGCGCAGGGCCTCAGGGAGGAATCCCATTTCAGAGTGCCTTCCTTAAAAGTCTCTGAGCCCCCAGGGTACCTGGAAAAAGTTGGGGCTCAGAGTTCCGTCCCGCAGGGCACTCCTGGCCCAGACCTGGTTGTGAAAGGGTCCCATATTCCAGAAGCTTACTTGAAATTTTCTGAGCCCCCTTCTGATACCCAGAACCCTCCAGGCCAGGCAGGGCCATCTAGGTGGGACATCCCTAGCCCAGGCCTGAACTGGCATGGGCCCCTGTCCCTATTTCTCCCTTTTAGGAGCTAGCATGGCCTCTCCCCTACATATGCAATATACCAGGCAAGTGAAGAACTTACTGATGAAGATCAAAGACCACAGCCTTCAGTACGGATTATACCTTTACATAAAGAAAACAAAAATCCTCGCAACTGGACCAACAAGCAACATCATGATAAACGGAGAAAAGATTGAAGTTGTCAAGGATTTCATTTTACTTGAATCCACAATCAACGCCCATGGAAGCAGCAGTCAAGAAATCAAAATATTCCACTCCTGAGGTTCACCCTTCAGGCAAAGATTAGACAGGCCCATAAAACAAAATGAGACTAAATGGGCACACCAGCCCAGGGGCAAAGATGAGAAGGCAGGAGGAGATAGGAAAGCTGGTAATGGGGAACCCAAGGTCGGGAAGGGGAGACTCTTGACATGTCGTGGGGTTGGCAACCAAGTTCACAAAACAATATGTGTATTAATTGTTTAATGAGAAACTAATTTTCTCTGTAAACCTTCATCTAAAGTACAATAAAAAATAAATAAATGAAAGAAAGAAATCAAATGATGCATTGCAGTGGGCAACTCTGCTGCAAAAGACTTCTTTAAAATGTTAAGGACTAAGGTACACCTGACCCAAGCCATGGTGTTTTCAATCACCTCATATGCATGCAAAAGCTAGACAATGGATAAAGAAGACCGAATAAAAATTGATGCCTTTGAATTATGGTGTTGACGAAGAATATTGATATACCATGGACTGCCAGAAGAATGAAACATCTGTCTTGGAAGAAGTACAGCCAGAATGCTCCTTAGAAGCAAGGATGGCAAGACTTCATCTCACATACTTTGGACATGTTATCAGGAGGAACTAGTCCCTGGAAAAGGACATCATGCTTGGTGAAGCAGACAATCAGCAAAAGAGAGGAAGACCCTCAACAAGATGGACTGACACAGCGGCTGCAACAATGGGCTCAAGCAGAGCAATGATTGTGAGGATGGTGCAGGATATGGCAGTGTTCCGTTCTGTTGTACACGGGGTCACTATGAGTTGGAACAGACTCGGTGGCACCCAACAATGACAAGACGACTAAAGGGTCTCCAGGTCTCATGCCCAGGACGTCGTCCCAGGGCGTGTGGCCAGGCTGTGGTTCCAGGAGGACAGCTGGCTCCCGCTGGATGGCCCACGTATCAGTTCCTTCTGGGTGTGCTCCCACCATGGTGCTTCCTTGGGTCTACAGCACTTAAAGATGGTGGTGGCGGCCGCAGACATCCTTTACCCTGTGTGCCTCCCACCACTGGCATCCATGATGTCTCCCTGCCCGTTTGTCAGGCAGCCTCAGGGGGCAGCCATGACTATCTCCTTTCAAAACAACATTAATGAACCTTCTCAATGGATGCATTCTCCCACCTCGGATGGACCTGATGACTCATGCTCCCCTGGTCCCTGTTACAGATTGAATTGCGTCCCCCCAAAAGAGATGTTGAAATCCTAATCCCTGAACTTGTGAATGTAACCATGTTTGGAAATAGAGGTTTTCTTTTATGTAATGAAGTCACACTGGAGTATGGTGGGTCCTGAGCCTTCTCCCTTCTGAGAGGTGTCTTATAAAAAGAGCAGAACAGACGCAGAGAGACACACAGAGGGAAGACAGCTTGTGATGATGGAGGCAGATGCGCCCACAAACCCAGGGACGCCAGGGATTGCTGGCAGCTACTGGGAGCTGAAAGAGACAGAGAAGGACCTTCCCCTAGAGCCAACACCCTGAATTCGGACTTCTAGCCTCCTGAACTGTGAGAAAATACATTTCTGTTCTTTGAAGACACTCGCTGGTGGTATTTTGTTATGGGAGCTCTCGGAGACCAAGACTGTCCATCTTAAGACATTCCAGGGGACGAATGGACATTCTTTGTGTGAACGTGGCAGGGGAAACGCATGAGCCAAGGCTGGGGGATGGAGCCAGCACTTGAGGTACCAGGGGCAATGCAAAGAGCCTGAGCGTAAAATGCAGGCGGTGGCGTGTGCCAGGTCACTAGGCCTCCCTGAGTCTGCAAATGCCCTCTCCTCAGTCACTCCTGCTCCAACACCATCCTTCTCACCTCCCTATGGAATCTTCTATCCTTTTGTGTTAGCACAAGCTCTCCCCCAGCTCCCCATGAGGCCTTCCTGACTCCCCAGTCTCCCGGAGTGCCAGTCTACCCGCAGCCTGAGCTGCTTTGCACACCTCTCTATGGCTTAGCTCTTCCTAGACTTTTCCTCCTAAGAGACCTGTCTTCTCTTTCTCTGGAGACCCTGCAGCCCCCAGACCGGGAAGAAGAGGATGATGTCTGGCTGGTGGCAAGTGTGCAGGCTGCTCCCAGGTTGCACAGAGAGAATTCTCAATATCCCAGATGCAATGTGGAGCTGGGCAGCACCTTCTCGGCTGCTTGAGGGGCTGAGTTCTTACCTGGGAGAGGAGCTGGCCAGAGGGGGAAACAAGTTCTGGATATTTAGGTAGAATCAGCCCCCGTCGGGGAGGACCTGACATGCTGAGATGCGAAGACAAAGGCCTGAAGCAGGCAGGAAACTGGGGTGCTGAAGAGGAATTACAACTGCTGGTTCTTTAACCTTCTCACCCAGGACATGGCAGGCTCCTGCAGCTCAGGAAGGGCCTGGTTACAGATGGACAGGTGGGGGAGGGCACCCCCAGGGAGGGCAAGATTCTGTGTCTAAGCTGTGAGGCCTGGACAGGCTGGTGTCCACTGACCGGATTACTGCCCTACCAGGTGTCCACTGTCAGGATTACTGCCCCACCAGGTGTCCTCTATCAGGATTACTGCCCCACCAGGTGTCCACTGTCGGGATTACTGCCCCAC